>NC_138078.1:26989443-27544443 GCF_964212035.1 Myotis nattereri | reverse complement strand
ACAGCATGGATAATAAAAGCAATAATATTTGTAATAACTATGTATGGTGCCAGGTGGGTACCAAAAATATTGAGGGGGGACAATTTGTAAAGTATATGATTGTCTAATCGCTATGCTGTACACCTAAAACTAATACAAAATAATATTGAATGTAAACTGTAGTTGAAAAATAATATTTTAAAAAGAGGTCCCAGAAAACTCTCTTGTTCCTTCCACCATGTGAAGACACAGCAAAAAGATGGCCATCTGTGAATCAGTAAGCAAGCTCTCTCTAGACAGAGAATCTGCCAACACCTTGATCATTTTCTTCCCAGCCTCCAGGACTGTGAGGAATAAATATGCATTGTTTAAGGGGAAAAAAGGAATTGCTTAAATAGAGAAGATAATCTATATATGTATATAGTGAATATAGTATATGTAAATATTCACTGAACTAAAATACATTAAAACCTCAAAAGCATTGAGGTAGATTTTGATTATTTTTTAAATTATAGCATCTTTATTATAATTATCACTGGCATTGGGGCAGGAACTCAGAGGTGGCTTTCTCCCAGATGGGGAGGACAAAGAATCCAATAATTCTTTAAGAATATTTTTAAAATTTGAGGTAGAGAACAAATATTGAAAGCTTATTTAGCTCCCACTTACAAATATTCAAAATTCACCCTTGAACATCTATTTAGTATAGATCTGAAAGTTGTAGCTTTCATGGAATAGTTTCTTGATATTGGGAGGATATAAATTTTAGTTAATTTCTAAATATTTAATTTAGTAGTTGATGACTTTATACGTAAAACAGGGAAATAATACAAACTCATAGGTTATGAGAATTAGAATTGATACATGTAATTTTCCTAATTAGATGCCCAGTAATGATGATACTCAATAGTCATATCGCTTGACATGTGTTAGACCTGTTCTAAGTGCCTTTCATTAACTCAATTGATGCTCATAACCACTCCATGAGGTTGGTGATACACTTAGACCCCCTTTATTGATAAAGAAATTGAGGTACATCAAAGCTTAACAACTTGCCCATGTAAATGGAAGTCTTGGGATTAAAACACTGACAGTTTAGCTCCAGGGGCTACATTTTTATAATGTCATTTTAGTACCATATAGAAATTGAAGTAGTAATCATATATATAGTATAATCGATAACCTCTAAAGCTACATTAATTAAATTAAACATCTGATGTAACCATTCATGAAAGAAAACCAAAACAAATAAATTGACCGACTACTGAAATAATTTCAAGGTGCATGGAATATGCAGTGGTGCATAAAACATACCCTGTATCCACAATTAGCAGTAACTCAAAGAAGTTAAGTCATTTCTATATTGTATGAAAAATAGAATTCTTCTCTCTCTTTTACTTGTGGTGGAATATACCTCTTTGCCACACTGACTTTGGGCTTAGTCCTGTGACTTACCCAGTGGAATGTTAGCAAATGTGCACATGCCATTTAACATGAGAAAGTCATACCCTGGGTAGGCATTGGTCCAATGAGGATATTTGAACTGGTATAAAATACCCGGCCATGTGCTATGGTAAGGGTAAGCATAGGTATAAGAATAGGAGCAAATGACAGGAATAACTAAAATGGAATTGCATACCCTTAGCCAAGTACCTTGGAAATGAAAACAATTATAAGATTTTATATCATCTACATAACATTCAGAAAAACAAATTCTACTCACTGCCTGCTCACAAGGATTTATAAATTATTCCTTTTTTGCATTCCTTGTTATTTTACAATGTAATAAAAGCATCTACATGCTAAGTTGAGATAAACATACTAACATATATTGAGTTGAAAATTTCCAATCTAAGATATTTCTCAAGTTGAATCTATAAACCCTAAAATTAGGAGTTAATTATGAAAAATATATCCAACACTAAATTTAATATAGTAAGTCTTGGAAAGAAAGTATAATTAAACTTTATGAAACTACAAATGGTGTAGGAAGGTCTCTAGAGCAGAGTGTTTGCTTCATCAAGTAAGATGTTTTCTCCATGTTATTCTGTAAAATAGGCAGGGGTACAATTCAAAAGAGGTTTTGGCCTCTTTTTTGCTAAAGTACTCATAATCATGAGACAGAAATGTGCTATCGTTCAATATTTCAAGCATAATGTTCAAATAATTAGACAGGAAAAATGACCTTCTTAGAGTAGCTTATTTGGAATATATATTGTTTGGTGCAAATACTTTTGGCTAATTGGGCAATTTTGTTGCCTCCAGTGAGTTTGTTAATTGATAATAAGAATATTATGTGGACATCATCCTGGAAAAATAAGAAATGAAAACAATTCTTAACTAGATCTTTTATGTGAAGTTTCCTTCTAATACTAGTGCATCATACGCAATTCTATATAAGCTCTTTTTTCTTAGAGTTTCTGAACTCAATTTTACATATGCCATGGCTACACACTATAAAGGCAAGATTGGCATACTCACCTTGTCTGTACCAACTAAAGAATTTAAATTGCAAATATTTCAAGAAATCAGAAAATGTATTCCTTTCTGCTCAAGAATGGCATTCTGCTCGTGAGTGACATTGTAAATATAGGTGTCAATTAAGGATAATATATAACCAATGGTTTCCCTACCCAGGAGAAATTTGAAGACCAAAGTAATAGTATATACATCAAGAAATGTTCATTGAACAGCTGTAGAGCCCGCTATTGTAGGAGATATTTTACAATTTTTATTGAGCCTGGCTCAGTGGTTAAGCATTGACATATGAACTAGGAGGTTAGGGTTCGTTTCCTAGTCAGGGTATAGGCCCTGGTTGTGGGCTTGATCTCAGTGTAGGGAGTGCAGGATGCAGCTGATCAATGATCCTCTCTCATTATTGATGTTTCTATCTCTCCCTCTCCCTTCCTCTCTGAAATCAATAAAAAATATTTTTTAAAATTTGTATTAAATTTATTGGGGTGATATTGGTTACTAAAATTATATAGGTTTCAGGTGTACAATTCTATAATGCATCATCTTTATGTTGTAATATGTGTTCACCATCCCAAGTCTTCTTCCATCACCATTGATACCCCGTTACCTTCGTCTATATCCTCCCACCACCTTTCCCTCTTATAATCACAATTTTCTTGCAGGTGTCAATGAGTTAATTTTCTTTGCTTAATCCCTTCACCTTTTCAGCCAATTCCAACCCCCCTCCCTTCTGACAGCTATGAGTCTGTTCTCTCTCTATATATATATATATGAGTCTGTTTCTATTTTGTGTGTTAGTTTATTGTTCATTAGCTTCCACATATTAGTGAGATCATGTGATACTTGTCTTACTCTGACTGGCTTATTTCACTTAGAATAATATTCTCCAGGTCCATCCATGCTGTTGCAAAAGGTAAGATTTCCTTCTTTTCTTACAGCTGAGTAGTATTCCATTGTGTAAATATGCCACCGCTTTTTATCCACTCATCTATTGATGGGCACTTCGGCTGGTTCTAAAACTTGGCTCATGTAAATAATAGTGCAAGGAACATAGGGGTGCATATATTCTTTCAAAATAATGTTTTGAAATTATTTGGGTATATTTCCTGAAGTGAAATTGCTGGATCATAAGACGGCTCTATTTTTAATATTTTGAGGTAACTCTATACTGCTATCCACAGTGGCTGCACCAGTGTGCATTTCCACCAACGATGCGTGAGGGTTCTCTATTTTTCCACATCCTCGCCAACTTTCTCTGATGATTACTGACACTGAGAATATTTTCATTGTCTATTGGACATCTGTATGTCCTCTTTGGAGAAATGTCTACTCGGGTCCTTTGCCCATTCTTAAATTTGATCATTTGGGTTTTAATGTTGAGTTTTAAATGTTTTTAAATAAATTTTAGATATTAACCCCTTGTCAGATGTTTTATTGCCAAATATGTTCTCCCATAGAGTGGGCTGTCTTTTCATTTTGTTGATGGTTGCATTTGCTGTATGAAAAATTTTAGTTTGATATAGTCCCATGTGTTTATTTCTTATTTTGTTTTCCTTGCCCATGGAAACATTTCAGAAAAAAATATATTGATACAAGAAATGTCTGAGGTTTTACTGCCTATGTTTTCCTCCAGGATTTTTATGATTTCAAGTCTAACATTTAAGCATTAAATCCATTTTCAGTTTATTCTTGTGTGTGGTGTAGAAGGTGGTCTAGTATTATTTTCTTACAGTTATCTGTCAAATTTTTCTACAGCATTTATTGAATGGACTATCTTACCTTCTTTGTCAAATATTAATTAAACATAAAGCTGTGGGATTATTTCTTGGCTCTATTCTGTTCCATTGATCTATATGTCTGTTTTTATGCCAGTACCATGCTATTTTGATTACTATGGCCTTGTAGTACAGTTTGATAGGTAGAGTGATCCCTCCAACTTTGTTCTTCTTTCTTAAGGTTGATGTGGCTATTCTGGGACTTCTTGGTTCCATATACATTTTTGGAATATTTGTTCTGGTTCTGTGAAATACAATGTAGGATATTTTAAAAAGAAAATGATATAGGTAGTATCTAGTATCTCAACCTCCTTTCTAGTTGAGGGAATGGAGCCTACAAATGACTTGTTCTAAGTTATAGAATTTGGTGGTGGACTTGGGAACTTAGGTTACCTCCTCATGGTTATTGGCCTTTTCCTTTACATCAGTTCTATCAATCAACTTGGCATATACTTTGCATCATCATATTTAGTCCTGAGGACACAGAGATAAACAGGACATGACCCTTACCCTTGAGAAACTCATGGTCTGATGAGATGGACAGATATGTAAACATTTAAATATAGCATAATCAGAGGATGACTCCCCACAAGTAAATATAACAGCCCTCCCCCCATCTCAGTGGCAAACTCTTAATGGAACATATCACAGTATGACATAGAAATTAACATTAGAATATTGAAATGTAGAGGTTGAGGAATTTGAGGTAGATCTAAGCCTGGAAGGTTTTGTCCTTAGTTAAAAGTCAAAGCAGAGAAAAGAAAAATATCTAACCTATTAAGAAGAAACTATAGCAGGCAAACTTCAGTGTTAACACATCAGAGGAAACAGAACTTTGTTAGGGTCTATATTTTAATACTCCATATTGTAACAAATGGGAATATACAGCAAGACCTGCAGAACTCCAGCTTTTAACACTGCGTACATTAAAATCTGAAATTTGAGCCTATGCAAGAAATTGAGAATATTTGCCAAATTTCAAGGAGTTGATCAATTTGCATAATATACCATGTTTTTTATTTTAAGTATGGGACCCAGAGGAGGACCACAGAAGATGAAAATATCAGGACAATGATAGCAGATTAAGATGAGGATAGAAAGCAGATAGTTCTGACTGGTATTTTATGAATTATTGTTTAGATTGAGGTACAGATTATGATAAAAAAAACAGTATACACACATGTCATGTGAAAATACATACTTTATTATGCAGTAAGTAATCTCTATAGATATAGGTAGTTTCATAGGATGAAATTATTCTAATTCAAATAAATGAGATAGACAAATGCATAGAAACATAAATATGGATATTTAGACATTGATAGATATTGTATAGATAGATCAAGACATGTATATGGTTATAGATAGAAATAGAAGTATACCACAAGTTGTTGAGGTTCTCAAGTCCCTCAAGTGAAGTCTGAATACCGTTATAAGAAAAAAATGTCAATAGTTAGGAAGAAACTTAAAGATGGTTTAAAAAATTATAAGTCGTTTTGAAATAAATTAATTAGAGTAGTATTAACTAAATAGCAAATAGTGATGTATAAATGAAAAAATGTTACCCACTGGCAGAATTAAATGACATAACTAAATGTCTTTTAGTCTTGTACATACGCGAGGTGTACATAACCACTATACTTGGCTAATTAATTCCATTGAAGAAACAGTAAATTTCAGGAACATAAAAATATAGAAAAAAACAACTTTTCATATCTTCAAATGTTAAATGGAGATAGTATTGTTTAGTTTACTGAAACATGGAGAGGATTAAATGAGATGATGTAAATCCCTTGGCACAGGATGGTTGTTTTCAATTAGCTCACTTCCCTAGCCCAGCAGAAAACCTTACCTTTAAGGATGCAACTATGCCAATGATTAAGTTGACTGTAGGAGGAGTAAGAACAATTGCAAGGTGTTATTGATTTGTTGAAGAAGGATGAATTAAGCAGAGCCATAGCTCAATATAAACATAATATATTCTTTTTTTAGTTTATATTGTATTTTATACTAGTGGCCCAGTGCCCAAAATTAATGCACGGAGTGGTGGGGGTGTTCCTTAGCCTGGTATGCACCCTCTCCAATCTGGGAACCCTCGAAGGATGTCCTACTGCCGGTTTACAGGGATTGGGCCTAAACCATCAGTTGGACATCCCTCTCACCAGTCTGGGTGAGGGGCTGAGGGCTGTTTGCAGGCTGGCCACAGCCCCTTCAGTGTAGGGGTTCCCACTGGGGTGCCTGGCCAGCCTGGGTGAGGGACTGATGGCTGTTTGCAGATTGGCCAAGTCCCCCGGGACCAAAACTCCCAGCCCCTCCTTTTTTTCTTTTTTCTTTTTTTCAGTACCTCTGTAATCAGAGGCCATGGCTGGCTGGAAGCAGGTATCTGGGATTTATTTGTCTTCTATAATTGAATACTTTTAGCCTTGAGCAGAGGTCACTGCCGGCCAGGGCGGGCTGGAAGCTTGGCTTCCTTCATTGCTGGGGCAACCCAAGTCTCCTGATAGCTCCAGCTCTGTGACCGCAGCAGCCATCTTGGTTGGGTTAATTTGCATAGTTGCTCTGATTGGTTTGTGGGCATGGCTTTGGCATAGCAAAGGTATGGCCAATTTGCATGTTTATCTTTTATTAGATAGGATTATTTCATTTTTAATATTTACAAAATTTATTTTAGCCAAATAGAGGATACAACTGGAAGCAATCTCTCAACACAGTAAGATAAATACTTTGGAGAATAAATTTGCAGGTTTTTGAAATGTATTTAAGATTATGGAGGGAAATAAGGAAGAGTACATGAATGTGGGAAAAAGTAAGGTGGAGATAAGATCACAGGTTGTTTAATATTATGTGCTCCCTTGAGGGTGGTAACACTTTAGAAGAAAGGGTGTGAAAGAAGGAGTGTGAAAGGGGGCATTTCAAAGGTACATTGACTTAGATGCACAGAAACAAAAGTGCTGCTTAAAGGAAAGGGCATGATTATCCACCATGACCTTCCCAGTTGGGAATTTATGATCAGTTCACCCAGTGAGGTTACTTTCCATAGAAACCCTTTTATTCATCCATAATGGAATGTGAGTTGAGGCTATATTCTCCCACAAAGAAAGGGCAGGTAAATAGAAGACAGTTGGATCTTGTGGCCTTCATTGTAAAAAAAAAAAACAAAAAACAAAAAACCCAAAGTACAACAACAACAAAAACCTACTCTGGGTCATTTCTGTCCTTTCAACTATCATGACCTGAGGTGTACCTTCTGTCTTATTTTTCTGCATTTGGCATTTAGTATAACACTTGCATGATCCATGAAGAGTATTAATATTTGTCTTATACATATTGAGTAATCATAAATAGTTAGACTATATAGAAGAGCCCAAAGAACAAGTATTCTTATGACTAATTAGTAGACAGGTAATGACAATTAAAAAAAAGGATTCTGAGCTCAATATCTATCTTTAAGTGTACAATATAGGCCTTGTCAATGTCTTGGGATAGCTATGTACCTCTGGTGTCCCTGGCTTCTTGCCCTCAGAAAGTCTTTGTAGGTAGGAGATGTCCATTCGTGGTTAGGCGCCTGATAAGGTCCCTTCCAATGAGGCTGGAGAGTGTCTCTTATTTGATGTCCTTGCCAATAAAATTTCGAGGTGGCAGTCAATGATCGTTAAAGTTCTTTGTCTCCTGGGAGCTCACCAATTTCACCAAATGCAAAGATAGGAACAGGTGGGTGCCTTGCTTGTACCTAGTACCGGGTCTGGGTCAGCAGTGAATGTTATGCCCAGAGTTCAGGGTCCCCAAGAATCAACCACCAGGGAGCCTCTTTAAATGCAAAAAACAAAGAGTCTTTATTCAAACCCGGGTTTGGCTCCCAGCCTCTTTACTGATGCAGAAGTGAGATGAGAGAGCGAGCCCCAGGAGAACAAAGGTTATATAGGGCTAGTCTTTTGGGTGGACTTAGGTAAGGGACGTGGGTTACAGAGACTAGTCACTTAGGTCAGGGTTTTTCAGCAGGGTCTTACAGCACAGTGGCCATGGAGTGACCAACACATTCTAAAGTTTGAACCCTCCCTCACTACATCCTGTTTGGTCAACAGCGATGCATAGGGAACACTTTATGGTATATCCTTGTTAGGACCTTAGCTGCATTCCTTGAGCTTCATTGTTCCACTCAGGAGGTGGTTGGGGGAGTTAGGACATTTCTGGCATTCCTGTGGTCACTCCCTGGGGGGGTCAGGCTGAAGACACAGCTCTACAAGGATGGGGATAGTCAGTTCTGCTTTGTTCTTTCAAGAAAAATAAGTTATTCTTTGGAAAGAAGAAGTTGGTTTGTGAAAATAGCACACCTACAGTATAATGCGTGTCTATCTGTGAAGGTCCTGTTTTCATTTACATTGGGTCCTTTTACAACAAGGGTGAAAGGTGCTAGTTAACAAGTAGAGAGGAAGATCAACAGGGTAACATTTTTTCAAGCTGATTATAAAGGCAAAAGTTTTATTTTGCTATTATATAGTTCAGATTGCCATTATGCATTAGAAAATATTTTAGGACAATTGGTGCTTTGACTGTGGAAAATTGAGGCAATACAACATTTGTAATGGTTAAGATTAGACATATTGGTATCAATTTATTTTATGATCAGAAACTACTTTTTCATAAATTTCTCCAAATGTTGGCTACAAAGGGATGAGAAAGGAATGAGGCTTAAAACTGTCAATAGTCTAACATCTAAAATAGAAATCAGATTCATTATTATACACTGTGAATATATATTATTCACACAACACCCTGGTCCCCATCACCCCTACCACAACCATCCCCCCAATGCCAAACACAAGAAGAAACAACTACTTCTTTTCTTCCTTGACAGTACGATAAAGTGTTAAGGGAAAAAAATCATCTTCAGTCTTCAAATTTTCCTTATTCTCAGTGTCTGGCTAAATATGGAATGGCTGCTCTGGTGCCCAAATTGCAGAATTCTACATTCCTCCCTACACACACATACTCCTTTACTCCCTCCACATCATCATAGAATACACAAAAATACATACAAATTTTCTTTATACACAGGCTGGTATTTATTCAAGGAGACCATTTATGTATTCATCACATAATGACCATTTCTTAGGCATTTTTTATAGAGGGGCTACACGTAATTAAGGGTCTTCTTCTGGGAGACCCAGGGCATGATTGGGGTAGAGGAACACCCCAGGATTTCTGCTTCTATGATTTTTGCTTTGCTTAACTGGAGGTTATTGCCCCTTCCTGTAGTCAAATACAATTATCTGTTTCTTTCTCTCTTTCTCCTTCTTGTCTTCATTCAGCTTAAGAACCAAATTTAACATCACCATTATCTTTGGTATCTAGTTGGCAAACAAGTTAAGCACAGAAAGACATTGGTTTTATGGAAGAAATTGGGAAATGATTAGGAAATGGGTTTGTAATTGAATGACAATGGATTGAATAAGGAAGTGCCTGTGGCCAAAAAGCACAAGGCCAGAATCTTGGGTGAGGAATTATTGGAGAAGAGGAAGCATATGAGTGGGGTAGTCTGACCTTACCCTTTTCTTGGTCAAGTTGGGAAAGGGACTACCTATTAACTTTAGTACTTGCAGTTTCTTTGTCCATCCTTGGGGTTGGAGTCTGATTCATTATCTCAACTAGTCTACAGTATATTCTTAGTAGGTTTGGCTTTCTTATAGCCACAGACCCTACTCTAAGTGTCCTGGCCTCTATATATACTCTCCAGGACAATGAGGAGCCACACCCTTCAGCACTGATTGGCCAACAGTCAGAGGTTGCCATGGTGTGGCTTGACATCATACAGCCTCAGATTGAACATCCAGGAGGGGTGGTGGGAGAGGGTGTAGAAGAATCAGATGCTCTGATTAGAGAAAGAAGACCATCCTCATACTCCTAAAATTTTCCCAGAGATCTCTCTCCTCATTTCCTCTAGTTCAATAATAGTTCAGGATATGGCAGGGATGTGGTGTTTCCTCTAAATTAAACAGCTTCTTTTCTTCCTTGCCAGTATGATAAAGTGTTAAGGAAAAAATTCTTCTTCAGTCTTCACCTTGTCCTTATTCTCAGTGCCTGGCTAAATATGGAATGGTGGTCTGGTGGCCAAATTGCAGAATTCTACGTTCCTTTCTTCTCACATATTGGCTCCCTGCTTTGCTCCTTCCCCTCATTATAGAAAACACAAGCACATTTCCTTTACACACATGCTGATATTTAACACCATTTATGTTTTCAGCTCTTTATAATGACCATTTCTGTGGGAAGAGCTCAGGAGATTTATCTCAGTGCAGTGGCAGATGCAATGGCGTGAGCACACTCCGCATATACAGGCTTCCTCGGCACACCAGGAAGTAGCGGCGCCCGCCTGAGCAAACCCCCTAGTGCCTACATAGTACCCTGATCTTTTCTACTATTGGCTGCCCTAAGGATTGTGTAAACTTCTGATTGGTCCAGAATGTTATGTATGTTGCTGCACTTACACAATAAACTTAGATCTGGGTCACTGAACCTGGTCTCCAGAGTCGGGCATGCTTCCTTAGGACTGCATCTGATTCACCCCCGCGGGACCCCCTGCTTCAATTTCTAAGGCATATTTTATATAGGGGCTATAACATTATTAAGTGTCTTCTCTGGGAGAACATGGGCATGACTTGTGATATAAAAGCACTCCGGCACTTCAGCTGCTTCTTTATTGGCTTGCTTATTAGAGGTTTTTGCCCTTTCCTGTAGTAAAATACAATTATCAGATTCTTTCTGTATTTCTCCTTCTCCTCTTCTCTCCACTTAAGGACCGAAATTACCAGCGCCATTATCTTGGTTATCTAGTTGGAAAACATGTTAAACACAGAGAGACATTCGTTTTGTGGAAGAAATTGGATAAGAAAAGGACTTGTAATTGAATGACAATGGATTGAATGAGGAAGTGTCTGTGGCCAAAAAGCACAAGGCCAGAATCTTGGGTGAGGAATTACTGGGGAAGGGGCAGCATTTGAATAAGGTATTCTGACCTTATCCACTTCTGCGTCATCCAGTTGAGAAACTGACTTCCAATTCACTTTAGAACTTGCAGTTTCTTCATCCATCCTTGTGTTTGGAATGTTATTCTTTATCTCGGCTGGCCTACAATATCATCTTAGTAAGTTTGGCTTTCTGGAGGCAACAGACCCTACTCAAAGGGTCCTGGCCTCAATATATACTCTAGGTCAATGAGGAGCCACACACTTCAGCTCTGGATGCTCAAAATCAGTGGTTGCCATGTTGAGGCTTGACATCACAAAGCCTCAGCTTGACCATCAAAGAAGGGTGGGGGTGGGAGAGGATGCAGAAGTCTCAAACGCTCTGGTTATAGAAAAGAGACCTTCCTCTTACCGCCTAAAATTTTTCCCAAACTGACCTCTCTCTCTCTTTCTCATTTCCTCTAGTTCCATGATAGTGCAGCATATGGCAGGGAGGTGGTTTTTCCTCTAAGCCACTTCCCATACTCTCCCGGCATTTCAGTGGTCCATTCCACTATGTTCAGATATTCGCATTTCCTATAATTTTGAGTGTTGTTTTAATGGATGTTTTATTTTAGAATAGTTCCAGATTTACAGAAAAATTTTGAAGATAATACCCATGTACACCATACCAATTGCCCTTATTACTAACATCTCACTTTGGTTTGGGGCAAATATAACATGAAGTGAATCATCAGTGAAACAGAGTGAAACCTCACTTGTCTAGTATCTCCAATACCCAACAAGGCTGTTCTAGACAAAGTTGTTAAAGGAAAAACTGTACCAGTTGTGGCATAAAATTTCAAATCTTGAGATGACCATCCTTTCAGTAGTTTAACAATATTCCATAGTCTACCCTGTATAAAGGAAATCAAATTCATTATTATACACTGCCAGGACTAACACAACACCCTGCTCCTCATGACTGCGACCACCACCATCCATCCCACCTTCCCAATCCTAACGTAAACTAAACATCAGCTTCTTTTCTTCCTGGCCAGTCTGAGAAAGTGTTGAAGAAAAAAATTCCCATTCAGTCTTCTCCTTGTCCTTATTCTCAGTGTCTGGCTCAGTATGGAATGGCTTGTCTGGTGCCCCAATTAAAGAATTCTACATTACTCCCTTCTCACATGCCTGTCTCCTCCTGAGGTCCCACCCCATCATCTGAAAACACGGAAAAATACAAACACATTTCCTTTATACCCTTGCTGGTATTTATTCAAGGAGACCATTAATGTTTTCATCTTCTCATAATGCCCATTTCTGAAGCATTTTTTTTATAGAGGGATACACATTAATAAGGGTGTTCCTCTGGGAGAGCCTGGGTATCACCTGTGGTAGGTGAACACTCCAGCGCTTCTTCTTCTGCGTTTCTTGGCTTGCTTCCTGGAGGTTTTCCCCTTCCTGTACTAAAATACTATTACCTGTTTCTTTCTGTCTTTCTCCCTCTTGTCTTCATTCATCTTAAAGTCCAAATTTACCATCACCACTATCTTGGTTATGTAGTCTGGAAACAAGTTAAACACAGAAAGACATTGGTTTTGGGGAAGAAATTGGAAAATGATTAGGAAATGGGCTTGTAATTGAATGACAATGGATTGAATGAGGATGTGTTGAAAGGACAGAACAGGACTGATAGCTGTGTCCTTATCTCCTCTTCCAAGAAAAAGCTGCGGAATGTATCAGTTACTCAGCCTGCCCTTATCTCAGCCTATGGGAAAGCAGGGGAAACTAGCCCAAGGCCAAGAGTATGCTAGCCACCCCCCTGTCTTTGTGTATCCAGAACCTAACTGCACCTGCCCTTGCATCACTAGCCCCAGGCCCTCACTCAACTAACCAGAATTGGCCAAATCTGTGGTCAGAGTGTGCACCCACCCCCTGACCCCAAGCCCTATAAATTCTTTGTTCCCTTGGGACTTGGCGCTCTCTCTCTTGCATCCAGTAATGGAGGTGGGGGCGGGGTGGGGAACTAGTCCCAGGCTTGAATAAAAGACTCTATGCTTTTGCATTGGACTGGGCTCCCTAGTGGTCTGTCTTGGGGGATCTTGAAATATGGGCATAACATTTGTGGGCTCATCCGGGATCCCCGAGACTTACGAGGGACCCTGATCCGGAGAGTCTGACTGACCCTTTTAAGTGTCTGTGTGTTGTCTGTTTTGTTCTGTGTGTGTGTGAACTCCTGTGTGAGTTCACTTCTGAAATCTGTAATGCCCGTAATGGCCTCGGTGGATGCACTGGGGGGCCATGGGTGGGAGCAGTCGGGGGACGCCCTGATTCTTCATCTGGAGGGGCCGAGAAACCCCTCAATCTGAGACGAGTGGTGCATGGCCATCGTCTAATCTGTAGTTTTGCTTCCGTGGAGTCGGAAAGTTGTTTTGGTTTTGTTTCCATAGCGTTGGAAGACTGTATTTGTCTGTGTTTGTATTTTTTTTTCTGTTTTCTGTGGACTTACTGGACGGACATTATGGGACAGTCTCAAACTACTTCTTTAAGCATTATGGTCATTTTAAAGTCAAGGGCTGCGCCAATCCTGCTTGCCATCCTCAGGTGTGGTTTTCCAGAACTGCTGGGAACTTGGGACCTTCAAGCTTACTGAATTCAAATGGTAAAAAAACTTATGTCTTGCATTTTTGAAGTTTATTCTCAAAAATGTTACTGATTGAGAAATGCTGAATATTTGCTAAAAGTTTAAGGTTCGGATTGAATTGGGAAAAATTATGTGTTGTGGTAGCTAAATGCCTTTGCTGAATGAATGTTTGGTGAAAGTATGTGAGTGTGGAGGGAGGAGGCCTGCCCTCTCCTCTCCTTTGTGTTGCTCCACGACTTCGGTCAGGCGGGCAACTTAGTAAGGATCTGTGAAAACAGGTCACCCCTCCCCCTTGTTTGTCTCTCATCATCGGTCATCATGGGGTCGGCACAAAGTAAACCTGCTGTTCTTAATTACATGTTAAAAAAATTTTTAAAGGGGTGCAATAGAGATTGTGAAATTGAAATGAATGCCGAAATATTGAGAAAGCATGAGTGAAGAGCTGTTTGTTTGTGTGGGACTAGCCAATTTGCTACTGAGAGGGGGGACTAGACGCAATCTTAACTCCTCCGGTAGGTTCTCACCAAAACGTTGGTCGAGAATTCTGTTCTGAGACATGGGTGCCAGGAGTGCCCCCACGCTCGTCTGGGGAGTTGGTTATTGTTTTATCTGCTCAGCTCCAGTCTGGGCTAGTCTACTGAGAGTGTGAATACGAGTGTTTATCTATTTTGGCTGCTCATTACTAGTCTGTGTGAAGTGGAAGTTACTTTGATTTATTTTGCATTTCTGTTAATTCATCTGGCTGAACGTTTGGACTGGACCCGCGATGGGCTGCAAGAATCTCTAGCAGTTCTCAGAGTCTTTTGCTCGCCATTACAGAAGGAATCAGCCCACTTAGTTAATATATATTTCTGTCTATATGTTGCTCTTACCTGGGTTGTAAATCGCTGTAATTCCAAGATTGCTTAGTTCTGAGATTGCTTATAAAAGAGCAAGAGAGAAGTCTTTTCAAGTTAACTGTTTGCTTAGCAAATTAACAAAGTAGCAAATTTCAAAGAACTTGTTATTCATGGTTTTCTTATCTCTTTGGTGGACAGCTCCACAGGACAGAAAGAATTACTACCTGTGACTGTATTTTGTATAACTTGCTGTTTTCAATTGTTTATTAGAACCCTCATAGAGAACATAACCTGGTCTTTCCCTTCCTCCCTCATCCGGATTCTGAAAGCATCTGTAACTGGATTTCAGATGGTCTCCAGGTTTTCTGTCTGCAAGAAACCTCCCTATGTACCCATTATATTTCCAGGCCGACTCTGTGATGAAAAACATGGGCCTGGGTTGAGACAAGGGGGGCGGGGATGTTGGCAGTTATGCTGCTGGTTGCAAACCTAACAGGTCTTATCAATGAACTTCAAGGTTACAAAAAAATAACTGTAAGCACAGTATTTCTCTGCCCTGGTTTATTCTTTTAACCCCTCCAATGCTGAATCAGACTGATACCTGTTCTTAGTTTTATCACTAAAGGTCTAGATATATCTTAAGAGTAAAAGTACATTTAAAATATGTTCATAAATATTAATCTAAAATTGCTGAATGTTCACTTTTGGTAATCATTAAAGAATTAAGGTTTCTAAGAATAAAAAAAAAAAAACTAAACTCCCGCTAGAAAAGCAGAGGAGGAACAAAGCTAGAATCCGCAGACCCCCTGGTGATTTAGAACTGTTTGCCAGGCAGACTCAGCCCCTGAGAGCTGGGTCAAAGAAGGGGGGGGGGCTGAAGGCCTGAGCTGCCCGTAAGGCCTGGAAGGCCCTGGTGGAGAAGCAGCGGCGTGTGTGCAGATCAATGAGAGCCTACAGGAGCTGCAGCAGCTGCTGGCGAGCACCGAGGTGCAGGTTAAGCTGGAGAACACCGAGGTGCTGGAGCTGACGGTGCGGTGCGTACTGCGGGGCAGGGCTTGTGGGCGTGAGCAGCTGCAGGCAGAAGCCAGTGAGCGCTTCGCTGCCTGCTACATCCAGTGAACCCCCTGCTTGAGTCCATACCACTGCAAAAGGGCAGCGGCTTCCGGGATTTGCTGGGGGACACTCTGGGAGACCCTAGGCGGAGCAGCTGGCTCACAGGGCGGGCTGATATCCCCTTCTAGTGCACTCCCTTGAAAGAGGCCTGGCTGCTGCTCTGCCATGAAGGAAACTGGTAAAAAGGCAAAAAGTAGGGCCCTAAGGGTTAACAAAAGGGCACTCTCCATGGACCTGGAAGCCATCAGGACTTTGAAATTCTCCAAGAGAGGAGGAGTCTGACTCAGAGACTGGCTGAAACCTCGTTGGGTTAGAAAAACCGGAGGCTGCATATTGAACTTATAGACTGCAGTTTGCTGGGCAGAGGTCCAAGCCCAGTTATATAGGGGTTAAACTACCTGTGTACAGCAAAGCAACTTTCTCCTGTGCCAGAATAGATTTTAAGAAAATTCAATGCATGATAGACCAGTAAGCTGGGACAAGTAAAATAGGGAAACTGAGCAGAAATCCTATCTTCCCTAAACCAATGACACTTGGGAGTAAATGCTTTGCATTTGCCTCCCTAAACAAAGGTTAAATCGTTTATGTCAATCTGATTAGTGTCATTTGTTGTTCACACACAGGGACAAATGAAGTTAGAAAATAAACCTTATTTTGATTAGTTCTTTTATTCAGGAGGAGTCAACCCGGTCCCTCCCTGCAACATGAATGATAAAATGTATATTAAGGAATTTTAAAATTGCTCAAACCTCACTGCCTTGGGTCCAGTTCTGCGTGTGTAAGAAGGGACAGAATAAAGTTTAGTAGCAGACCAGAAGAAGCTGGCAAGGCCATCTAAACCACCCAGCCACTAATGGCCAGAGCCGCCTGAGGCAGACCTCCTCGGACTGGCAACAGCTGACTCTGACTAGGACAGACTGGGCTTTTTCCAACTGGGCCCCCATGAGCCGATGGTCAAAATGAAGATCGGAGGCCAGACTGGGAACTTTATGATTGATACAGCAGCAGAGCACTCAGTAGTTACTCAGAAGGTAGCTCCCCTCTCAGGACAGGAAGTCACCATTATTAGAGCTACCGGTATGGTACCACAGCTGCAGACTGTTCTGGCGCCCCCACTGATGTCAGTTAGGCAGCCATCAGGTGGTTTATGAATTCCTATATTTACCAGTTGACCTCGTCCCTCTGATGGACAGAGACCTTTTAGCCAAAATGGAAGCAGAAACCACTTTTGTCCCAGATGGCTCAGCACAGCCTTGCCTAGGTGAAGAGACCTCTCCAATGATCCTGTCCTTAGCAATGCCAAGAAAGAAAGAATGGAGACTTTATACCCCCCAGCCAAAGGCCCCCACATCTGTTCTTGTCAGGCCCCCATCAGGCGACTTGGGCAGTGTTCCTGTTATCTGCCAAAATTCCCAAGACTGTAAAAGTACTTGTTCACAGAAAAGGTGTAAATGTAAATATTCATTTGATGTTTATATGTCTACTTAGGTATAAATATTTGTAAATAAATAAAACCCCCAGTTAATTTTCTGCTGTATTCTGGAGCAGCCTATTAAGTCTTGACAGAGCCAATGGGACCTGTAACATCTAAGAAGACATCAATTCTAAGAGCCACCAGACAAACTGCCTTTTTCCTTGGACATCAAAGAGAACTGTGGAACTCAGAAAGAACACGCTTGGGGACTCGGTGTGGGTAAAGAAGTTCACGACCCCAGGACTCGCCCCAGCTTGAAAAGGACTATACCTGCAGAAAATTGTATAATAGACTCAGATGATGCCTGCATCTTCATAGACATGGCTTCAGAAAGGCAAGGACAATTTTACCTTATATAGAAAGGTCAAAGAGTGGACTTTAGTCACCTCCCTAAAATGTTTGTATAGCCCTGCCATATCTCATGTTTAGTAGCGGAGGATTTAGCTGCCTGAAGCGGCCATGGTGCCAATATTATGTTTCATTGTATTAATATGTTGTATTAACCTTCAATTCTCTTACAGGTTTAAATGTAGCTGTAGCTGTGGACCAGTGATGGTCTACAGTCCTTGGTAGTCTTTGGGAATAACTGGCAAGTGTCCAGTCTCCCACACTGAGGAACATTGTTATAGCTATGTGTTAGCTGTCCTGGAAGGGGACTATATGGGATGAACCCGAAAAGTAAAGCGTGTCTGGCTGCCAAGAGGGCAGATGCCCAACTGGACAAAGAAGAATACCCATCAGGTTTTGGTCTCTATTGAGAAACAGCTGACAGTTGGCAGCGTGTGTGCTGTCTTGCAGGCCTGCATGACCATGCCCATGTCAGGGGTGGTACAAACCTCGGCTGTAGAGAGCTGGGAAAGGTCCATTTAGAATGGAAGGTCTGAGGCATAGTTATGCATTTTTAAAGAACTGACAAGAAAAATCAGAAGATCTTAGAGCAGATCAGTATGTTTTTCTCCTTATATAATTCCTCTGAAATCTGGCAATGCTTAATAAGTCATGGCAATACATTTCTTTGCATGAAATCAATAAGACCAGTTTTCAGTAGTGATTTTATTAACCGGAAACTTTGACTGGAGTATCATGTTTTAAAGAAAACTGTCTGATCTCTGACGACTTGAAGCCAATAAAAGCGTCACGGAGAAAGCCTGGTATCCTGCTTGGAAGCCCTGAAGATGGCTGGCGCTGGAGCCTCAGGCCCATGCCCTACCATCACTGGCGGTTGGTAAGAGTATAAGGGGAGCAATAAGGATGCCTCTGCGTCTCTGCGGAACCCCCACACACTCTGGGCCGCAATGAGTAGAAGGGCTACTGAGATGGGCCTTAAAGCCTAGAGCATGGGCTCAGGTGGAGTTGCTACAGGTGAGGGATTCACCTAACTCAGCAGATACTGCAGGCAGGCCTGATGGCAGCTGGATGGGTTGGCTTCCTGGCCCTACAGGGCACATTAAGATTCAATCATGAAATTCCAGCAAAGGTAGTCAGTTACCATTCTTGTTGTGTTTATGCAAACATCAGGCCAAATTGAATACACTAGATAAATTAACCTTGATTTGGCTTTTTGATAACCATAGAGGAATTTTTAAAAAGAAAAACTCTACTTCAATGGAGGTTATTAAAACTGAAATGTTTTCTTTCCCTTCCACCAGACCATTTGTTAGAGTTTGTCTCTGCCAGGTCACTAGCCCAGCTCCTTGTGTGCCCAGAACAGCAGAGAGCCAGACTGGAAGGTGACTTCTGACTAGACACACCTGCTGCAGATCACCCTCAAGAAGACAGCGGACCTCGGCGGACCCCTTGTAATCCTCCTGCTTCTGTTGACTTTCGGCCCTTGCATTATTAACAGACTAGTCCAATTTGTCAAGAAGTGTATAACAGTAATTCAGTTGATAGTTCAGTCCTTCTCATGATTGAGCCAGAAGTTCCAAGAAAAGAGGGGAATGAAAGGACAGAACAGGATTTATAGCTGTGTCCTTATTCCCCTCTTCCAAGAAAAAGCCGCAGACTGTATCAGTTACTCACCCTGCCCTTATCTCAGCCGATGGGTAAGCAGGGAGAAACTAGCCCAAGGCCAAGAGTATGCTAGCCACCCCCCTGTTATTGTGTAACCAGAACTTAGCTGCACCCTGCCCTTGAGTCAATAGCCCCCGGCCCTCACTCAACCAACCAGAATCAGCAAAATCAGTGGTCAGAGTGTGCCCCTACCACCTGACCCAAGCCCTATCAATTCTTTGTTCCCTTGGGACACGGGGCGCTCTCTTGCATCCAGTAAGGGAGGCGGGGGTGGGGGGGAGGACCAAGTCCCAGGCTTGATTAAAAGACTCGAAGCTTTTGCGTCGAATTCGACTCCCTAGTGGTATGTCCTGGGGGATCTTGAAATCTGGGCATAACTGTGTGTGTGGCCAAAAAGCACAAGACCAGATCCTTGGGTGAGGATATACTGGGGAAGGGGCAGCATTTGAATAAGGTATTCTGACCTTATCCACATCTTCATCATCCAGTTGAGAAACTGACTTCTAATTCCCTTTTGGACTTGCAGTTTCTTCATCCATCCTTGTGTTTGGAGTCTTATTCCTTATCTCCACTAGTCTACAACCTCTTCTTAGTAAATTTGGCTACCTTGAGGCAACAGACACTACTCAAAGGGTCCTGGCATCTATATATACTCTCTAGGTCAATGAGGAGCCGCTCACTTCAGCCCTGGTTGCCCCAAATCAGCGGTTGCCATGGTGTGACTTGACATCACAAAGCCTCAGCTTGACCATCCAGGAGGCGCGGGGGTGGGAGAGGATGCAGAAGTCTCAGACACTCTGGTTATAGAAAAGAGACCTTCCTCTTACCGCCTAAAATTTTTCCCAAACTGACCTCTCTCCATCTCTATTTCCTCTGGTTCCATTATAGTCCAGCATATATATGGCAGGGAGGTGGTGTTTCCTCTAAGCCACTTCCCATACTCCCCCGTCATTTCAGTGGTCCATTCCACTATGTTCAGATATTACCATTTCCTCGTATTTTGAGTGTTTTTTTAATGTTTGTTTTATTTTAGAATATTTCCAGATTTACAGAAAAATTGTGAAGATAGTACCCATGTACACCATACCCATTTGCCCTTTTTACTAATATCTGACTTTGGTATGGGGCAAATATAACAAGAAGTGAATCATCAGTGAAACAGAGTGAAACCTCACTTGTCTAGTATCTCCAATACCCAACAATGCTGTTCTAGACAAAGTTGTTAAAGGAAAAACTGTACCAGTTGTGGCATAAAATTTCAAATCTTGAGATGACCATCCTTTCAGTAGTTTAACAATATTCCATAGTCTACCATGTAAAAAGGAAATCAAATTCATTATTATACACTGCCAGGACTAACACACACCCTGTTCCTCATGACTGCGACCACCACCATCCATCCCACCCCCCAATCCAAACCAAAACTAAACATCACCTTCTTTTCTTACTTGCTATATGAGTAAGTACTGAGGAAAAAATCCCCCTTCAGTCTTCTCCTTGTCCTTATTCTAAGTGTCTGGCTCAGTATGGAATACCTTGATGGTGCCCCAATTAAAGAATTCTACATTATTCCCTTCTCACATGCCTGCCCCTCCTGATGTCCCTCACCGTCATCTGAAAACACGCAAAAATACAAGCACTTTTCCTTCATACCCTTGCTGGTATTTATTATAGGAGACCATTAATGATTTCATCTTCTCATAAAGCCCAATTCTGAAGCATTTTTTTCTAGAGGAATATACATTATTAAGTGTGTTCCTCTGGGAAACCCCGGGTATCACCTGTGGTAGATGTACACTCCAGCGCTTCTTCTTCTGCATTTGTTGTCTTGCTTCCTGGAGGTTTTCCCCTTCCTGTAGAAAAACACAATTTTCTGATTCTTTCTGTCTTTCTCCCTCTTGTCTTCATTCATCTTAAAGTCCAAATTTACCATCGCCACTATCTTGGTTATGTAGTTTGGAAACAAGTTAAACACAGAATACACTTTTTGGGGGGAAGAAATTGGAAAATGATTAGGAAATGGGCTTTGTCTGTGGCCAAAAAGCACAAGGCCAGAATCTTGGGTGAGGAATTACTGGGGAAGGGGCAGCATTTGAATAATGTATTCTGACCTTATCCACTTCTTCATCATCCAGTTGAGAAACTGACTTCTAATTCCCTTTTGGACTTGCAGTTTCTTCATCCATCCTTGTGTTTGGAGTCTTATTCCTTATCTCCACTAGTCTACAACCTCTTCGTAGTAAATTAGCTACCTTGAGGCAACAGACACTACTCAAAGGGTCCTGGCATCTATATATACTCTCTAGGTCAATGAGGAGCCGCTCACTTCAGCTCTGGTTGCCCCAAATCAGCGGTTGCCATGGTGTGACTTGACATCACAAAGCCTCAGCTTGACCATCCAGGAGGCGCGGGGGTGGGAGAGGATGCAGAAGTCTCAGACACTCTGGTTATAGAAAAGAGACCTTCCTCTTACCGCCTAAAATTTTTCCCAAACTGGCCTCTCTCCGTCTCTATTTCCTCTGGTTCCATTATAGTCCAGCATATATATGGCAGGGAGGTGGTGTTTCCTCTAAGCCACTTCCCATACTCCCCCGTCATTTCAGTGGTCCATTCCACTATGTTCAGATATTACCATTTCCTCGTATTTTGAGTGTTTTTTTAATGTTTGTTTTATTTTAGAATATTTCCAGATTTACAGAAAAATTGTGAAGATAGTACCCATGTACACCATACCCATTTGCCCTTTTTACTAATATCTGACTTTGGTATGGGGCAAATATAACAAGAAGTGAATCATCAGTGAAACAGAGTGAAACCTCACTTGTCTAGTATCTCCAATACCCAACAATGCTGTTCTAGACAAAGTTGTTAAAGGAAAAACTGTACCAGTTGTGGCATAAAATTTCAAATCTTGAGATGACCATCCTTTCAGTAGTTTAACAATATTCCATAGTCTACCATGTAAAAAGGAAATCAAATTCATTATTATACACTGCCAGGACTAACACACACCCTGTTCCTCATGACTGCGACCACCACCATCCATCCCACCCCCCAATCCAAACCAAAACTAAACATCACCTTCTTTTCTTACTTGCTATATGAGTAAGTACTGAGGAAAAAATCCCCCTTCAGTCTTCTCCTTGTCCTTATTCTAAGTGTCTGGCTCAGTATGGAATACCTTGATGGTGCCCCAATTAAAGAATTCTACATTATTCCCTTCTCACATGCCTGCCCCTCCTGATGTCCCTCACCGTCATCTGAAAACACGCAAAAATACAAGCACTTTTCCTTCATACCCTTGCTGGTATTTATTATAGGAGACCATTAATGATTTCATCTTCTCATAAAGCCCAATTCTGAAGCATTTTTTTCTAGAGGAATATACATTATTAAGTGTGTTCCTCTGGGAAACCCCGGGTATCACCTGTGGTAGATGTACACTCCAGCGCTTCTTCTTCTGCATTTGTTGTCTTGCTTCCTGGAGGTTTTCCCCTTCCTGTAGAAAAACACAATTTTCTGATTCTTTCTGTCTTTCTCCCTCTTGTCTTCATTCATCTTAAAGTCCAAATTTACCATCGCCACTATCTTGGTTATGTAGTTTGGAAACAAGTTAAACACAGAATACACTTTTTGGGGGGAAGAAATTGGAAAATGATTAGGAAATGGGCTTTGTCTGTGGCCAAAAAGCACAAGGCCAGAATCTTGGGTGAGGAATTACTGGGGAAGGGGCAGCATTTGAATAATGTATTCTGACCTTATCCACTTCTTCATCATCCAGTTGAGAAACTGACTTCTAATTCCCTTTTGGACTTGCAGTTTCTTCATCCATCCTTGTGTTTGGAGTCTTATTCCTTATCTCCACTAGTCTACAACCTCTTCGTAGTAAATTAGCTACCTTGAGGCAACAGACACTACTCAAAGGGTCCTGGCATCTATATATACTCTCTAGGTCAATGAGGAGCCGCTCACTTCAGCTCTGGTTGCCCCAAATCAGCGGTTGCCATGGTGTGACTTGACATCACAAAGCCTCAGCTTGACCATCCAGGAGGCGCGGGGGTGGGAGAGGATGCAGAAGTCTCAGACACTCTGGTTATAGAAAAGAGACCTTCCTCTTACCGCCTAAAATTTTTCCCAAACTGGCCTCTCTCCGTCTCTATTTCCTCTGGTTCCATTATAGTCCAGCATATATATGGCAGGGAGGTGGTGTTTCCTCTAAGCCACTTCCCATACTCCCCCGTCATTTCAGTGGTCCATTCCACTATGTTCAGATATTACCATTTCCTCGTATTTTGAGTGTTTTTTTAATGTTTGTTTTATTTTAGAATATTTCCAGATTTACAGAAAAATTGTGAAGATAGTACCCATGTACACCATACCCATTTGCCCTTTTTACTAATATCTGAATTTGGTATGGGGCAAATATAACAAGAAGTGAATCATCAGTGAAACAGAGTGAAACCTCACTTGTCTAGTATCTCCAATACCCAACAATGCTGTTCTAGACAAAGTTGTTAAAGGAAAAACTGTACCAGTTGTGGCATAAAATTTCAAATCTTGAGATGACCATCCTTTCAGTAGTTTAACAATATTCCATAGTCTACCATGTAAAAAGGAAATCAAATT
Source organism: Myotis nattereri (assembly GCF_964212035.1). Classification (NCBI taxonomy): domain Eukaryota; kingdom Metazoa; phylum Chordata; class Mammalia; order Chiroptera; family Vespertilionidae; genus Myotis; species Myotis nattereri. The sequence continues at coordinate 27,520,561 of NC_138078.1, read as the reverse complement.
CATTATTATACACTGCCAGGACTAACAAACACCCTGTTCCTCATGACTGCGACCACCACCATCCATCCCACCCCCCAATCCAAACCGAAACTAAACATCACCTTCTTTTCTTACTTGCTATATGAGTAAGTACTGAGGAAAAAATCCCCCTTCAGTCTTCTCCTTGTCCTTATTATAAGTGTCTGGCTCAGTATGGAATACCTTGCTGGTTCCCCAATTAAAGAATTCGACATTATTCCCTTCTCACATGCCTGCCCCTCCTGATGTCCCTCAGCGTCATCTGAAAACACGCAAAAATACAAGCACTTTTCCTACATACCCTTGCTGGTATTTATTATAGGAGACCATTAATGATTTCATCTTCTCATAAAGCCCAATTCTGAAGCATTTTTTTCTAGAAGAATATACATTATTAAGTGTGTTCCTCTGGGAAACTCCGGGTATCACCTGTGGTAGAGGTACACTCCAGCGCTTCTTCTTCTGCATTTGTTGTCTTGCTTCCTGGAGGATTTCCCCTTCCTGTAGAAAAACACAATTTTCTGATTCTTTCTGTCTTTCTCCCTCTTGTCTTCATTCATCTTAAAGTCCAAATTTACCATCGCCACTATCTTGGTTATGTAGTTTGGAAACAAGTTAAACACAGAATACACTTTTTTGGGGGAAGCAATTGGAAAATGATTAGGAAATGGGCTTTGTCTGTAGCCAAAAAGCACAAGGCCAGAATCTTGGGTGAGGAATTACTGGGGAAGGGGCAGCATTTGAATAATGTATTCTGACCTTATCCACTTCTTCATCATCCAGTTGAGAAACTGATTTCTAATTCCCTTTTGGACTTGCAGTTTCTTCATCCATCCTTGTGTTTGGAGTCTTATTCCTTATCTCCACTAGTCTACAACCTCTTCTTAGTAAATTAGCTACCTTGAGGCAACAGACACTACTCAAAGGGTCCTGGCATCTATATATACTCTCTAGGTCAATGAGGAGCCGCTCACTTCAGCTCTGGTTGCCCCAAATCAGCGGTTGCCATGGTGTGACTTGACATCACAAAGCCTCAGCTTGACCATCCAGGAGGCGCGGGGGTGGGAGAGGATGCAGAAGTCTCAGACACTCTGGTTATAGAAAAGAGAGCTTCCTCTTACCACCTAAAATTTTTCCCAAACTGGCCTCTCTCCGTCTCTATTTCCTCTGGTTCCATTATAGTCCAGCATATATATGGCAGGGAGGTGGTGTTTCCTCTAAGCCACTTCCCATACTCCCCCGTCATTTCAGTGGTCCATTCCACTATGTTCAGATATTACCATTTCCTCGTATTTTGAGTGTTTTTTTAATGTTTGTTTTATTTTAGAGTATTTCCAGATTTACAGAAAAATTGTGTAGACAGTACCCATGTACACCATACCCATTTGCCCTTTTTGCTAATATCTGACTTTGGTATGGGGCAAATATAAGACGAAGTGAATCATCAGTGAAACAGAGTGAAACCTCACTTGTCTAGTATCTCCAATATACAACAATGCTGTTCTAGACAATGTTGTTAAAGGAAAAACTGTACCAGTTGTGGCATAAAATTTCAAATCTTGAGATGACCATCCTTTCAGTAGTTTAACAATATTCCAAAGTCTACCATGTAAAAAGGAAATCAAATTCATTATTATACACTGCCAGGACTAACACACACCCTGTTCCTCATGACTGCGACCACCACCATTCATCCCACCCCCCAATCCAAACAAAAACTAAACATCAGCTTCTTTTCTTACTTGCTATATGAGAAAGTACTGAGGAAAATATCCCCCTTCAGTCTTCTCCTTGTCCTTATTCTAAGTGTCTGGCTCAGTATGGAATACCTTGCTGGTTCCCCAATTAAAGAATTCTACATTATTCCCTTCTCACATGCCTGCCCCTCCTGATGTCCCTCACAGTCATCTGAAATCACGCAAAAATACAAGCACTTTTCCTTCATACCCTTGCTGGTATTTATTATAGGAGACCATTAATGATTTCATCTTCTCATAAAGCCCAATTCTGAAGCATTTTTTTCTAGAGGGATATACATTATTAAGTGTGTTCCTCTGGGAAACCCCGGGTATCACCTGTGGTAGATGTACACTCCAGCGCGTCTTCTTCTGCATTTGTTGTCTTGCTTCCTGGAGGTTTTCCCCATCCTGTAGAAAAATACAATTTTCTGATTCTTTCTATCTCCCTCTTGTCTTCATTCATCTTAAAGTCCAAATTTACCATCGCCACTATCTTGGTTATGTACTTTGGAAACAAGTTAAACAGAGAATACACTAGTTTGGGGGAAGAAATTGGAATATGATTAGGAAATGGGCTTGTAATTGAATGACAATGGATTGCATGAGGAAGTGTCTGTGGCCAAAAAGCACAAGGCCAGAATGTTGGGTGAGGAATTACTGGGGAAGGGGCAGCATTTGAATAAGGTATTCTGACCTTATCCACTTCTTCATCATCCAGTTGAGAAACTGACTTCTAATTCCCTTTTGGACTTGCAGTTTCTTCATCCATCCTTGTGTTTGGAGTCTTATTCCTTATCTCCACTAGTCTACAACCTCCTCTTATAAATTTGGCTACCTTGAGGCAACAGACACTACTCAAAGGGTCCTGGCATCTATATATACTCTCTAGGTCAATGAGGAGCCGCTCACTTCAGCTCTGGTTGCCCCAAATCAGGGGTTACCATGGTGTGACTTGACATCACAAAGCCTCAGCTTGACCATCCAGGAGGCGCGGGGGTGGGAGAGGATGCAGAAGTCTCAGACACTCTGGTTATAGAAAAGAGACCTTCCTCTTACCACCTAAAATTTTTCCCAAACTGGCTTCTCTCCGTCTCTATTTTCTCTGGTTCCATTATAGTCCAGCATATATATGGCAGGGAGGTGGTGTTTCCTCCAAGCCACTTCCCATACTCCCCCTTCATTTCAGTGGTCCATTCCACTATGTTCAGATATTACCATTTCCTCGTATTTTGAGTGTTTTTTTAATGTTTGTTTTATTTTAGAATATTTCCAGATTTATAGAAAAATTGTGAAGATAGTACCCATGTACACCATACCCATTTGCCCTTTTTGCTAATATCTGACTTTGGTATGGGGCAAATATAACATGAAGTGAATCATCAGTGAAACAGAGTGAAACCTCACTTGTCTAGTATCTCCAATACACAACAATGCTGTTCTAGACAATGTTGTTAAAGGAAAAATTGTACCAGTTGTGGCATAAAATTTCAAATCTTGAGATGACCATCCTTTCAGTAGTTTAACAATATTCCATAGTCTACCATGTAAAAAGGAAATCAAATTCATTATTATACACTGCCAGGACTAACACACACCCTGTTCCTCATGACTGCGACGACCACCATCCATCCCACCCCCCAATCCAAACCAAAACTAAACATCAGCTTCTTTTCTTACTTGCTATATGAGAAAGTACTGAGGAAAAAATCCCCCTTCAGTCTTCTCCTTGTCCTTATTCTAAGTGGCTGGCTCAGTATGGAATACCTTGCTGGTTCCCCAATTAAAGAATTCTACATTATTCCCTTCTCACATGCCTGCCCCTCCTGATGTCCCTCACCGTCATCTGAAAACACGCAAAAATACAAGCACTTTTCCTTCATACCCTTGCTGGTATTTATTATAGGAGACCATTAATGATTTCATCTTCTCATAAAGCCCAATTCTGAAGCATTTTTTTCTAGAGGGATATACATTATTAAGTGTGTTCCTCTGGGAAACCCCAGGTATCACCTGTGGTAGATGTACACTCCAGCGCTTCTTCTTCTGCATTTGTTGTCTTGCTTCCTGGAGGTTTTCCCCTTCCTGTAGAAAAACACAATTTTCTGATTCTTTCTGTCTTTCTCCCTCTTGTCTTCATTCATCTTAAAGTCCAAATTTACCATCGCCACTATCTTGGTTATGTAGTTTGGAAACAAGTTAAACAGAGAATACACTGGTTTGGGGGAAGAAATTGGAAAAAGATTAGGAAATGGGCTTGTAAATGAATGACAATGGACTGCATGAAGAAGTGTCTGTGGCCAAAAAGCACAAGGCCAGAATCTTGGGTGAGGAATTACTGGGGAAGGGGCAGCATTTGAATAAGGTATTCTGACCTTATCCACTTCTTCATCATCCAGTTGAGAAACTGACTTCTAATTCCCTTTTGGACTTGCAGTTTCTTCATCCATCCTTGTGTTTGGAGTCTTATTCCTTATCTCCACTAGTCTACAACCTCTTCTTAGTAAATTTGGCTACCTTGAGGCAACAGACACTACTCAAAGGGTCCTGGAATCTATATATACTCTCTAGGTCAATGAGGAGCCGCTCACTTCAGCTCTGGTTGCCCCAAATCAGCGGTTGCCATGGTGTGACTTGACATCACAAAGCTTCAGCTTGACCATCCAGTAGGCGCGGGGGTGGGAGAGGATTCAGAAGTCTCAGACACTCTGGTTATAGAAAAGAGACCTTCCTCTTACCGCCAAAAATTTTTCCCAAACTGGCCTCTCTCCGTCTCTATTTCCTCTGGTTCCATTATACTCCAGCATATATATGGCAGGGTGGTGGTGTTTCCTCTAAGCCACTTCCCATACTCCCCCGTCATTTCAGTGGTCCATTCCACTATGTTCAGATATTACCATTTCCTCGTATTTTGAGTGTTTATTTTAATGTTTGTTTTATTTTAGAATATTTCCAGATTTACAGAAAAATTGTGAAGATGGTACCCATGTACACCATACCCATTTGCCCTTTTTACTAATATCTGACTTTGGTATGGGGCAAATATAACAGGAAGTGAATCATCAGTGAAACAGAGTGAAACCTCACTTGTCTAGTATCTCCAATACACAACAATGCTGTTCTAGACAATGTTGTTAAAGGAAAAACTGTACCAGTTGTGGCATAAAATTTCAAATCTTGAGATGACCATCCTTTCAGTAGTTTAACAATATTCTATAGTCTACCATGTAAAAATGAAATCAAATTCATTATTATACACTGCCAGGACTAACACACACCCTGTTCCTCATGACTGTGACCACCACCATCCATCCCACCCCAAATCCAAACCGAAACTCAACATCAGCTTCCTTTCTTACTTGCTATATGAGAAAGTACTGAGGAAAAAATCCCCCTTCAGTCTTCTCCTTGTCCTTATTCTAAGTGTCTGGCTCAGTATGGAATACCTTGCTGGTGCCCCAATTAAAGAATTCTACATTATTCCCTTCTCACATGCCTGCCCCTCCCGATGTCCCTCACCGTCATCTGAAAACACGCAAAAATACAAGCACTTTTCCTTCATACCCTTGCTGGTATTTATTATAGGAGACCATTAATGATTTCATCTTCTCATAAAGCCCAATTCTGAAGCATTTTTTTCTAGATGGATATACATTATTAAGTGTTTTCCTCTGGGAAACCCCAGGTATCACCTGCGGTAGATGTACACTCCAGCGCTTCTTCTTCTGCATTTGTTGTCTTGCTTCCTGGAGGTTTTCCCCTTCCTGTAGAAAAACACAATTTTCTGATTCTTTCTGTCTTTCTCCCTCTTGTCTTCATTCATCTTAAAGTCCAAATTTACCATCGCCACTATCTTGGTTATGTAGTTTGGAAACAAGTTAAACAGGGAATACACTGGTTTGGGGGAAGAAATTGGAAAAAGATTAGGAAATGGGCTTGTAAATGAATGACAATGGACTGCATGAGGAAGTGTCTGTGGCCAAAAAGCACAAGGCCAGAATCTTGGGTGAGGAATTACTGGGGAAGGGGCAGCATTTGAATAATGTATTCTGACCTTATCCACTTCTTCATCATCCAGTTGAGAAACTGACTTCTAATTCCCTTTTGGAATTGCAGTTTCTTCATCCATCCTTGTGTTTGGAGTCTTATTCCTTATCTCCACTAGTCTACAACCTCTTCTTAGTAAATTTGGCTACCTTGAGGCAACAGACACTACTCAAAGGGTCCTGGCATCTATATATACTCTCTAGGTCAATGAGGAGCCGCTCACTTCAGCTCTGGTTGCCCCAAATCAGCGGTTGCCATGGTGTGACTTGACATCACAAAGCCTCAGCTTGACCATCCAGGAGGCGCGGGGGTGGGAGAGGATGCAGAAGTCTCAGACACTCTGGTTATAGAAAAGAGACCTTCCTCTTAACGCCAAAAATTTTTCCCAAACTGGCCTCTCTCCGTCTCTATTTCCTCTGGTTCCATTATATTCCAGCATATATATGGCAGGGAGGTGGTGTTTCCTCTAAGCCACTTCCCATACTCCCCCGTCATTTCAGTGGTCCATTCCACTATGTTCAGATATTACCATTTCCTCGTATTTTGAGTGTTTTTTTAATGTTTGTTTTATTTTAGAATATTTCCAGATTTACAGAAAAATTGTGAAGATAGTACCCATGTACACCATACCCATTTGCCCTTTTTACTAATATCTGACTTTGGTATGGGGCAAATATAACAGGAAGTGAATCATCAGTGAAACAGAGTGAAACCTCACTTGTCTAGTATCTCCAATACCCAACAATGCTGTTCTAGACAATGTTGTTAAAGGAAAAACTGTACCAGTTGTGGCATAAAATTTCAAATCTTGAGATGACCATCCTTTCAGTAGTTTAACAATATTCTATAGTCTACCATGTAAAAAGGAAATCAAATTCATTATTATACACTGCCAGGACTAACACACACCCTGTTCCTCATGACTGTGACCACCACCATCCATCCCACTCCAAATCCAAACCGAAACTAAACATCAGCTTCCTTTCTTACTTGCTATATGAGAAAGTACTGAGGAAAAAATCCCCCTTCAGTCTTCTCCTTGTCCTTATTCTAAGTGTCTGGCTCAGTATGGAATACCTTGCTGGTGCCCCAATTAAAGAATTCTACATTATTCCCTTCTCACATGCCTGCCCCTCCTGATGTCCCTCACTGTCATCTGAAAACACGCAAAAATACAAACACTTTTCCTTCATACCCTTGCTGGTATTTATTATAGGAGACCATTAATGATTTCATCTTCTCATAAAGCCCAATTCTGAAGCATTTTTTTCTAGAGGGATATACATTATTAAGTGTGTTCCTCTGGGAAACCCCGGGTATCACCTGTGGTAGATGTACACTCCAGCGCTTCTTCTTCTGCATTTGTTGTCTTGCTTCCTGGAGGTTTTCCCCTTCCTGTAGAAAAACACAATTTTCTGATTCTTTCTGTCTTTCTCCCTCTTGTCTTCATTCATCTTAAAGTCCAAATTTACCATCGCCACTATCTTGGTTATGTAGTTTGGAAACAAGTTAAACAGAGAATACACTGGTTTGGGGGAAGAAATTGGAAAAAGATTAGGAAATGGGCTTGTAAATGAATGACAATGGACTGCATGAGGAAGTGTCTGTGGCCAAAAAGCACAAGGCCAGAATGTTGGGTGTTGAATTACTGGGGAAGGGGCAGCATTTGAATAATGTATTCTGACCTTATCCACTTCTTCATCATCCAGTTGAGAAACTGACTTCTAATTCCCTTTTGGACTTGCAGTTTCTTCATCCATCCTTGTGTTTGGAGTCTTATTCCTTATCTCCACTAGTCTACAACCTCCTCTTATAAATTTGGCTACCTTGAGGCAACAGACACTACTCAAAGGGTCCTGGCATCTATATATACTCTCTAGGTCAATGAGGAGCCGCTCACTTCAGCTCTGGTTGCCCCAAATCAGCGGTTGCCATGGTGTGACTTGACATCACAAAGCTTCAGCTTGACCATCCAGTAGGCGCGGGGGTGGGAGAGGATTCAGAAGTCTCAGACACTCTGGTTATAGAAAAGAGACCTTCCTCTTACCGCCAAAAATTTTTCCCAAACTGGCCTCTCTCCGTCTCTATTTCCTCTGGTTCCATTATATTCCAGCATATATATGGCAGGGTGGTGGTGTTTCCTCTAAGCCACTTCCCATACTCCCCAGTCATTTCAGTGGTCCATTCCACTATGTTCAGATATTACCATTTCCTCGTATTTTGAGTGTTTATTTTAATGTTTGTTTTATTTTAGAATATTTCCAGATTTACAGAAAAATTGTGAAGATGGTACCCATGTACACCATACCCATTTGCCCTTTTTACTAATATCTGACTTTGGTATTGGGCAAATATAACAGGAAGTGAATCATCAGTGAAACAGAGTGAAACCTCACTTGTCTAGTATCTCCAATACACAACAATGCTGTTCTAGACAATGTTGTTAAAGGAAAAACTGTACCAGTTGTGGCATAAAATTTCAAATCTTGAGATGACCATCCTTTCAGTAGTTTAACAATATTCTATAGTCTACCATGTAAAAAGGAAATCAAATTCATTATTATACACTGCCAGGACTAACACACACCCTGTTCCTCATGACTGTGACCACCACCATCCATCCCACCCCAAATCCAAACCGAAACTCAACATCAGCTTCCTTTCTTACTTGCTATATGAGAAAGTACTGAGGAAAAAATCCCCCTTCAGTCTTCTCCTTGTCCTTATTCTAAGTGTCTGGCTCAGTATGGAATACCTTGCTGGTTCCCCAATTAAAGAATTCTACATTATTCCCTTCTCACATGCCTGCCCCTCCTGATGTCCCTCACCGTCATCTGAAAACACGCAAAAATACAAGCACTTTTCCTTCATACCCTTGCTGGTATTTATTATAGGAGACCATTAATGATTTCATCTTCTCATAAAGCCCAATTCTGAAGCATTTTTTTCTAGAGGGATATACATTATTAAGTGTGTTCCTCTGGGAAACCCCAGGTATCACCTGTGGTAGATGTACACTCCAGCGCTTCTTCTTCTGCATTTGTTGTCTTGCTTCCTGGAGGTTTTCCCCTTCCTGTAGAAAAACACAATTTTCTGATTCTTTCTGTCTTTCTCCCTCTTGTCTTCATTCATCTTAAAGTCCAAATTTACCATCGCCACTATCTTGGTTATGTAGTTTGGAAACAAGTTAAACAGAGAATACACTGGTTTGGGGGAAGAAATTGGAAAAAGATTAGGAAATGGGCTTGTAAATGAATGACAATGGACTGCATGAAGAAGTGTCTGTGGCCAAAAAGCACAAGGCCAGAATCTTGGGTGAGGAATTACTGGGGAAGGGGCAGCATTTGAATAAGGTATTCTGACCTTATCCACTTCTTCATCATCCAGTTGAGAAACTGACTTCTAATTCCCTTTTGGACTTGCAGTTTCTTCATCCATCCTTGTGTTTGGAGTCTTATTCCTTATCTCCACTAGTCTACAACCTCTTCTTAGTAAATTTGGCTACCTTGAGGCAACAGACACTACTCAAAGGGTCCTGGAATCTATATATACTCTCTAGGTCAATGAGGAGCCGCTCACTTCAGCTCTGGTTGCCCCAAATCAGCGGTTGCCATGGTGTGACTTGAAATCACAAAGCTTCAGCTTGACCATCCAGTAGGCGCGGGGGTGGGAGAGGATTCAGAAGTCTCAGACACTCTGGTTATAGAAAAGAGACCTTCCTCTTACCGCCAAAAATTTTTCCCAAACTGGCCTCTCTCCGTCTCTATTTCCTCTGGTTCCATTATACTCCAGCATATATATGGCAGGGTGGTGGTGTTTCCTCTAAGCCACTTCCCATACTCCCCCGTCATTTCAGTGGTCCATTCCACTATGTTCAGATATTACCATTTCCTCGTATTTTGAGTGTTTATTTTAATGTTTGTTTTATTTTAGAATATTTCCAGATTTACAGAAAAATTGTGAAGATGGTACCCATGTACACCATACCCATTTGCCCTTTTTACTAATATCTGACTTTGGTATTGGGCAAATATAACAGGAAGTGAATCATCAGTGAAACAGAGTGAAACCTCACTTGTCTAGTATCTCCAATACACAACAATGCTGTTCTAGACAATGTTGTTAAAGGAAAAACTGTACCAGTTGTGGCATAAAATTTCAAATCTTGAGATGACCATCCTTTCAGTAGTTTAACAATATTCTATAGTCTACCATGTAAAAAGGAAATCAAATTCATTATTATACACTGCCAGGACTAACACACACCCTGTTCCTCATGACTGTGACCACCACCATCCATCCCACCCCAAATCCAAACCGAAACTCAACATCAGCTTCCTTTCTTACTTGCTATATGAGAAAGTACTGAGGAAAAAATCCCACTTCAGTCTTCTCCTTGTCCTTATTCTAAGTGTCTGGCTCAGTATGGAATACCTTGCTGGTGCCCCAATTAAAGAATTCTACATTATTCCCTTCTCACATGCCTGCCCCTCCTGATGTCCCTCACCGTCATCTGAAAACACGCAAAAATACAAGCACTTTTCCTTCATACCCTTGCTGGTATTTATTATAGGAGACCATTAATGATTTCATCTTCTCATAAAGCCCAATTCTGAAGCATTTTTTTCTAGATGGATATACATTATTAAGTGTTTTCCTCTGGGAATCCCCAGGTATCACCTGCGGTAGATGTACACTCCAGCGCTTCTTCTTCTGCATTTGTTGTCTTGCTTCCTGGAGGTTTTCCCCTTCCTGTAGAAAAACACAATTTTCTGATTCTTTCTGTCTTTCTCCCTCTTGTCTTCATTCATCTTAAAGTCCAAATTTACCATCGCCACTATCTTGGTTATGTAGTTTGGAAACAAGTTAAACAGGGAATACACTGGTTTGGGGGAAGAAATTGGAAAAAGATTAGGAAATGGGCTTGTAAATGAATGACAATGGACTGCATGAGGAAGTGTCTGTGGCCAAAAAGCACAAGGCCAGAATCTTGGGTGAGGAATTACTGGGGAAGGGGCAGCATTTGAATAATGTATTCTGACCTTATCCACTTCTTCATCATCCAGTTGAGAAACTGACTTCTAATTCCCTTTTGGAATTGCAGTTTCTTCATCCATCCTTGTGTTTGGAGTCTTATTCCTTATCTCCACTAGTCTACAACCTCTTCTTAGTAAATTTGGCTACCTTGAGGCAACAGACACTACTCAAAGGGTCCTGGCATCTATATATACTCTCTAGGTCAATGAGGAGCCGCTCACTTCAGCTCTGGTTGCCCCAAATCAGCGGTTGCCATGGTGTGACTTGACATCACAAAGCCTCAGCTTGACCATCCAGGAGGCGCGGGGGTGGGAGAGGATGCAGAAGTCTCAGACACTCTGGTTATAGAAAAGAGACCTTCCTCTTAACGCCAAAAATTTTTCCCAAACTGGCCTCTCTCCGTCTCTATTTCCTCTGGTTCCATTATAGTCCAGCATATATATGGCAGGGAGGTGGTGTTTCCTCTAAGCCACTTCCCATACTCCCCCGTCATTTCAGTGGTCCATTCCACTATGTTCAGATATTACCATTTCCTCGTATTTTGAGTGTTTTTTTAATGTTTGTTTTATTTTAGAATATTTCCAGATTTACAGAAAAATTGTGAAGATAGTACCCATGTACACCATACCAATTTGCCCTTTTTACTAATATCTGACTTTGGTATGGGGCAAATATAACAGGAAGTGAATCATCAGTGAAACAGAGTGAAACCTCACTTGTCTAGTATCTCCAATACCCAACAATGCTGTTCTAGACAATGTTGTTAAAGGAAAAACTGTACCAGTTGTGGCATAAAATTTCAAATCTTGAGATGACCATCCTTTCAGTAGTTTAACAATATTCTATAGTCTACCATGTAAAAAGGAAATCAAATTCATTATTATACACTGCCAGGACTAACACACACCCTGTTCCTCATGACTGTGACCACCACCATCCATCCCACTCCAAATCCAAACCGAAACTAAACATCAGCTTCCTTTCTTACTTGCTATATGAGAAAGTACTGAGGAAAAAATCCCCCTTCAGTCTTCTCCTTGTCCTTATTCTAAGTGTCTGGCTCAGTATGGAATACCTTGCTGGTGCCCCAATTAAAGAATTCTACATTATTCCCTTCTCACATGCCTGCTCCTCCTGATGTCCCTCACTGTCATCTGAAAACACGCAAAAATACAAACACTTTTCCTTCATACCCTTGCTGGTATTTATTATAGGAGACCATTAATGATTTCATCTTCTCATAAAGCCCAATTCTGAAGCATTTTTTTCTAGAGGGATATACATTATTAAGTGTGTTCCTCTGGGAAACCCCGGGTATCACCTGTGGTAGATGTACACTCCAGCGCTTCTTCTTCTGCATTTGTTGTCTTGCTTCCTGGAGGTTTTCCCCTTCCTGTAGAAAAACACAATTTTCTGATTCTTTCTGTCTTTCTCCCTCTTGTCTTCATTCATCTTAAAGTCCAAATTTACCATCGCCACTATCTTGGTTATGTAGTTTGGAAACAAGTTAAACAGAGAATACACTGGTTTGGGGGAAGAAATTGGAAAAAGATTAGGAAATGGGCTTGTAAATGAATGACAATGGACTGCATGAGGAAGTGTCTGTGGCCAAAAAGCACAAGGCCAGAATGTTGGGTGAGGAATTACTGGGGAAGGGGCAGCATTTGAATAATGTATTCTGACCTTATCCACTTCTTCATCATCCAGTTGAGAAACTGACTTCTAATTCCCTTTTGGACTTGCAGTTTCTTCATCCATCCTTGTGTTTGGAGTCTTATTCCTTATCTCCACTAGTCTACAACCTCTTCTTAGTAAATTAGCTACCTTGAGGCAACAGACACTACTCAAAGGGTCCTGGCATCTATATATACTCTCTAGGTCAATGAGGAGCCGCTCACTTCAGCTCTGGTTGCCCCAAATCAGCGGTTGCCATGGTGTGACTTGACATCACAAAGCTTCAGCTTGACCATCCAGTAGGCGCGGGGGTGGGAGAGGATTCAGAAGTCTCAGACACTCTGGTTATAGAAAAGAGACCTTCCTCTTACCGCCAAAAATTTTTCCCAAATTGGCCTCTCTCCGTCTCTATTTCCTCTGGTTCCATTATATTCCAGCATATATATGGCAGGGTGGTGGTGTTTCCTCTAAGCCACTTCCCATACTCCCCGGTCATTTCAGTGGTCCATTCCACTATGTTCAGATATTACCATTTCCTCGTATTTTGAGTGTTTATTTTAATGTTTGTTTTATTTTAGAATATTTCCAGATTTACAGAAAAATTGTGAAGATGGTACCCATGTACACCATACCCATTTGCCCTTTTTACTAATATCTGACTTTGGTATTGGGCAAATATAACAGGAAGTGAATCATCAGTGAAACAGAGTGAAACCTCACTTGTCTAGTATCTCCAATACACAACAATGCTGTTCTAGACAATGTTGTTAAAGGAAAAACTGTACCAGTTGTGGCATAAAATTTCAAATCTTGAGATGACCATCCTTTCAGTAGTTTAACAATATTCTATAGTCTACCATGTAAAAAGGAAATCAAATTCATTATTATACACTGCCAGGACTAACACACACCCTGTTCCTCATGACTGTGACCACCACCATCCATCCCACCCCAAATCCAAACCGAAACTCAACATCAGCTTCCTTTCTTACTTGCTATATGAGAAAGTACTGAGGAAAAAATCCCACTTCAGTCTTCTCCTTGTCCTTATTCTAAGTGTCTGGCTCAGTATGGAATACCTTGCTGGTGCCCCAATTAAAGAATTCTACATTATTCCCTTCTCACATGCCTGCCCCTCCTGATGTCCCTCACCGTCATCTGAAAACACGCAAAAATACAAGCACTTTTCCTTCATACCCTTGCTGGTATTTATTATAGGAGACCATTAATGATTTCATCTTCTCATAAAGCCCAATTCTGAAGCATTTTTTTCTAGATGGATATACATTATTAAGTGTTTTCCTCTGGGAATCCCCAGGTATCACCTGCGGTAGATGTACACTCCAGCGCTTCTTCTTCTGCATTTGTTGTCTTGCTTCCTGGAGGTTTTCCCCTTCCTGTAGAAAAACACAATTTTCTGATTCTTTCTGTCTTTCTCCCTCTTGTCTTCATTCATCTTAAAGTCCAAATTTACCATCGCCACTATCTTGGTTATGTAGTTTGGAAACAAGTTAAACAGGGAATACACTGGTTTGGGGGAAGAAATTGGAAAAAGATTAGGAAATGGGCTTGTAAATGAATGACAATGGACTGCATGAGGAAGTGTCTGTGGCCAAAAAGCACAAGGCCAGAATCTTGGGTGAGGAATTACTGGGGAAGGGGCAGCATTTGAATAATGTATTCTGACCTTATCCACTTCTTCATCATCCAGTTGAGAAACTGACTTCTAATTCCCTTTTGGAATTGCAGTTTCTTCATCCATCCTTGTGTTTGGAGTCTTATTCCTTATCTCCACTAGTCTACAACTTCTTCTTAGTAAATTTGGCTACCTTGAGGCAACAGACACTACTCAAAGGGTCCTGGCATCTATATATACTCTCTAGGTCAATGAGGAGCCGCTCACTTCAGCTCTGGTTGCCCCAAATCAGCGGTTGCCATGGTGTGACTTGACATCACAAAGCCTCAGCTTGACCATCCAGGAGGCGCGGGGGTGGGAGAGGATGCAGAAGTCTCAGACACTCTGGTTATAGAAAAGAGACCTTCCTCTTAACGCCAAAAATTTTTCCCAAACTGGCCTCTCTCCGTCTCTATTTCCTCTGGTTCCATTATAGTCCAGCATATATATGGCAGGGAGGTGGTGTTTCCTCTAAGCCACTTCCCATACTCCCCCGTCATTTCAGTGGTCCATTCCACTATGTTCAGATATTACCATTTCCTCGTATTTTGAGTGTTTTTTTAATGTTTGTTTTATTTTAGAATATTTCCAGATTTACAGAAAAATTGTGAAGATAGTACCCATGTACACCATACCAATTTGCCCTTTTTACTAATATCTGACTTTGGTATGGGGCAAATATAACAGGAAGTGAATCATCAGTGAAACAGAGTGAAACCTCACTTGTCTAGTATCTCCAATACCCAACAATGCTGTTCTAGACAATGTTGTTAAAGGAAAAACTGTACCAGTTGTGGCATAAAATTTCAAATCTTGAGATGACCATCCTTTCAGTAGTTTAACAATATTCTATAGTCTACCATGTAAAAAGGAAATCAAATTCATTATTATACACTGCCAGGACTAACACACACCCTGTTCCTCATGACTGTGACCACCACCATCCATCCCACTCCAAATCCAAACCGAAACTAAACATCAGCTTCCTTTCTTACTTGCTATATGAGAAAGTACTGAGGAAAAAATCCCCCTTCAGTCTTCTCCTTGTCCTTATTCTAAGTGTCTGGCTCAGTATGGAATACCTTGCTGGTGCCCCAATTAAAGAATTCTACATTATTCCCTTCTCACATGCCTGCTCCTCCTGATGTCCCTCACTGTCATCTGAAAACACGCAAAAATACAAACACTTTTCCTTCATACCCTTGCTGGTATTTATTATAGGAGACCATTAATGATTTCATCTTCTCATAAAGCCCAATTCTGAAGCATTTTTTTCTAGAGGGATATACATTATTAAGTGTGTTCCTCTGGGAAACCCCGGGTATCACCTGTGGTAGATGTACAGTCCAGCGCTTCTTCTTCTGCATTTGTTGTCTTGCTTCCTGGAGGTTTTCCCCTTCCTGTAGAAAAACACAATTTTCTGATTCTTTCTGTCTTTCTCCCTCTTGTCTTCATTCATCTTAAAGTCCAAATTTACCATCGCCACTATCTTGGTTATGTAGTTTGGAAACAAGTTAAACAGAGAATACACTGGTTTGGGGGAAGAAATTGGAAAAAGATTAGGAAATGGGCTTGTAAATGAATGACAATGGACTGCATGAGGAAGTGTCTGTGGCCAAAAAGCACAAGGCCAGAATGTTGGGTGAGGAATTACTGGGGAAGGGGCAGCATTTGAATAATGTATTCTGACCTTATCCACTTCTTCATCATCCAGTTGAGAAACTGACTTCTAATTCCCTTTTGGACTTGCAGTTTCTTCATCCATCCTTGTGTTTGGAGTCTTATTCCTTATCTCCACTAGTCTACAACCTCTTCTTAGTAAATTAGCTACCTTGAGGCAACAGACACTACTCAAAGGGTCCTGGCATCTATATATACTCTCTAGGTCAATGAGGAGCCGCTCACTTCAGCTCTGGTTGCCCCAAATCAGCGGTTGCCATGGTGTGACTTGACATCACAAAGCTTCAGCTTGACCATCCAGTAGGCGCGGGGGTGGGAGAGGATTCAGAAGTCTCAGACACTCTGGTTATAGAAAAGAGACCTTCCTCTTACCGCCAAAAATTTTTCCCAAATTGGCCTCTCTCCGTCTCTATTTCCTCTGGTTCCATTATATTCCAGCATATATATGGCAGGGTGGTGGTGTTTCCTCTAAGCCACTTCCCATACTCCCCGGTCATTTCAGTGGTCCATTCCACTATGTTCAGATATTACCATTTCCTCGTATTTTGAGTGTTTATTTTAATGTTTGTTTTATTTTAGAATATTTCCAGATTTACAGAAAAATTGTGAAGATGGTACCCATGTACACCATACCCATTTGCCCTTTTTACTAATATCTGACTTTGGTATTGGGCAAATATAACAGGAAGTGAATCATCAGTGAAACAGAGTGAAACCTCACTTGTCTAGTATCTCCAATACACAACAATGCTGTTCTAGAAAATGTTGTTAAAGGAAAAACTGTACCAGTTGTGGCATAAAATTTCAAATCTTGAGATGACCATCCTTTCAGTAGTTTAACAATATTCTATAGTCTACCATGTAAAAAGGAAATCAAATTCATTATTATACACTGCCAGGACTAACACACACCCTGTTCCTCATGACTGTGACCACCACCATCCATCCCACCCCAAATCCAAACCGAAACTCAACATCAGCTTCCTTTCTTACTTGCTATATGAGAAAGTACTGAGGAAAAAATCCCCCTTCAGTCTTCTCCTTGTCCTTATTCTAAGTGTCTGGCTCAGTATGGAATACCTTGCTGGTGCCCCAATTAAAGAATTCTACATTATTCCCTTCTCACATGCCTGCCCCTCCTGATGTCCCTCACCGTCATCTGAAAACACGCAAAAATACAAACACTTTTCCTTCATACCCTTGCTGGTATTTATTATAGGAGACCATTAATGATTTCATCTTCTCATAAAGCCCAATTCTGAAGCATTTTTGTCTAGAGGGATATACATTATTAAGTGTGTTCCTCTGGGAAACCCCGGGTATCACCTGTGGTAGATGTACACTCCAGCGCTTCTTCTTCTGCATTTGTTGTCTTGCTTCCTGGAGGTTTTCCCCTTCCTGTAGAAAAACACAATTTTCTGATTCTTTCTGTCTTTCTCCCTCTTGTCTTCATTCATCTTAAAGTCCAAATTTACCATCGCCACTATCTTGGTTATGTAGTTTGGAAACAAGTTAAACAGAGAATACACTGGTTTGGGGGAAGAAATTGGAAAAAGATTAGGAAATGGGCTTGTAAATGAATGACAATGGACTGCATGAGGAAGTGTCTGTGGCCAAAAAGCACAAGGCCAGAATGTTGGGTGAGGAATTACTGGGGAAGGGGCAGCATTTGAATAATGTATTCTGACCTTATCCACTTCTTCATCATCCAGTTGAGAAACTGACTTCTAATTCCCTTTTGGACTTGCAGTTTCTTCATCCATCCTTGTGTTTGGAGTCTTATTCCTTATCTCCACTAGTCTACAACCTCCTCTTATAAATTTGGCTACCTTGAGGCAACAGACACTACTCAAAGGGTCCTGGCATCTATATATACTCTCTAGGTCAATGAGGAGCCGCTCACTTCAGCTCTGGTTGCCCCAAATCAGCGGTTGCCATGGTGTGACTTGACATCACAAAGCTTCAGCTTGACCATCCAGTAGGCGCGGGGGTGGGAGAGGATTCAGAAGTCTCAGACACTCTGGTTATAGAAAAGAGACCTTCCTCTTACCGCCAAAAATTTTTCCCAAACTGGCCTCTCTCCGTCTCTATTTCCTCTGGTTCCATTATATTCCAGCATATATATGGCAGGGTGGTGGTGTTTCCTCTAAGCCACTTCCCATACTCCCCCGTCATTTCAGTGGTCCATTCCACTATGTTCAGATATTACCATTTCCTCGTATTTTGAGTGTTTATTTTAATGTTTGTTTTATTTTAGAATATTTCCAGATTTACAGAAAAATTGTGAAGATGGTACCCATGTACACCATACCCATTTGCCCTTTTTACTAATATCTGACTTTGGTATTGGGCAAATATAACAGGAAGTGAATCATCAGTGAAACAGAGTGAAACCTCACTTGTCTAGTATCTCCAATACACAACAATGCTGTTCTAGACAATGTTGTTAAAGGAAAAACTGTACCAGTTGTGGCATAAAATTTCAAATCTTGAGATGACCATCCTTTCAGTAGTTTAACAATATTCTATAGTCTACCATGTAAAAAGGAAATCAAATTCATTATTATACACTGCCAGGACTAACACACACCCTGTTCCTCATGACTGTGACCACCACCATCCATCCCACCCCAAATCCAAACCGAAACTCAACATCAGCTTCCTTTCTTACTTGCTATATGAGAAAGTACTGAGGAAAAAATCCCCCTTCAGTCTTCTCCTTGTCCTTATTCTAAGTGTCTGGCTCAGTATGGAATACCTTGCTGGTGCCCCAATTAAAGAATTCTACATTATTCCCTTCTCACATGCCTGCCCCTCCTGATGTCCCTCACCGTCATCTGAAAACACGCAAAAATACAAACACTTTTCCTTCATACCCTTGCTGATATTTATTATAGGAGACCATTAATGATTTCATCTTCTCATAAAGCCCAATTCTGAAGCATTTTTGTCTAGAGGGATATACATTATTAAGTGTGTTCCTCTGGGAAACCCCGGGTATCACCTGTGGTAGATGTACACTCCAGCGCTTCTTCTTCTGCATTTGTTGTCTTGCTTCCTGGAGGTTTTCCCCTTCCTGTAGAAAAACACAATTTTCTGATTCTTTCTGTTTTTCTCCCTCTTGTCTTCATTCATCTTAAAGTCCAAATTTACCATCGCCACTATCTTGGTTATGTAGTTTGGAAACAAGTTAAACACAGAATACACTGGTTTGGGGGAAGATGTTGGAAAAAGATTAGGAAATGGGCTTGTAAATGAATGACAATGGACTGCATGAGGAAGTGTCTGTGGCCAAAAAGCACAAGGCCAGAATCTTGGGTGAGGAATTACTGGGGAAGGGGCAGCATTTGAATAATGTATTCTGACCTTATCCACTTCTTCATCATCCAGTTGAGAAACTGACTTCTAATTCCCTTTTGGACTTGCAGTTTCTTCATCCATCCTTGTGTTTGGAGTCTTATTCCTTATCTCCACTAGTCTACAACCTCTTCTTAGTAAATTAGCTACCTTGAGGCAACAGACACTACTCAAAGGGTCCTGGCATCTATATATACTCTCTAGGTCAATGAGGAGCCGCTCACTTCAGCTCTGGTTGCCCCAAATCAGCGGTTGCCATGGTGTGACTTGACATCACAAAGCTTCAGCTTGACCATCCAGGAGGCGCGGGGGTGGGAGAGGATGCAGAAGTCTCAGACACTCTGGTTATAGAAAAGAGACCTTCCTCTTACCGCCAAAAATTTTTCCCAAACTGGCCTCTCTCCGTCTCTATTTCCTCTGGTTCCATTATAGTCCAGCATATATATGGCAGGGAGGTGGTGTTTCCTCTAAGCCACTTCCCATACTCCCCCGTCATTTCAGTGGTCCATTCCACTATGTTCAGATATTACCATTTCCTCGTATTTTGAATGTTTTTTTAATGTGTGTTTTATTTTAGAATATTTCCAGATTTACAGAAAAATTGTGAAGATAGTACCCATGTACACCATACCCATTTGCCCTTTTTACTAATATCTGACTTTGGTATGGGGCTAATATAACAGGAAGTGAATCATCAGTGAAACAGAGTGAAACCTCACTTGTCTAGTATCTCCAATACCTAACAATGCTGTTCTAGACAAAGTTGTTAAAGGAAAAACTGTACCAGTTGTGGCATAAA
Source organism: Myotis nattereri (assembly GCF_964212035.1). Taxonomy (NCBI): domain Eukaryota; kingdom Metazoa; phylum Chordata; class Mammalia; order Chiroptera; family Vespertilionidae; genus Myotis; species Myotis nattereri. Next base: position 27,500,538 of record NC_138078.1, on the reverse strand, counting down.
ATTTCAAATCTTCAGATGACCATCGTTTCAGTAGTTTTACAATATTCCATAGTCTACCATGTAAAAAGGAAATCAAATTCATTATTCTACACTGCCAGGACTAACACACACCCTTTTCCTCATGACTGCGACCACCACCATCCATCCCACCCCCCAATCCAAACCGAAACTAAACATCAGCTTCTTTTCTTACTTGCTATATGAGAAAGTACTGAGGAAAAAATCCCCCTTCAGTCTTCTCCTTGTCCTTATTCTAAGTGTCTGGCTCAGTATGGAATACCTTGCTGGTGCCCCAATTAAAGAATTCTACATTATTCCCTTCTCACATGCCTGCCCCTCCTGATGTCCCTCACCATCATCTGAAATCACGCAAAAATACAAGCACTTTTCCTTCATACCCTTGCTGGTATTTATTATAGGAGACCATTAATGATTTCATCTTCTCATAAAGCCCAATTCTGAAGCATTTTTTTCTAGAGGGATATACATTATTAAGTGTGTTCCTCTGGGAAACCCCGGGTATCACCTGTGGTAGATGTACACTCCAGTGCTTCTTCTTCTGCATTTGTTGTCTTGCTTCCTGGAGGTTTTCCCCTTCCTGTAGAAAAATACAATTTTCTGATTCTTTCTGTCTTTCTCCCTCTTGTCTTCATTCATCTTAAAGTCCAAATTTACCATCGCCACTATCTTGGTTATGTAGTTTGGAAACAAGTTAAACACAGAATACACTGGTTTGGGGGAAGAAATTGGAATATGATTAGGAAATGGGCTTGTAATTGAATGACAATGGATTGCATGAGGAAGTGTCTGTGGCCAAAAAGCACAAGGCCAGAATCTTGGGTGAGGAATTACTGGGGAAGGGGCAGCATTTGAATAAGGTATTCTGACCTTATCCACTTCTTCATCATCCAGTTGAGAAACTGACTTCTAATTCCCTTTTGGACTTGCAGTTTCTTCATCCATCCTTGTGATTGGAGTCTTATTCCTTATCTCCACTAGTCTACAACCTCTTCTTAGTAAATTTGGCTACCTTGAGGCAACAGACACTACTCAAAGGGTCCTGGCATCTATATATACTCTCTAGGTCAATGAGGAGCCGCTCACTTCAGCTCTGGTTGCCCCAAATCAGCGGTTGCCATGGTGTGACTTGACATCACAAAGCCTCAGCTTGACCATCCAGGAGGCGCGGGGGTGGGAGAGGATGCAGAAGTCTCAGACACTCTGGTTATAGAAAAGAGACCTTCCTCTTACCGCCTAAAATTTTTCCCAAACTGGCCTCTCTCCATCTCTATTTCCTCTGGTTCCATTATAGTCCAGCATATATATGGCAGGGAGGTGGTGTTTCCTCTAAGCCACTTCCCATACTCCCCCGTCACTTCAGTGGTCCATTCCACTATGTTCAGATATTACCATTTCCTCGTATTTTGAGTGTTTTTTAATGTTTGTTTTATTTTTGAATATTTCCAGATTTACAGAAAAATTGTGAAGATAGTACCCATGTACACCATACCCATTTGCCCTTTTTACTAATATCTGACTTTGGTATGGGGCAAATATAACAGGAAGTGAATCATCAGTGAAACAGAGTGAAACCTCACTTGTCTAGTATCTCCAATACCCAACAATGCTGTTCTAGACAAAGTTGTTAAAGGAAAAACTGTACCAGTTGTGGCATAAAATTTCAAATCTTGAGATGACCATCCTTTCAGTAGTTTAACAATATTCCATAGTTTACTATGTAAAAGGGAAATCAAATTCATTATTATACACTGCCAGGACTAACACACACCCTGTTCCTCATGACTGCGACCACCACCATCCATCCCACCCCCCAATCCAAACCGAAACTAAACATCAGCTTCTTTTCTTACTTGCTATATGAGAAAGTACTGAGGAAAAAATCCCCCTTCAGTCTTCTCCTTGTCCTTATTCTAAGTGTCTGGGTCAGTATGGAATACCTTGCTGGTGCCCCAATTAAAGAATTCTACATTATTCCCGCCGAAACCGGTTTGGCTCAGTGGTTAGAGCGTCGGCCTGCGGACTGAGGGGTCCCAGGTTCGATTCCGGTCAAGGGCATGTGCCTGGGTTGCGGGCACATCCTCAGTGGGGGGTGTGCAGGAGGCGGCTGATCGATGTTTCCCTCTCATCGATGTTTCTAACTCTCTATCTCTCTCCCTTTCTCTCTGTAAAAAATCAATAAAATGTATTTAAAAAAAAAAAAAAAAAAAGAATTCTTCATTATTCCCTTCTCACATGCCTGCCCCTCCTGATGTCCCTCACCGTCATCTGAAAACACGCAAAAATACAAACACTTTTCCTTCATACCCTTGCTGGTATTTATTTTAGGAGACCATAATGGTGTGCAGGAGGCTGCTGATCCATGTTTCTCTCTCTTACATGTTTCTGACTCTCTATCCCTCTCCCTTCCTCTCTGTAAAAAAATCAATAAAAATATATTAAAAAAATGGAACTATTGTATAAAAGTAAAATAGAGAGAAAACCAAGATGGCAGCATTAGTAAACACCTGAATTTGCTGCTGCACACCACCACATTTAATCTACAACTAAAAGACAAGTGAATGTCATCCAGAACCATAGGAAAGCCGGCTGAGTGGAAATTCTACAACTAGAAGGAAAGACAAAAGGGTGTTGCAGAAGGCCAGAGAAAAACCAAGCCAGGCTTAGAGAAAGGGAGTTACATTTTATTATTAAATTCTGTGCAGGCCTAGAGAAATATGTGTCTTTCCAATTATGGGCCCCCAACATGGAGGAAACTCTCTTCATTTTTTCTTTTTCCAGTTCTTTGTCTCCCAAATTTGGAATGAGACATCCAGGCCTTCTGAGAAAGAAGTCCCACATTCTGGGAAGGGGCCATGAGACCATATCTCAAGGCCTGGCCTGTTGTCAGCACTGACAACTCTGTTTGGGGCGTAGTTTACAGCCTCTCTGGAATGGGAGTAGTCTTATATTCCTTATTATTTAAGACAGAAGCCAGAATAGCAGGGTTAAAATTTCAAACAGCAGTTCATATATAAGATGGATGCTTCATGGGCACTGAGTCTCGTAGGAGGTGCAGAGGTGTGGAAGTGCGGAGGTATAGAGGTGCGCGCAAAAGGGGCTGACAGCTGGGTATGCTGTTGTCTTTTTAAATCAGGCGGGAGAAACAAGCTCCCAACTGCTCTGAACTCCAGTTCCAGGTGAGAATTTGGGGACCCAGACTCATATGGAGAGAAACTGAACTGTCTGGCATCGGGCTGGAGCATGAGGGCAACTTTCTCACAGAGGTAATTGCAGCGGACATTGTTCCTGCATGGGGCACAGGACGCAGAACCTGGGACCTCTATGAGGCAGAGCAGATGGGCAGTCATTGAATTTTGCTCTGCCCTGGTGATTCCCCACCCAATTTACAATGCACCCAAGCTGTGTGCAGAGGCTTTTGCACATGAATGGCCTGGCCTTTCTCCACCTAAAAACCTGGGCAGACTCAGTGAGCACCAAAGCCCCACTGAAGCAAGCCCTGCCCCATAAGGGTGTCTCTAGCACAGAAGTTCTCCCATTGTAGACACAACTGGTCCTCACAGCCAATTGGCCTGGAGGTCAATTCCTCCCAGTGATACCAACAGCAATCAAGGCTTAACTACAACAAGACTATGCACACAGCCCACAAAGCGGTGCACCAAGAGTGTCCACCTCAGGTAATTAGGGAGGCTTATCCACGGGGCCCTATAGGACACCTAGCACACAAAGCCACTCTAACAACACAGGAAAGCAGCCAAAATGTGGAGACAAAGAAACAGGTCACAAATGAAAGAAATGGAGGAAAGCAAACTACTGGATATAGAGTTCAAAACCACAGTTATCAGGTTACTCAAGAATCTTCTAGAAACCTCCAAGAAATATAGTGTGACCCTCAAGAATATGAAAAAGGATCAATTAGAAATTAAGCATACACTGACTGAAATAAAGAATAATATACAGAGATCCAACAGCAGACTAGAGGATCCCAAGAATCAAGTCAAAGATTTGAAATACGAAGAAGCAAAAAACACCCAACTGGAAAAGCAATAGGAAAAAAGAATACAAAAATATTAAGACAGTGCAAGGAGCCTCTGGGACAACTTCAAGCGTACCAACATCCAAATTATAGGGGTGCCAGAAGAAGAGAGAGAGCAAGATATTGAAAACATATTTGAAGAAATAATGACAGAAAACTTTCCCTACCTGATGAAAGAAATAGACTTACAAGTCCAGGAAGTGCAGAGAACCCCAAACAAAAGGAATCCAAAGAGGACCACACCAAGACACATCATCATTAAAATGCCAAGGACAAAAGACAAAGAGAGAGTCTTAAAAGCAGCAAGAGAAAAACAGTTAGTTACCTACAAGGGAGTGCCCATACAATTGTCAGCTGATTTCCCAACAGAAACTATGCAGGCCAGAAGGGAGTGTCAAGAAATATTCAAAATGATGAATAGCAAGAACCTACAACCAAGATTACTCTACCCAGCAAAGGTATCATTTAGAATTGAAGGTCAGATAAAGAGATTCACAGATAAGAAAAAGCTAAAGGAGTTCATCACCGTCAAACCAATATTATATGAAATGCTGAAGGTGTTATGCCCAGAGCTCGGGGTCCCCAATAATCCACCACCAGGGAGCCTCCTCCGATGCAAAAGCAACGAGTCTTTATTGATCAATTCTAGAATTGACTCCCAGCCTCTATCTGGCACAGAGGTGAGGCGAGAGAGAGTGTCCCAGGAGAACAAAGGTTATATAGGGCTAGCTATTTGGGGTGGGCTTTAGGGGTGGCGTGAGTTACAGAGATTGGTCAGGGTTTTACAGCATAAGGGTCAGGAAGTGACCATCACATTCTGAAGGTTGGAGCCGTCCTCCACTGTAGCCTTATTAGGACCGTAGCTACATTTCTGGAGCTTCATTGGTCCACTTAGGTGGGTGGTTCAGAGAGTTAGGACAATACCAGCATTCTTGTGGTCACTCTCGCGGGGGGGGGGGTGTGGCTTGTGCTGAGGGCCCAGCCTTGCAAGACAAGATAGAGGAGAGGGAGAAGAGTATATCCCTGCTTTGTCCTTGAAGAGGGAGGAGGGTGCATTTCTGCTTAGTTCTGCTTAGTTCTTTCAAGTTCCGTTCTGTCCCTTCATTCCCCCCTTGTCTTGGAACTCACGGCTCAATCATGAGACGGACTGCATTTCTACCTCTCCCTCCGTGGCTAGAGGCCGGTATTGAGCTTGTAAGACTATTAATTGAACTACCCCTATGCGTTCCTTGACAAATTGAACTAGCTTGTTAATAATGCAGGGGCCAAAAGTTAGCAACATTAGGAGGATTACAAGGGGCCCGACGAGGGCAGAAATGAGAGTGGTTAACCATGGGGACCAATTAAACAGGGATTCATACCAAGACTGAGACCGCTCTTTTTCCAACTTCCGCTTCTGCAATCCTTCCCTTATGAGGGCCATAGACTCTTTAACAACACCTGAGTGGTCAACATAAAAACAATATTCCTCTCCCAAAGCTGCACATAAGCCCCCCTGCTGCAGGAATAGCAAGTCTAGTCCTCTTCTGTTTTGGAGCACTACCTCAGATAAGGAGGTGAGAGAATCCTGTAAATGGGTAATAGATTTTTCAATTCTTTCTATGTCTAGGTCAATGGCTGCTCTTAGGGCTCTATGATTCTTGTCTTGTATGACAAGTGAGGATATTCCAGTCCCTGCTCCCGCTAGTCCCAATCCCAAGAGGGCGGCCATAGTTAAGGCTGTGATGGGCTCTCTTTTATTTCGGGGATTGGCAGCGCCGAATTTGTTAAGGACCTCTTTCTCTGAATGGTATATTAACTTGGGAATTCACTGCACGAGTACGCAAAAGCCCTCCTTCTGGGAATTAAGGACCAGGGGGTGGACACAAGGAGCGAGGCCACTGGAGCAGGCCCACCATGCATTCTTGGGAGGCAAAAGGTATACTGCCTCTTCAGGGATAGTCAGAGTTTCGTTGCAGAGATGCAACTGCTCAGGGGGTACGTTGCCTACGCAGGCCCCCTGCCCCATTACTGCCTGGAGGGTTAGCCTTGCAACAGTTTGCTGCCACCTGCAGGAGCTGACAATCGTGGCAGTTGTATAGTTACCCTTAACCGCGATACCCTCATAATACGGTGGCTCAATGTCTAGACAGAGCCAGCAAGATTTGGTCAGGTCAGGCCTGGAGGCGTTTAAAACATAATAAGCTCCTATAACCATGCTTATAAGTGGGTCTACTTCAGGCGGGGGGGTATGACTCAGAGTCAGGTTCTTCGTGGTAGGTGCGAGTAGGGTGTTAGGCAGTGATGCCAGGGCCCATGCTCCTTCAGTTGTAGATACCCGGGGAGTGGTCAGCTGAGGTTGAGGAGCTAGTACTTTGTTGGGCCCCATTCCCACAGGGGAATGATAGTGAAGGGGGGTATTTTGAACCCGGAGGGTGAACAACATCCCAGGGTCCGCCCTACGCAAAGCCCCCCTGCAAGAATAGATTCGGAATCCCCAAGTCTTTCCGGTGTCCCATCCTGTAGCCTTTCTCCCCTCTTTTGTGAAGGAAATGCTCACGGGGTTGCAGTAGACACGGCCACTCTGGGGACAAGGTGGAGCAGCCGGTCGCCCAACGGTGATTAGGTCACCCTTCTTGGGGGCCTTCCACCAGATGTGTCCGGTTGACACACATGACCAGGAAGCACAGAAGTAGTCTCCAGCACTTCCACAAGGGTCATTTCCCCGGGACCGAGCTTGTGAGTGTCCGGGGCAGACATAAAAATAGAGGGTTCTCCTTGGTTTTGAGTCCTCAAAAGCCTGGCGTATTGCCGCACCCAGGCAGTAATCGCTGGTGTCGAGTGGGTTGGGAAGGAGAGTTAGGAGGTCTACTCGCAGTTCAGGAAACCAGGTGTCTTTGGGATGGATTTGAGAAGTCTGATTAAGGATCACCCCTGAGTTAGTGTCTATGATCTGCCAGGTGATAGTATAAGGAGTGTGCGGGCTCCCGGTGGCAGGAGTGTTCACGAGTAAAGTTACCAACATCAGGTAGGTCGAGTGCGCCGCAGCTTGAGCTTGAGCGGGATGCACTGGTCTTGGTCGATGCTCCATTGTGTGATGAAGTCTTCCTGGATTGCAGAGGGGTCAGCTGGGCGAACGTGGGAGTGATGGACACAAGTCGCGATGCCGTCTACCTTGAGAGCGGTGGGTGTAGTCAGCACGACGATGTAGGGGCCTTTCCAGCGTGGTTCGAGGGTCTCCCGGCGGTGTCTTCTGATGAACACCCAGTCACCTGGCTTGTACTGATGAGGCATCGGGGTGGGGCCAGCCTCGTAGATGGCGCGGAGGCGCGGCCAAATGTCCTCATGCACCCTCTGCAATTCTCTGGGTAAGATGTCTTCCAGCAGCTTCTTGGCCACCATCTGGGCCGTCTCATGCTTGGTTGGGTATGCCTCTACCCAGCCAGAGAAGGTATCTATGAACACTAAAAGATATTTATAACCATACTTCCCTGGTTTGACTTCAGTGAAATCAACCTCCCAGTGTCCTCCTGGTTTGGTGCCTCTGGGCCTGGTTCCTTGTCCACCTGACCCAGCTCTTGCATTTGTGAGTTGGCAGGTCTTACAGGAGGTTATAATTTGATTGATTTTGGAGTCTTGTTGGTGGATCTTGATTTTGGCATGCTGAATTAAGTCCTTTAACTTCCGGGCTCCCAAGTGGGTGGACCGATGCATGCGTTCTAATACTGTGACCCCAAGCCAGTCCGGTAGTATGAGTTTCTCATCTGAGGTGTACCACCACCCTTTCACTTCCTTAGCGAGGGGGAGCTTTCTGATCTGCTGCAGCTCTTCCTGAGAGTATTTAGGCTGATCTGGTAGAACTGGGTCCCCGGGGTCTGGTAGTTGTATGGCCATTGCAGGGACCGGGGTGAAGGCCGCTGCCTTGGCTGCCTGATCAGCCTTTTGGTTACCTTTTGCTACTGGGTCATCTGCCTTCTGGTGCCCTTGACAGTGTATAATGGCTAGCTTCCCGGGAAGCCATAGGGCCACAAGCAGGTCGAGAATCTCCTGTTTGTTTTTCACTGTTCGTCCTTCTGCTGTCAACAGCCCTCTTTCCTGGTAAATCGCCCCGTGAACATGAGCCGTAGCAAATGCATAACGGCTGTCTGTGTAAATGTTGAGCTGCTTCCCTGCCCCCAGTGTCAGTGCCTTGGTGAGAGCAATGAGTTCTGCTCGCTGGGCTGATGTCCCAGGGGGCAGTGCTTCTGCCCACACAGTGTCTGCGTCGGTGACCACCGCTGCGCCCGCGTACCTGCATCTGTCCCGCACGAAGCTGCTTCCATCCGTGAACCAGGTGGCCTCTGCATCAGGGAGGGGCCGGTCGGTCAAGTCCTTCCGAAGTCCATGTACCTGCTCCAGGATCCCCGCACAGTCGTACAGCGGGGCATCTAGGTCGGGGTCAGGCAGCAGGGTAGCGGGGTTGAGAGCCGCGCTGGGATGGAACCGCACTCCTTTCTTGGCATTTCTGAGCTTTCTTTGCAGAGGCCCGGTACCCTAAGGTCCCTAGGGTGGTCAACAAGTCTTTGGTCCCCTGTTCACAGTCCTCAGCAGTGTCTGCAGCAACCAGGATGTCATCTACATACTGAAGAAGGGTGAGACTGGGGTGTTCTCTCCTGGGGGCACCCCCTGGTGGAGGCGATATTCATCCTCCAGTCTCAGAGTCAGAACCTGGATGGGATGGCCTTTGCCATCAGTGACCTGGGGCCCCCCTTGTCTGAAAGTTATTTGGGCTCCGATCTTGGTCAGCAAGTCCCGTCCTAATAGGGGGTAGGGGCACTCCGGTATTACCATGAAGGAATGGGATACCCGGCCCGTTCCTAGATCTACTGTTCTTCGGGTAGTCCATGAATACTGGCTTATGCCAGTTTCCCCTTGCACCCAGGACTTCTTGCTGGCTAGCTTCCCTTGAGGTGTGCGTAGGACCGAATGTTGTGCCCCAGTGTCGACAAGGAAGTTAATAGGCGTCCCCTCCACTCTAAGAGTTACCCTGGGCTCGGGGAGGGGGTCTGAACCCCGACTCCCCTAATCACTCAGTCCTCCCAGCTCCAAGACCTCCACCCGATCTGTCTTGTTTCCTTTTTTACCGGCCTTCTTTGGGCATTCCCGGGCCCAGTGTCCTATCTCTTTGCAGTAAGCACACTGGTTCCATTGCAGCTTCTTCTTCCCGCCCCGGGCGGTCCCCTTACCTTCCTCTTGTTCATGGGCAAGCTGGCGAAGGTGGCGGGTCCGCTCCTCAGGGTTCTCCGTGGTGGTGGCCAGCAGAATCTTGGCCAGGTTTCGGGTCTGCTTGTCACTGGCAGCCACCATGGCACGGGCTTGCCTATCCTCAGGAGATTCTCGGTTGTTATACACCTTTTCAGCCATCTCCAACAAGTCCCGAAAACTCTTTTCCCCTAATCTATCTATCCTCTGCAGTTTCTTTCTAATGTCTGTGGCTGACTGGTTTATAAAGCTCATGACCACAGCCGCCTTATTTTCAGAAGCTTCTGGATCCATGGGGGTATAGGTGCGATACGCCTCCATGATCCGTTCTAGAAAGGCAGCTGGAGATTCATCCCTTTCCTGTTGTACGTTCCCTACCTTGGCCAAATTGGTAGGCTTCCTAGCAGCCATACGAAGACCCCCCATCAGAGTCTGACCATAGATTTTGAGCCTCTCCTTACCTTCTGCCGTGTTGAAGTCCCATTCAAGCCTAGTTAAGGGGAAAGAGACATCTATCTGGGCCTGGTTGGTAGTTGGATTCCCATCTACGCCGGGAACCACCTTCTTCTTTCCTGCGTTCTGCAAGGCAAGTATGGGTGCCGGCTCCGGAGGGCGTGGAGCCAGGAAGGGCCTGAGCCAGGAGGGAGGGTCCTCCACGAGGTCCTGCCAAGTAATAATGTAAGGGAGTTGATTGGGATGACCCCCCTTCGGCCGATATACGACTTCCCTGACCCGGCGAATGGTGGGGAGGTCGAACGTCCCCTCCGGCGGCCACCCGGCATTGAGAGCCGGCCACTCGCTGGAACAGAAAGTCTGCCATTGACCCTTCTTCACTTCTGCACTGAGGTTGTTAGCCCTTCCCTTAACCTCTTTAAAATGATCAACCATAATGCTTAAAGGAGTAGTTTGAGTCTGTCCTATAGCGTCCATCCAGTGAGTCCACAAAATCAAACAAAAGAACACAGACACCAAAAAAAAAAAAAAAAAAAGAACACAGACACCAAACAAAGAACACAGACACCAAACAAACAAAGACACCTAAGAACAGCCTTCCGACCCCGCGGAAGAAGAACTGAAAAAAAAAAAAAAAACAGATGGAGTCTTTTACACCCCGCCAGATGGAGGTGCAAGGCGTCCCTTGCCTCCTCCTGCCCGAGACCCGCCAGTGCGTCCACTTAGATCTTTATCAGGCCAGATTGCAGAAGCGAGCTCGCATAAGACAGAACAGATAACACATAGACACTTACCGCGGACAGCAGACTCTCGGAGTGGAGTCCCTCGTGGGTTTTTCTTGGGGATCCCGGACGCGCCCCCAAAATGTTATGCCCAGAGCTCGGGGTCCCCAATAATCCACCACCAGGGAGCCTCCTCCGATGCAAAAGCAACGAGTCTTTATTGATCAATTCTAGAATTGACTCCCAGCCTCTATCCGGCACAGCGGTGAGGCGAGAGAGAGTGTCCCAGGAGAACAAAGGTTATATAGGGCTAGCTATTTGGGGTGGGCTTTAGGGGTGGCGTGAGTTACAGAGATTGGTCAGGGTTTTACAGCATAAGGGTCAGGAAGTGACCATCACATTCTGAAGGTTGGAGCCGTCCTCCACTGTAGCCTTATTAGGACCGTAGCTACATTTCTGGAGCTTCATTGGTCCACTCAGGTGGGTGGTTCAGAGAGTTAGGACAATACCAGCATTCTTGTGGTCACTCTCGGGGGGGGGGGGTGTGGCTTGGGCTGAGGGCCCAGCCTTGCAAGACAAGATAGAGGAGAGGGAGAAGAGTATGTCCCTGCTTCATCCTTGAAGAGGGAGGAGGGTGCATTTCTGCTTAGTTCTGCTTAGTTCTTTCAAGTTCCTTTTCGTCCCTTCAAAGGGTATTCGTTAAGAAGAGGAAGAAGAAGAAAAAGGTAAAGATAAAAATTATGAACAACAAAGTGACAACAAATAGATATCTATCAACAAGTGAATGTAAGCCGAAACCGGTTTGGCTCAGTGGATAGAGCGTCGGCCTGCGGAATGAAAGGTCCCAGGTTCGATTCTGGTCAAGGACATGTACCTGAGTTGCGGGCACATCCCCAGTAGGAGATGTGCAGGAGGCGGCTGATCGATGTTTCTCTCTCATCGATGTTTCTAACTCTCTATCTCTCTCCCTTCCTCTCTGTATAAAATCAATAAAATATATTTTAAAAAAAAACACACAAAAAAACAAAAAAAAACAAGTGAATGTAAAAATGAAGTGAATAAAAAATCTAAGGAACAGAATAAACTGGTGAATAGAATAGAATTAGAGGCATAGAAAGGGAGTGGACTGACAATTCTTGGGGGAAGGAGGTGTGGGGGTGCAGGAAGAAACTGGACAAAAGTCTTACACCTATGGACGAAGACAGTGAGGGGGGTATGGACAGGGGTTGGGGTGGGAACTGGGTGGAGGGGAGCTATGGGGGGGAAAAAGAGGAACATCTGTAATAATCTTAACTATAAAGATTTATTAAAAATAAAAAGTAAAATAATTTCATGCCTTTAGGGTTAGGAAAATATTTATTAAACACAAAATAATCAAAACTCATAATGTTGTAACGTACCCCGCGAATCACAGAAGGACGCCTCAAGAAGTCTAATTAAAGAGTCACATTTATTGCAATCCGGGACTATGAGGGGGCATTCCCAAATCTCATAGCAATAAGATGGTGGCAAAATCAGACTTATATAGGCAAAAATCAAAAATGTATTGATTACATCCCAGGGTTTGAAATGTGGCACCTGGCTCCCAAAAAAGCAGATTACAGAAGCAGAATTAACCATGTTAATTACAGTTTCAGGTCTCAGGGTCACTGAATTGACAGAAATACATTATCTAGAGCCCTTGGGTAACCTGGGTTAAACTTAGGCATGTTATCTAAATTACAGTTTTGGGTCTCCGGATCACTGAGTTGATAGAAACACATTATCTAGAGCCCTCAGGTCTCCCGACCACTGAGTTGTCAGGACAATTTAGAGTAATTGTGCTGTCCTGGTCTTGGGACCACTGAGTCACTGAAACGCACCACCTGTGGCCACTAAAACAATTTAGGGTAATTGTGCTGTCCTGTTTCCAGGTACAGTAGAATGTGCTTCGATAACCAGTAAGATCACAATCAATGTGCTAGTCATTCAATCAATAAGGCATTCAATCAAATGGGATGATTCATACAATTCAGAAAATCAAAATAATCTGTCCATTGTTAAATAGCGCAAATAGGTACCATATTTCAATAAGGGTTGAGAAATATAAATATATTAGCATTAAAACCTGACAGAAGAATTAATTGTAAAAGCCATAAAGGCATTTTCTATAAATTCAAGGGCATTAAGATGTACAATGTGTATATGACAAAAGAAATCTACAACATTAAAGACATGTGTCAGATAGGAAGAGATATGTGCAAAATGTATAAAGCAAAAAATATAATCCAGAATATATAAAATATATACAAATGAGCAAAAACAGGGTAAAAGTGGTTCAAATGACGTAAGCAGGAGAGGAAAATTAAATCATGCCCCTAACAAGACTTAATATCCAAAAATAAACATGAAAACAAAACAAAAAGTTATTATTTTACACTAATAAGTAGGTGTTTCCTACAAAATGTTTTTGATGATTTTAGGAGGCAGAATATACCATAAACCCTTTTTTTTTTTAAAAATATATTTTATTCATTTTTCACAGAGAGGAAGGGAGAGGGATAGAGAGTTAGAAACATCAATGAGAGAGAAACATCTATCAGCTGCCTCCTGCACACCTCCTACTGGGGATGTGCCCGCAACCCAGGTACATGCCCTTGACCAGAATCGAACGTGGGACCCTTCAGCCCGCAGGCCGAAGCTCCATCCACTGAGCCAAACAGGTTAGGGCTATCATAAACTCTGTGTTCACTATTTAAAAGACTGAATTAGACCCAGAAATTTAGGGTGGAGATGTTATTTACTTCCTTATTAAGCAAAGAAAAGACTCTGTGAACTACCAAGGAGGCTATAATATAATTTTAATAAAGAAACAAAAAAAGTTAACAGTTATAGGCTTAATATAATAAAAAAATCATACTAGAAAATAGAGTAAATTATGAATATTAACTATCTTTGATACATGAGGGACAGAATCAAGGAAACAATTTGTAATATATATATATAGTTTTATTATTATGAACACATTTATTATGATTTTATTATAATAAAAAGGAAATATGCTAAAATTAATGGCCAAAAAAGTTAAATTTAAGTAAAAATATCAAAAGGAATTATTTTTATTGATAAAAAATATAATGAGCCCAGCTGGCATGACTCAATGGTTGAGCTTCATTCTATGAAACAGGAGGTCATGGTTCAATTCCTGGTCAGGACATGTGCCTGGGTTGAGGGCTCAATCCCCAGTGGGGGATATGCAGGAGGCAGCTGATCAATGATTCTTTCTCATCACTGATGTTTCTAGCTCTCTCTCTTCTCCTTCCTCTCTGAAATCCATAAAAATATATTCTTAAAAAACCATAATGACTGCAATTATAAAGCAGCAATATAGTAAACAAAGTATATTATAAATAAAAGGATAATTTAAAGCAGTGCCGTAGATTAAAGTTTTTATGGTGGTATTTATTTTAGTGACAAAATATGAACCATTTTGTGGTAGAGATGGCTAGTTGTCTGTCACATATTTGATCTCTCTCTTCCATTGTGAAAAGGCTTTAGCTATGAAAAGACATGATGAATGCTATTTCAAGGTCTGATCAGTATAAAACCCCCAAAGGAGATCTTTCGTGCTCTGTGCCCAGCAGCAGATTGAAAGACCCTAAAGGAGAACAGAATCAGAAGATAGTAGGGGCTGGGGTCACCAAGTAAAAAAAAATGCCTTCCATTCAACAGAAACATAAGGCACAAATAAAGTCTTACTGAGTTGATTCACTAAAATTTAGATGTTTTGTTTCATATCGGTTAGAGTTATAAGCACATTGGTTAAATAAATTGTGCTATATGCATTTCAAAAGATGATGACAGAAAGAATCACAATATATTATTACAATAACAATATAGGTATTAAATAGAATGAATATGATAGTATGCCATTTTAAAATAGAATCTGTATCAGTCTATATCCCTATCTATGTATGTATACCTATATGTATTTATATCTATATAATTTGCATATAAAGACCTAGAAAAAAGTCGGGAAGAATAAAATCTAAAATATTAACTGTAGTTATTTCTGGATGGTGATATTATGAGTGATCTCACTACTTTTTTTCAACCTTCTCTGTATTTTATAATTTTTTTTAAAAAAACAACTTCCTTAGCTATGCCAATTTTCCTGCCCAATATTTTCCCAAATAGTAACCTAAGCTTAGCTAACCAAAAAAATATAAGGCATTATATACATGGGCATGTTCTGAGGAGCTGCAGTAGGAAATCTGACTTTGTTTCAGCACTAATGTAGAGGGTGCAATGTGTCAGATGGCAGCACATTATTGGAACTCTTTCATTGCTCTCCAGGTTCAGCCAAAGCACACACTCTGCTTGCGTCAATTTTGCATAAATTCTTAAACACTAACCTCCATGATCTGGTTGAAGAGGGAAATGAAAAGTAGGAAGAGGAGGAGGAAGAGGAAGAGGAGTAGTAGGAGGAGGAGAACTTCTTACTTTATGGGACAGAAGTTCATCATCCTAGGCACTAATTAATTAACTGAGAGATGTATACATAAATTACCCTAATAAAATGCAGATTAACATTTTTTGAATGAGTGAATGATTTTAATTTAGGGTAGAGGAACATGTCTCTGTGTGTGCTTGTATGTGTGAGCACATAGACTTTTGTGCATATTTACTTCTTTTTTTTTAATTTAAGATGTTTTCTTCTTACTCATTTGGGCCAAGTAGAAGTTCCCAAATAAAGATAGTTTTGCTTGCTTAGCAAAAGCATATCTGCTGATGTTTCCTACGATGTTTGACTTCAACTTGAACTACTTTATTTTTTAATTAAATTTTTTTGGGTGACATCGGTCAACATGAACATATAGGTTTCATGTGTGGATTTCTAAGTTACAAAATTTTGATATAGCCTTGACTTTGGACGGTGGGCAGATTATCATTTAAAAAGATGTGCAATAGAAGTATAGTGAGAAGACAGGATTTATTAAGGTCATCAGAAAGATCACAGGGGTAGGAGAACCAGGATGGTAGGTAGATAATCATTGTACTCACTGCCTCCCACAACCACATCAAAATTATAACTAAAAAACAGAACAACCGTAATTCAGAACTGCCTGAAAGCTGGTTGAATGGAAGTCAGACAACTAGAGAATTAAAGAAGAAAGCACAGGGAAACTGCTAGGAGGGGAGGAGGCATGGAACAAGCTAGTCTAATACCCACATGTGGCATTTTCTTAACCAGGAGAGATATCATGGCTGAGGAAGCCTCCCTTGAGGAGCAAGGGGTCCCAGCCCCACACTAGACCCCCAGCCCAGGGTTCCAGAGATGGGAAAAACCAGCGGGGATTGTGGCTGAGTAAATGGAGGCTGCTGGAGTCACAGGTGATCCACTTAAAGGGCTGTGGCAGGCACTTACGTGGTCCTGCTTCCTCTGAGCTCCAGCACTAGGCAGCAGCTTTGGGGGCTCTAGATACATATGGGGAAGAACTGGATTGTCTGGCATTGGGGCAGGAACTCAAGGTGGCTTTTTCCCTGACAGGGGGTGCTCACAGGGATCATTGTTCCTATGCTGAAACCTCCCCATTCAGAGCTAACTAGCAGCCATATCTGGGTTTCCATCAGCATTTCACAGTGTTCACTTCACCCTGGGGATTCCCTGAGACCCCCACCCCATGCAATTTGCAGCCCTACCCAAGCTGTTTGCACTGGCTGTTCCATACGAATAGCCTGTCCTGGTTCAAGCTTCAGACTCTCCTAAAATCTATCATACAAGCAGCAACTGGCATCAGCATGCTCAAAACCTATCAATAAGAAGCCCAAGACCTGGTACTAGAACCAGCCTGCCTTGTTTCACATCTGGGCCTCAACTGGGCATTTCCAAGTCCAATCAAAGTACATGTCAAGAGATCTTCAGATCTCTCTGCAGCTCCTGCCAGATGATGCCAGGCATTGGCTAAGTTTGTACTTCCTGGCTGGCCCCAGTGTACCTGGTGGACAGCTTCAGACCATACCAGATTACAACTCTGCACATCCACAAAGAACACACTCAAGTGGCAGACTCAGTGAGCACCAATGCCCCACTGAAGCAAGTCCTGCTCCATAGGATGTCTCCTGCACAGAAGCTCTTCCACTGTAGTCACAGCTGGTCCTCACAGCCTATTGGTCCAGAGGTCAATTCCTTCCAGTGACACCAACAGAAATCAAGGCTCAACTACAAGAAGGTTGTAGGAAGAGCCCACATAGGGGTACACCTAGAGTGCCCAGCTCAGGTGACTGGGGAAGTTAAGCCACTGGGCCCTCTAAGACACCTACTACACAAGGCCACTCTACCAACTCAAGGAGACATAGAAGCTCTACCCAATAGATAAAACAAACACAATGAAGTAGCTAAAATGCAGAAACAAAAAAATGTCACAAAATGAAAAACCCAAGATGGCGGCATAGGTAAACACCGGAGTTTGCTGCCTCGCACAACCACTTCAAAAATACAATTAAAAGATGGGACATCATCCAGAACCACAGGAAGGCTAGCTGAGTGGAAATTCTACAACTAGAAGGGAAGAGAAAAGCTTAACGAGACTCAGAGGAGGAGCGGTGCAGAAGTAAAATACTAAGGTGCAGAGGTGCATGCAGAGTGGGCTGGCGGCTGAGGGCGCAGTTGTCTTTTTCAATCGGGAGGGAGTCTCAGGCTCTGAGCTCCAGTTCCGGGCGAGTCTTTTGGGACCCAGACTCATATGGGAGAAGAGGGGCTGTCTGGCATCCGTCGGAACTGGAGGGCCCCTTTATCGGAGGTGCTTTAAGTGATTACCCAGACACTGAGAAGCAGAGCCTCTGAGGGCAGGACTGAGAGCAGCTATAACTGGTCACTCCACCCTGTGGATCCTGTGGGACCTGCCCGCCCCACCCCGCCCAAGCCCTTCAAGGAGGTTTTTCCTGGGTTGCCTCAGGCAAAGGCTAGATTAGCACCTACCTAGAGATCCAGGAGCGAGTGTCCCCAGTGGTCAGAGTGGGACCATCCAGTTTTCAGCTCCTTGGACCTTTAAAGGACACACTCAGGGGGCAGACCCAGTGAGCACCAAAGCCCCACTGAAGCGAGTCTTGCCCCGGAGGGGTTTCTCCAGCACAGAAGTTCTCCCACTGTAGACACAGCTGATTTTTTCAGCCAATTGGCCTGGAGGTCATTCCCTCCCAGTGTTAACTACAACAATCAAGGCTTAACTACAACAAGACTGTGCACAAAGACCACAAGGGGGTGCACCAAGAGTGTCCTCCTTAGGTAATTGGGGAGGCTGAACCACTGGGTCCTAGAAGATGCTTAACACAGAAAACCACTTTATCAAAACAGAGAAACATAAAAAATGCGGAGACTAAGAAACAAGACACAAATGACAGAAATGGAGGAAAGCA
Organism: Myotis nattereri; assembly: GCF_964212035.1. Lineage (NCBI taxonomy): Eukaryota > Metazoa > Chordata > Mammalia > Chiroptera > Vespertilionidae > Myotis > Myotis nattereri. Next base: position 27,482,691 of record NC_138078.1, on the reverse strand, counting down.
AACTACTGGGTATAGTTCAAAACCACACTTTTAAGGTTTTACAAGAATTTTCTAGAAGCCGCCAATAAATTTAGTAAGACCCTCTAATAGACTGGTGAGACCGCCGATAAATGCAGTGAGATCCTCAAGAAATCTAGTCAGACCCTCAATGTTATGATAAAGGACCAACTGGAAATTAAGCATACACCGACTTAAATAGAGGATATTATACAGACTCCCAACAGCAGACTAGAGGATCGCAAGAATCAAGTCAACGATTTGAAATATGAAGAAGCAAAAAACACCCAACTGGAAAAGCAATAGGAAAAAAGAATACAAAAATATGAAGATAGTGTAAGGAGCCTCTGGGACAACTTCAAGCTTACCAACATCCGAATTATAGGGATGCCAGAAGAAGAGAGAGAGCAAGATATTGAAAACTTATTTGAAGAAATAATGACAGAAAACTTCCCCTACCTGGTGAAAGAAATAGACTTACAAGTCCAGGAAGTGCAGAGAACCCCAAACAAAAGGCATCCAAAGAGGACCACATCATAATTAAAATGCCAAGAGCAAAAGACAAAGAGAATCTTAAAAGCAGCAAGAGAAAGAACGTCAGTCACCTACAAGGGAGTACCCATACAATTGTCAGCTGATTTCTCAACAGAAACTTTGCAGGCCAGAAGGGGGTGGCAAGAAATATTCAAAGTGATGACTACCAAGAACCTACAACCAAGATTACTTTATCCAGCAAAGCTATCATTCAGAATTGAAGGTCAGATAAAGAGCTTCACAGATAAGAAAAAGCTAAAGGAGTTCATCACCACCAAACCACTATCATATGAAATGCTGAAAGGTATCCTTTAAGAAGAGGAAGAAGAAGAAAAAGGTAAAAATACAAATTATGAACAACACATACACATCTATCAACAAGTGAATCTAAAAATCAAGTGAATAAATAATCTGATGAACAGAATGAACTGGTGATGATAATATAATCAGGGGCATAGAAAGGGAATGGACTGACTATTCTTGGGGGTGAAAGGGGTGTGGGAGATTCGGGAAGAGACTGAACAAAAATCGTGCACCTATGAATGAGGACAGTGGGTAGGGAGTGAGGGCGGAGGGTGGGGTGGGAACTGGGAGATATGGGGGGAAAAAAGAGGAACAAATGTAATAATCTGAACAATAAATATTTAATTAATAAAAAATGTCACAAATGAAAGAAATGGAAGCAAGCCAACTACTGGATACAGAGTTCAGAACAATGGTTATGATGTTACTCAAAGATCTTAATAAGAACTTTGAGGGACTTAATGAGAGCATCAAGGGAATTAGTCAAGGATCTTAGTGAGAATTTCAAAGACACAAAAAAGGATCAGCCAAAAATTAAGCATATACTAACTGAAAGAAAGAATAATTCACAGGGATTCGACAGTAGAATAGAGGACTCTGATAATCAAATCAACAATTTGGAATATAAGGAAGTAAAAAACAACCAATCAGAAGAGCAAAAAGAATAAAAATAAATATGAAGATAGTGTAAGGAGCTTCTGAGACAACTTCAAGCATACCCCAAATGGCATTATGTCGGTGCCTGAAGGAGAAGAGAAATAGCAAATTATTGAAGGCCTATTTGAAGAAATAATGACAAAAAAATCTCCTTTCCTGGTAAAAGAAATACACATACAAGCCCAGGAACCATAGAGAGTCCCAAACAAGATGAACCCAAAGAGGCCCACACCAAGAAACATCATAATTAAAATGCCAATAGTTAAAGACAAAGAGACAATTTTAAACGCAGCAAGAGAAAAGCAGCTAATTATCTACAAGGGGCACCCATATAACTGTCAACTGACTTTTCAACAGAAACTTTGCAGGCCAGAAGGGAATGGCAAGAAATATTCAAGTGATGAATGGCAAAGACCGACAACCAATATTACACTACCCAGCAAAGCTATCATTTAGAATTAAAGGTCAGATACAAAGCTTCACAGACAAGTAAAAGCTAAAGGAGTTATCACCACTAAACCAGTATTGCATGAAATGTTGAAGGGTATTTTTAAAGAAGATTAAGCAGCAGAAGAAGAAAAATAAGGAGAGGAAGAGGAGGAGGAGGAAGAAAGAGGAGGAGGAGGAGGAGGAGAAAGAGGGTGAGGAGGAAGAGGAGGAGGAGGAAGAGGAGGAGGAGGAGGAGAAAATGGCAATGAAGATATATCTATCAACAACTGAATCCTAAAATCAAATTAAATGAACCCAGAATCTAATGTACAAAATAAACTGATGAATAAAATACAATCAAAAGCATGGAAACATGGAACAGACTAACGAATCTCAGAGGAAAGGGGAGCGGGAAGCGGGAAGAGATTAACCAAAAATCTTATATGCATATATGTATTATCTATGGGCACAGACAATAGGGTGGTAAAGGCCTAGGGCAGGGCAGGAACCAAGTGGAGGGGTGCAAAGAAGGAAAAAAGGGTGACATCTGTAATATTCAACAATATTTTTTAAAAAAGAAAGAGCTCAGGGATCTTAGAGGGAAAATTATGATCTGTTTACATGGTGAGTAGGAAAAAACAGCATCACAGATTTTGGAACTCAGTCATTCAGTAGTAGCCCACACTTCACAGCTTTTATTCTGAAATTCTGACAGGCATTTCCACTAACAAAGAACATTCCTGGATAACACTCGAAAAACAAGCACTGCAATAGGTCCAATGCACAAAAAAGCTATTTTTGATGATTACCACATTGTCAAAATTAGAATTCATTTTCAAGTATTTTGAAAACTATAAAAGATAGCCCACAAATTGGTGGTTATGAAATAGTTACAGAGATGTAAAGTACAGCATGGATAATAAAAGCAATAATATTCGTAATAACTATGTATGGTGCCAGGTGGGTACCAGAAATATTGAGGGGGGACACTTTGTAAAGTATATGATTGTCTAATTGCTATGTTGTACACCTAAAACTAATACAAAATAATATTGAATGTAAACTGTAGTTGAAAAATAATATTTTAAAAGGAGGTCCCAGAAAACTCTCTTGTTCCTTCCACCATGTGAAGACACAGCAAAAAGATGGCCATCTGTGAATCAGTAAGCAAGCTCTCTCTAGACAGAGAATCTGCCAACACCTTGATCTTTTTCTTCCCAGCCTCCAGGACTGTGAGGAATAAATATGCATTGTTTAAGGGGAAAAAAGGAATTGCTTAAATAGAGAAGATAAACTATAGATGTATATAGTGAATATAGTATATGTAAATATTCACTAAACTGAAATACATTAAAACTTCAAAAGCATTGAGGTAGTTTTTGATTATTTTTTAAATTATAGTATCTTTATTATAATTATTACTGGCATTGGGGCAGGAACTCAGAGGTGGCTTTCTCCCAGATGGGGAGGACAAAGAATCCAATAATTCTTTAAGAATATTTTTAAAATTTGAGGTAGAGTGCCGGGGTCCTGCCCCAGCAGGTCCAGGGGTCCCCAAAGGTGTGGACGGAGTCGGCGAAGAAGGAAGGACAAGGAGACAGCGTTCAGTTGATCATCATAGCCGGGTTCTCTTGTCAGGGTCTCCTGCCAAGTTCTGGTCTGGATCTCCAGCGAAGTTCTGGCTAGGATCTCCAGCCAGGTTCTGTGTCCATGTTCTCTTGCTAGATTCTCCAGCCAGGTTCTCCAGATTCTCCAGCCAGGTTCTGTAGCCATGTTCCCTCGCTAGGTTCTCCAGCCAGGTTCTGTCCAGGTTCTCCAGCCAAGTTCAGTCACCAGGTTCTAGTCAGGTTCTCTTGCCAATTTCTGTAGTCAGGTTCAGTCCAGGATCTTTTGCCATGTTCTCTCCAGCGAAGTTCTTCTGTCTGTAGGTTCTGTGTAGGTGCTGTCTTCTTTCTGTCTCCTAAATTCTGTGTTCTGCTGTCTTATTACATCTGTATTTATACCAGTTGATTCAATCCTATCAATCTCTATTACAAAGGTTAGGGCGTTTCTTATCTCCATTCCAGGGAGTAAAGATTATGTGGCTTAAGCATGATTGTTCGTAGTGATTAACTACCCGCCTGGCACTTAGTTAAGGAGTTTCATCCCCTCCCTGACTTCAGGGAAAAATTCCTACCTGGGGAAACAACCTTTCTAGGAGAGGCATCCCCTCCCTGACTTCAGGGAAAAATTCCTACCTGGGGAAACAACCTTTCTCGGAGAGGTGACCTTGGTTAAAACACACAGCACTAAGGGGAGCAAACATATTAAGAACAGTATGCTATATACGCCAGGTCCCTTGAAACATATGCTGTGCAGATGTTTCTTTCCTGCAGCGACTGTGTCAAGCAGCAAGGATGGACCGGCTTCCGGCAGTAGAGAACAAATATTGAAAGCTTATTTAGCTCCCACTTACAAATATTCAAAATTCACCCTTGAACATCTATTTAGTATAGATCTGAAAGTTGTAGCTTTCATGGAATAGTTTCTTGGTATTGGAAGGATATAAATTTTAGTTAATTTCTAAATATTTAATTTAGTAGTTGATGACTTTATACGTAAAACAGGGAAATAATACAAACTCATAGGTTATGAGAATTAGAATTGATACATGTAATTTTCCTAATTAGATGCCCAGTAATGATGATACTCAATAGTCATACCGCTTGACATGTGTTAGACCTGTTCTAAGTGCTTTTCATTAACTCAACTGATGCTCATAACAACTCCATGAGGTTGGTGATACACTTAGACCCCCTTTATTGATAAAGAAATTGAGGTACATCAAAGCTTAACAACTTGCCCATGTAAATGGAAGTCTTGGGATTAAAACACTGACAGTTTAGCTCCAGGGGCTACATTTTTATAATGTTATTTTAGTACCATATAGAAATTGAAGTAGTAATCATATATACAGTATATTCGATAACCTCTAAAGCTACATTAATTAATTTAAACATCTGATGTAACCATTCATGAAAGAAAACCAAAACTAATAAGCTGACCGCCTACTGAAATAATTTCACGGTGTATGGAATATGCAGTGGTGCATAAAACATAGACTGTATCCATAATTAGCAGTAACTCAAAGAAGTTAAGTCATTTCTATATTGTATGAGAAATAGAATTTTTCTCTCTCTTTTACCTGTGGTGTACACATACCTCCTTGCCACACTAACATTGGGCTTAGTCCTGTGACTTACCCAGTGGAATGTTAGCAAATGTGCACATGCCACTTAACATGAGAAAGTCGTACCCCGGTAAGCATTGGTCCAATGAGGATATTTGAACTGGTATCAAAATACCAGGCCATGTGCTATGGTAAGGGTAAGCTTAGGGTATAAGAATAGGAGCAAATGACAGGAATAACTAAAATGGAATTGCATACTCTCAGACATGTACCTTGGAAATGAAAACAATTATAAGATTTTATATCATCTACATAACATTCAGAAAAACAAATTCTACTCACTGTCTGCTCACAAGGATTTATAAATTATTCCTTTTTTACATTCCTTGTTATTTTAACATGTAATAAAAGCATCTACATGCTAAGTTGAGATAAACATACTAACATACATTGGTTGAAAATTTCCAATCTAAGATATTTCTCAAGTTGAATCTATAAACCCTAAAATTGGGAGTTAATTATGAAAAATATATCCAACACTAAATTTAATATAGTAAGTCTTGGAAAGAAAGTATAATTAAACTTTATGAAACTACAAATGGTGTAGGAAGGTCTCTAGAGCAGAGTGTTTGCTTCATCAAGTAAGATGTTTTCTCCATGTTATTCTGTAAAATAGGCAGGGGTACAATTGAAAAGAGTTTTTGGCCTCTTTTTTGCTAAAATACTCATAATCATGAGACAGAAATGTATTATCGTTCAATATTTCAAACATAATGTTCAAATAATTAGACAGGAAAAATGACCTTCTTAGAGTAGCTTATTTGGAATATATATTGCTTGGTGCAAATACTTTTGGCTAATTGGGCAATTTTGTTGCCTCCAGTGAGTTTGTTAATTGATAATAAGAATATTATGTGAACATCATCCTGGAAAAATAAGAAATGAAAACAATTCTTAACTAGATCTTTTATGTGAAGTTCCCTTTTAATACTAGTGCATCATATGCAATTCTATGTAAGTTCTTTTTTATTAGAATTTCTGAACTCAATTTTATATCTTCCATGGCTACACACTATCAAGGCAAGATTGGCCTACTCTCCTTGTCTCTACCAATTAAAGAATTTAAGTAGCTGTTATTATTTCAAGAAGTCACAAAATGTATCCCATTCTGCTAAAAAATGGCATTCTGCTCATGAGTGGCATTATAAATATAGGTGTCAATTAAGCATAATGTATAGCTAATGGTTTCCTTACCCAGGAGAAATTTGAAGACCAAAGTAATAGTATATACATCAAGAAATGTTCATTGAACACCTGTAGATCCCACTATTGTAGGAGATATTTTACAATTTTTATTGAGCCTGGCTCAGTGGTTAGGCATTGACATATGAACTAGTGGGTTAGGGTTCGATTCCTAGTCAGGGTACATGCCCTGGTTGTGAGCTTGATCTCAGTGTAGGGAGTGCAGGATGCAGCTGATCAATGATCCTCTCTCATCTTTGATGTTTCTATCTCTTTCTCCCTCTCCCTTCCTCTCTGAAATCAATAAAAAAATATTTTTTTTAAATTTGTATTAAATTTATTGGGGTGATATTGGTTACTAAAATTATATAGGTTTCAGGTGTACAATTCTATAATACATCATCTGTATATTGTAATATGTGTTCATCATCCCAAGTCAAGTCTTCTTCCATCACCATTGATACCCCTTTACCTTCGTCTATATCCTCCCACCCCCTTTCCCTCTTATAATCACAATTTTCTTGCCTGTGTCAATGAGTTAATTTTCTTTGCTTAATCCCTTCACCTTTTCACCCAATTCCAAACCCCCTCCCTTCTGACAGCTATGAGTCTGTTCTCTCTCTCTCTATATATATATGAGCCTGTTTCTATTTTGTGTGTTAGTTTATTGTTCATTAGCTTCCACATATTAGTGAGATCATGTGATACTTGTCTTTCTCTGACTGGCTTATTTCACTTAGAATAATATTCTCCAGGTCCATCCATGCTGTTGCAAAAGGTAAGATTTCCTTCTTTTCTTACAACCGAGTAGTATTCCATTGTGTAAATATACCACCGCTTTTTATCCACTCATCTACTGATGGGCACTTGGGCTGGTTCCAAAACTTGGTTAGTGTAAATAATATTGCAATGAACATAGGGTGCATATATTCTTTCAAAATAGTGTTTTGAAATTATTTGGGTATATTTCCTGAAGTGAAATTGCTGGATCATAAGACGGCTTTATTTTTAATATTTTGAGGTAACTCTATACTGCTGTCTACAGTGGCTGCACCAGTGTGCATTTCCACCAACGATGCGTGAGGGTTCTCTATTTTTCCACATCCTCACCAACTTTCTCTGATGATTACTGACACTGAGCATATTTTCATAGTCTATTGGACATCTGTATGTCCTCTTTGGAGAAATGTCTACTCGGGTCCTTTGCCCATTCTTAAATTTGATCATTTGGGTTTTAATGTTGAGTTTTAAATGTTTTTAAATAAATTTTAGATATTAACCCCTTGTGATGTTTTATTGCCAAATATGTTCTCCCATAGAGTGGGCTGTCTTTTCATTTTGTTGATGGTTCCATTTGCTGTGTAAAAACATTTTAGTTTGATGCAGTCCCATGTGTTTATTTCTTATTTTGTTTCCCTTGCCCATGGAGACATTTCAGAAGAAAAATATTGCTACAAGAAATGTCCGAGATTTTACTGCCTATGTTTTCTTCTAAGATTTTTATGGTTTCAAGTCTAACATTTAAGCATTTAATCCATTTTCAGTTTATTCTTGTGTGTGGTCTTGTATAATTTTTCTTTCATATATCTGTCAAATTTTTCTACAACATTTATTGAATGGACTATCTCACCTTATTTGTCAAATATTAATTAACCATAAAGCTGTGGGATTATTTCTTGGCTCTATTCTGTTCCATTGATCTATATGTCTGTTTTTATGCCAGTACCATGCTGTTTTGATTACTATGGCCTTGTAGTGCAGTTTGATAGTTAGAGTGATTCCTCCAACTTTGTTCTTCTTTCTCAAGATTGATGTGACTATTCACGGGTCTTTTGTGGTTCCATATAAATTTTTGGAATATTTGTTCTAGTTCTGTGAAATATAATGTAGGATATTTTAAAAAGAAAATGATATAAGTAGTATCTAGTATTTCAACCTCCTTTCCAGTTGAGGTAATGAAGCATAGAGCCTACAACTGACTTGCCCTAAGTTATAGAATTTGGTGGTGGACTTGGAAACTTAGGCTATTTCCTCATGATTATTGGCTTTTTCCTTTACATCAGTTCTCTCAATCAACTTGGTATATACTCTGCATCATCATATTTAGTTCTGAGGACACAGAGATAAACATGACATGATCCTTATCCTTTAGAACCTCTTGGTCTGATGAGATGGACAGATATGTAAACATTTAAAATATAGCACAATCAGAGGATGCCTCACCACAAGTAAACATAACAGCCCTCTCCCCATCCCAGTGACAAACTCTTAATGGAACATATCACAGCATGACATAGAAATTAACATTAGAATATTGAAATGTAGAGGTTGAGGAATTTGAGGTAGATCTAAGCCTGGAAGATTTTGTCATTAGTTAAAAGTCTGTTAACGTAAAAACAGCATTGAAACCTGTAAAGAATTTTTGTGAGTTTATTTGAGCCAAACTGTGGACATATGCCAGGAAGCAGAACCTCAAGGAATTGAGATAATGCTCTGGAGAATGGCAGGGTTACATTTGTATTTATACATTTGCAATCAAAGCAGGGACTTAGGTGGGTTACATGAAATTCATTGGTGATAGATTAAGGAGGTGGGATAAAGTAAAGCAGGGGAAACCCCTGGGATTGGATAAAAAGAAAAATGATGGACACATACTTAGGTGGGTGCAGGGACAATTAACATGATAATGAAGGAATCTGTGGTATCTGTCCTGGTGCACAGCACATTTAGTTGTGCCCCAGGGGCTCCAGAAAAAGGGAAGTTACAAGTTACCCAGACATTTCCAGGGTATGTTATCATAGATGCAAAAAGACAGATGGGCTCAGTTAAGGTAAAGGTGGACCTTGTCAGTGAAGATACTGGCCTAGGACATAACTGCCCACCATAACTGCTTTTAGTTAAAGTTTAATTTCAGACCATCCTTTGTGGTTACTTTAGGTCTCTGAGTTTGCAAGACTGCCATGCAGGCCTCCCCTGAGCTTGTCAGGTCAGCATGTGGCCCCTTTCGTCCACAAGTCAAAGCAGAGAAAAGAAAAAATTCTAACCTATTAAGAAGAAACTATAGCAGGCAAATTTCAGTGCTAACACATCAGAGGAAACAGAACTTTGTTAGGGTCTATATTTTAAGACTCCATATTGTAACACTGAGAATATATAGCAAGACCTGCATAACTCCAGCTTTTCTAATATGGTGTACATTAAAATCTGAAATTTGGGCCTATGCAAGAGGTTGAGAATTTTTGCCAAATTTCAAGGAGTTGAAAAATACCATGCTTTTTGTTTTAAGCATGGGACCCAGAATAGGACCACAGAAGATGAAAATATCAGGACAATGATAGTAGACTAAGATGAGGATAGAAAGCAAATACTTCTGACTAGTATTTCATGAATTACTGTTTAGATTGAGGTACAGATTATGATCAAAAACAGTATACACACATGTTATGTGAGTATACATGCTTTATTTTATTATGCAGTAAGGAATCTCTATAAGATATAGGTAGTTTCATAGGATGAAATTATTCTAATTCAAATAAATGAAAGAGATAAATGCATAAACATAAATATGGATATATAGACATTTATTGCCAGAAGCCAGCCCATCCTTGCTGCTTGACATGGTTGCTACAGGGAAGAAACATCTGCACAGCATATGTCTAGGGGGACCTGGCGTATATGGCATACTGTTCTTGATGTGTTTGCTCCCCTTCTTGGTGCTATGTGTTTTAACCAGGGTCACCTCTCTGAGAAAGGTTGTTTCCCCAGGTGGGGATTTTTCCCTGAAGTTAGGGAGGGAATAAAATCCCTTAACTAAGTGCCAGGCGGGTAGTTAATCACTTTAACTACAAACAATCACGCTTAAGCTACATAATCTTTACTCCCTGGAATGGAAATAAGAAACGCCCTAACCTTTGGAATAGAAATTGACAGGATTAAAATCAACTGGTATAAATACAGATGTAACAAGACAATAAAACATAGATCCTGGCTGGAGAACCTAGGGAGAGAACATGGCAAGAGAACCTAGACAGAACTTGGCTGGACATCCTGGCTAGAGATCCTGGCTAGGCTGCTGATCAACTGAACGCTGCCTCTGTGTCATTCCTTCTTCACGGACTCTGTCCACACCTTTGGGGACCCCTGGACCTGCTGGGGCTGGACCCCAGCAATTTATAGATATTAAATAGATAGATCCAGACATGTATATGGTTACAGATAGAAATAGAAGTCTACCACAAGTTGTTGAGGTTCTCAAGTCCCTCAAGTGAACTCTGAATACCCTTATAAGAAAGAAATGTCAATATTTAGGAAGAAACTTAAAGATGGTTTAAAAATTATAAGTAGTTTTGAAATAAATTAATTAGGGTAGTATTAAACTAAATAACAAATAATGATGTATAAATGAAAACATGTTACCCACTGGCAGAATTAAATAACTAAATTTCTTTTAGTCTTGTACATACTTGAGGTGTACATAAACACTATACTTGGCTAATTAATTCCATTGAAGAAACAGTATATTTCAGGAACATAAAAATATAGAAAAAGAACTTTTCACATCTTCAAATGTTAAATAGAGATAGTATTGCTTAGTTTACTGAAACATGGAGAGGATTAAATGAGACTATGTAAATCCCTTGGCACAGGATGGTTGTTTTAAGTTAGCTCACTTCCTTAGCCCAGCAGAAAACCTTACCTTTAAGGATGCAACTATGCCAATGATTAAGTTGACTGTAGGAGGAGTAAGAACAATTGCAAGGTGGTATTGATTTGTTGAAGAAGGATGAATTAAGCAGAGCCATAGCTCAATATAAACATAATATATTCTTTTTTTTAGTTTATATTTTATGTTGTTACAGAAGATCAAAGAAAACCAAGAAATGCTTTCTTTTAAAAGGAGGGACACTTTTTATTTATGCCTGTGGACTCAGGGAATAACTTTCCAAATCTGAGTTAAAAAAACATGCAGGGGGCTTCTCTTTATATCTCCCTGTGGTCTTAGTCCCTCAAATATGGACTATGCTCTGGTCTTTTTCGCTGGCCTTGCAAGAAGGCCCCCAGGTGTTGGGGGTCTCCAGGCCATATCTGACAGTTTGGCCTGGCACCAGCATTAATAACCCTCCCTTCGGGGGCAGTGCACTGTTCACAGTTTTATGGCCTCTGTAACAGGTTCTGCAGGACCAGTATCTGGGAAGGAGGTAGTAACTTAATTATAGATTATCAAGAATATACACTGAGCTTGCTGGTATGGATTCCAATTGCTAGCCCCTAAATATCAGGGTTACATTAGAATTAGCCCTTTTAAGCCTTCTCAAATTTATATCATTCCATTTTTAATTTTTATAAAAATTTATTTGAGCCAAACAGAGGATTCACCTGGAAGCAATATCTCAACACAGTAAGATAAATACTTTGGAGAATAAATTTGCAGGTTTTTAAATGCATTTAAGATTAAGGAGGGAACTAAGGAAGATTACATGAATGTAGGGAAAAGCAAGGTAGAGATAAGATCACAGGTTATTTAAGAATATGTGCTCCCTTAAGGGTGGTAAAACTTTAGAAGAAAGGGTGTGAAAGGAGGGGTGTGAAAGGGAGCATTTCAAAGGTGCATTGAATTAGATGCACAGAAACAAAAGGGCTTGCTTAAAGCAAAGGACATGACTATCCACCATGACCTTCCCAGTTAAGAATTTATGAGGTTATTTTCCTTAGAAACCCTGTTATTCATCCATAATGGGATATGAGTTGAGGCTGAATTGTCCCACAAAGAAAGGGCAGGTAAATAGAAGACAGTTGGATCTTGTGGCCTTCATTGTAAAAACAAAAACAACCACTCTGTATCATTTCTGTCCTTTCAACTATCATGACCTGAATTGTACCTACTGTCTTATTTTTCTGCATTTGTCATCTAGTATAACACTTACATGAGACATGAAGAGTATTAATATTTATCTTATACATATTGAGTAATCATAGTTAGACTATATAGAAAAGTACAAAGGACAATTATTCTTACGACTAATTAGTAGACAGGTAAAGACAATTAAACAAAATAGATTCTGAGTTCAATATCTATCTGTAAGTGTACAGTATAGGCCTTGTCAATGTCTTGGGATAGCTATGTACCTCTGGTGTCCCTGGCTTCTTGCCTTCAGAAAGTCTTTGTAGATAAGAGATGTCCATTCTTGGTTAGGCACCTGATACGGTCCCTTCTAATGAGGCTGGAGAGTGTCTCTTATTTGATGTCCTTTCCAATAAAATTTCTAGGTGGCAGTTAATGATCTTCAAAGGTCTTTGTCTCCTGAGAGCTCACCAATTTCACCAAATGCAAAGTTAGGAACAGGTGGGGCAAAATGGTGCTTTGCTTGTACCTAGCACCGGGTCCGGGTCGGCAGGGAAAAATAAGTTATTCTTTGGAAAGAAGTTTGTTTGTGAAAATAGCACACCTATATGTTCATAGGTAATTTCTAAATTATATTACTTGAGATTTTTAAATATTCCAGTCAGTTTTTAAATGCATATGTGTAATTTTAAATATGTATCCATCTATATATTTAGACCTAAGCAATTTTTATTTTTGCTAATATTGTAAAATAGTATGTTGCTTCATTAAATTTATGAATATGTTATTGTTGCTATGTATGAATAGAACTAATTACTGCAGGTTCATTTTTAATGCTGTGCCTATAATAATTATATTTTTATTATTGTTCATTCTAATTATGTTCCAGCCAGTCCCCTAAATGTGTTACATAATCTGTTCTCCCACTTTTCAAAGGTTAAAACTACACTGTATCGCCTTAAGGTATTGGCTATAATTTCCAGAACAATGTTGAAAATAGCAGTAAGAAGAAACATTCTTAACTTTTTCCTTAACATTAAACCTGTAAAAATTCACTACTGAAATAATTTTTATCGCATTAGTAATGTATATTTCAATCCAGGTTTATTAAACAGTTTTATTTTGCAAGGTTTTTCTATTTAATCAAATGGATTTTTATGGTAAATTTACATGGTTATAGTTTTTATTGTACTTATTGCTATACTGTATTAATAATTTTCATATTGCTAAACTGTTAAATTATGGAGTAAATCTTCACAGGGGTTTTTTATTATGGTTTAGTAAAATCATAGATTTTTTAAATAAATATTTTACATTTAATTTAATTTATCGAATCAAACAAATGTTTTATTAAAGTTCTTGTTATTTTTAGGGGATATTTGTATCCATCTTTTTAGTAGTTAGCTTTTGCTAGATAAAGCTAAGGGAACAGACCACTCCAATATGTCTATGGCATAACAACAAAGAATGTATTTTTCTCACTTCCCACAGCCTACATGTTGACTGTAGTTCTGTGGCTCCATTCCATTGCCTTCATCACCCTGGAATCCAAACTGAGAGAGCAGCCCTTATATTTTACTAGAGGCCCAGTGCACAAAATTCATGCACATTAAAAGGGAATTAATTAGAGGAAATATTTTAATATAGCTATTTGCCCTTTCTCTATAATAGAAGTGTCAGAGATGAAAAAAAATTAGTAAAATGTATATGAAAATCTTCCTCCTGTCAGAGTCTGGGGCATGCCACAGGACCAAGAGTCAAGTCCCTGCCCACCAGTGTGCACTTCAAAATCACACAAGACCCAGACCTGGCTGGCCCCACCCCCACTGGGCGAGATCCAGACTTGGCTGGTCCCATCCCCATTAAGCCCCACCAGGTGGAGGGTCCCCCATCAAGCCCCACTTTGTGGGGGGGGTGCAGCCTCAGGGCCCCCATCAAGCCTTTCCAGGTGAGGGGCACAACATCAAGGTTCCCGTCAAGCCCTACTGGGTGAGGGGCACATCCTCAGGTCACCCAGCCTGGCACCAGGATGGAGGGCATGGACTGAGGTCCCCCGGCCCAGCACTGGGGCCAGGAGCATGCCTCAGGTCTCCCTTCAAGCCCCGCTGGGCAGGGGGCATGGCCTGAGGTCCCCATTCAAGTCCTGCTGGGTGGGAGGTGCAGCCTGAGGACCCTTGTCAAGCCCCGCTGGTCCTCAGGTCCCTGGCCCAGTGCCGGGGTGGGGGATACCACCTCAGGTCCCCCGCCCTGGCCTGGTGCCATGCAGCCTCAGGTTCCTGCTGATCGCTTGTTATGGCTCGTTATGGAAACTCCACCTCTGCTGCGGGCGCAACTATCTTGTGATGGCATGACGGTGTGAGGGTCAATTTCCATATTACCTCTTTATTATATAGGATATTACTACAGGAAAAAAGGCAAATGAGCTAGCAAAATTCAGCAATAGCTCTAAGCCTTTTTCTGGGAACTGTTACACATAATCATGCTCACTCACATTTCATTGATCAAACCATTTATGTGGCCAAGCTTGATATGAATGAGGAATCATATTTCTGCCACTGTGAGTTACTGCACATTACATGACAATGGACAGAGATATACGATCTTCTGACAGGGAAGGAAGACATAAATAACAGTGAAAAATTACCAATCCAATCTACCAAAATAATCATAAATAAGATTGCTTGATGAGGCTCATTTTAGTTTTATCTTTGTCAGATTTCATGCTGCTTTTTTTCCAGGTATTCTAACCTTATAAAAAAAATTGAAAAGCTTTTCATATTCTTTTCTGGAATTATACCTACATATTCACACACACAAATATATATACAATTATCCCTATTCTTGGTAGTTATCCTATCTAATAAGAGAGGAACATGGTAATTAGCATACGACCGCTACCCTTCCCATTGGCTAATCAGGGCGATATGCAAATTAACTGCCAGCCAAAATGGCAGCCGGCATCCAGGCAGCTTGAAACTAACATGAGGCTTGCATGCTTCAGTGGCGGAGGAAACCAACATTCCCCGCCTGCCTTGCTGGCCTCTGAGCTTACAGTTTGAAACATAGTTACAAATATACAAGCTAAACAAAACCCCAGAAACCTGCTTTCAGTGAGCCAGGATCACAGAGCTGGAGTTGATACAGTGTTTTGATTATAGAACACAAACAAACCAGATAACTGCTTTCAGTAGCAGAGGCCTCAGAGCTGGAGCCAGAGCTAAAGCTGGCCCAAAATAAAACAAAAGAAAAGAAAAAAAGGAGCAGTTGGGAGCTTCAGTCACCTGCCAGCCTGAAAACAGCCCTCAGCCCCTCACCCAGACTGGCCAGGCACCCCAGTGGAGACCCCCACCCTGAAGGGTGTGTGACCAGCTGAAAACAGCCATCATCCCCTCACCCAGGCTGGCCAAGCACCCCAGTGGGGACCCCCACCCTGAAGGGTGTGTGACAGCTGCAAACAGCCATCATCCCCTCACCCAGGCTGGCCAGGCACCCCACTTGGGACCCCCACCCTGATCCAAGACACCCTTCAGGGAAGACCAGCCGGCCCCCACCCATGCACCAGGCCTCTATCCTATATAGTAAAAGGGTAATATGCCTCCCAACACTGGGATCAGCGGAGCTGAGAGGCCTCCTGGGACCGGGATCAGTGTGACAGGGGGCAGCGCCCAAACCCCCTTATAACCCTGCGGCTCTGTGTGTGACAGGGGGCGGGGCTACAACTTCCCTATCTGCCCTGCTCTGTTCGTGACAGGGGAAGGCGCCCCAACCCCCTGATCGCCCTGTGGCTCTGTGTGTGACAGGGTGCAGCGCCCCAACCCCCCCCCCATGGGCCCTGCTCTGTGTGTGACTGAGTAGAGCCACAACCTCCCCATTGGTCCTGCCCTGAGTGTGAGAGTGGCGGCACCCCAACCCCCTGATCGGCCCTGCTCTGTGGGTGATAGAGGGCAGCGCCCCAACCCCCTGATCCTCCCTGCTCTGTGCATGACAGGGGGGAGCTCCCCAACCCCCTGATGGGCCCTTCTCTGTGCGTGACAGGGTACAGAGCCCCAACCCCTCTGATGGGACCTTCTCTGTTCGTGACAGGGGGCAGCGCCCCAGCCCCCTGATTGGCCCTGCTCTGTGCATGACAGGGGGTGGCGCTGCAACCTCCCCATCGACCCTGCCTTGAGTGTGACAGGGGGCAGTGCCCCAACCCTCAATCGGCCCTACCCTGAGCTTGACTGAGGGTGGCATCGCAACCTCCCGTTCCGCCCTGCTTTGTGCATGACAGGGGCCAGTGCCTCAACTCCCCAATAGGTCCTGCTCTGAGCCCGACCAGGGACTGAACCTAGGTTTTGGGCCTGCCCTCTGCCATCCAGGAGAAGGCCTAAGCCAGCAGGTCATTATCTCCCGAGGAGTCCCAGACTGTGAGAGGGCACAGGCCGGGCTTAGGGACCCCTCCTCCCCCGTGAGTGCACAAATTTTTGTGCACCGGGCCTCTAGTCTTTATATATAAAAGCCTAAGTGACTGTTATGAGTGAACAAACAGAATGACCAGTCACTATGACATGCATTGACCACGTGGGGGCACACACTCAATGAAGGAGCTGCCCTCTGGTGGTCAGTGCACTCCCACAGTGGGAGCTCTGCTCTGCTGACAGACCTGGCCTGGTGGCCCACCAGCCTGGCAGCAGCAACTCACTCCCTCAGTAGTTCTGCAGGTCCAATCTCCGGAGATTGGTCCAGGCACCAATGGACCAGTGCTGCCGACACGATGCTGACAGCACCACCAGCCTCCTGGAAGTTGGCCTCAAGAACCATGGCCACTTCCCTTCCCTAGGTAGAAAAGGTATAAAAGTGGCCACCACATGGCTCCCAACAATCAGTGCTAATGTCAGCAGGATGGATTCAGATCCTGGGCCAGCAAGGGCATCCCACCGCTCACCCACATCGGGACTCTCCCCCACCCTCATTGGGACCCCACCCATGCATGAATTGGTGCACCAGGCCTCTAGTTTTCTATAAAGTGCCTACAAACACCGAATTAGCAAATACGGAATCATTGCTCCTAGGGAGAATACAGAGTTAGGTGTCTGTGAACTTCTGGTCACATTGTCATTAATTAATCAATATATAAACTTGTTTTATGTGTGTTTCTGTTTAAAGACACCTTAGGAGTCACCATTATGGTGAGTGCAAAACAAACATCATCCACAAGCAGGTGTCTGTATTGTATTATGGAAGTCAAGGAGGTTCAAGAGTGAGAGATCACAGAGGTAATAAACCTTGCAATTCAGTGCCATCTACTGGAAAATAGTAAGAAGACCTCTTCACAGACAAATGCATAAGCAAAGAAGGACAGCAAACTCCATGAACAACCACAGTAACAAGGATAACCAAAAAGAAAATGAAAAATCCCCAGAAAGCAATCTGGAATACATGGAGATATGTGATATAAGGGATAGAGATTTCAACATTGCAATACTGAAAATATTCAACAAGATGTGAGAAAATACTGACAGGCAAATCTGTGCACTCAAAAAAAAAAACAAATCAATGAACAAAATGAGTATTTTACCAAAGTGTTTGAAATTTTTAAAAAGAACCAATCAGAAATCTTGGAAATGAAGCCTGTAATTAAGACTAATAGTGAACTACTGCCCTAGCTGCTTTGGCTCAGTGGATAGAGGGTTGGTCTGAGTTTGATAACACTCAAAAGCACATATCTAAGTTGCAGGCACAAACCCTGGCCTAGGTCAAGGTGTGTGCAGGATGCGAACAATTAATGTGACTCTCTCACATCGATGTTTCTCTCTCTGTGTCTCCCTCCCTCCATTCCACTCTCAAAAAATCAATGGAAAAAATATCCTCAGGTGAGGAATAACAACAACAAAAAAGTAAACTAATGACACACTGGAGTGGCTAAGTGGTTATCAACCTAGGAACCAGGAGGTCAGGATTCAATTCCCAGTTAGGGCACATGCCTGGATTAGGGGCTTGATCTACAGTGTGGGGTGTGCAGGAAGAAGCCAATCAATGATTCTCTCCCATTATTGATGCTTCTATCTCTCTCTCCCTCTCAACTCTTATCTGAAATCAATAAAAATATATTTGTTAAAGAAAGAAAGAAAAGTGAACTACTGAAACAGAACCAACCAGATGCAGGAAATAATTAGTGCTGTCAAAGAAAGAAATCAAGAAATGATGCAGGGGAAGAATAGAGACACTTGAGCATAAAGAAAATTGAAAGATCTATGAGACTTATCTGACTCCATCTGAAAAAAATTATTAGAATTATGGGCATTGTGAAGGAGGAATAGAGGGAGCATGGTATGGAGTATCTGTTGAAATAAGTAGTGGATGAGAACTTCCCAAATCTTTGGAAAGAACTAGATCTTAAAATCCAAAAAGCAAACAGATAATGTAGTTTCCTCAATCCAAAGAGGCCCTCTCCAAGTCACTTGGTATTGAAGCTGTCAAAATTAATGACAAATAAAAATTCTCAAAGCAGCCAGGGGAAAGAAGGAAGTGACCTACAAAGGAAAACCCATCAGAATTTTATCTGATATCTCATTAGAAACTCCACAAGCCAGAAGAGTGTGAAACCAAATTCAAACACATGCAAGAGCAAAATTTCCAGCCATGAATAACATATCCAGCAAAATTATCCTTTAAATATGAAGGAGAAATGAAAATATTCCAAGACATACAGAAGCTAAGGGATTTTATCACCAGGAAACCTCCAATGCAGGAAATACTCAAGGGAGCTATTCCATCCATAACAAAGAACATAAGGTCACAAAACGATGAGTAAGGGGACCAAAAAACTTACAGCATAAATAGGGATAATTTGTGACAACAAAAATATCAAAGGGGAGGAGATAAAAATCTAAATTGGCAAAGGAGGATGTAGGTCAGATGTACTCAAAAGAAAAACAAAACTTCAGTATATATGCAACTTAATTTTCATAAACCTAATGATAATCACACACAAAAATCCCCACACCAGGACATATAGTTTGATAAGAGAGGAAACAGATGAAAGAAGCATGGAATGTCACCAAACAAACAAACAAACAGACAGCAACATAAAGGAAAAGAACCAATGGAGACACAGAGCTACCAGAAAACAAAAGATAAATGGCTATAGGAAATCCTCATACATTAATATTTAACCTAAATGTAAATGGCTTAAATTCAGCAATAAAGAGGCACAGAGGTTCAAAAAACAAAACCCAATCATGTGCTTCCTACAAGTGTTACAGAATTTACCAGGCGACTAGAAAATACACACACAGGAGTACTCGGAGATACAGGAAAAACCCATTTATTTCCAGATGTATTAGTACTGTGACTCAGGGGAGCCTGTTTCCAAATCCTGAGCAATCCAATATAGAGGAAGCTTTCTTTTTATACCCTTTGGTTTCTTTGTCCCCCATATATGGATCAGACTTCTGAACCTTTCGTGGGCTTTGCAAAAAGCCCTCTGTATTGGGATGGGCCCATGAGATCAAACCTAAAGGCCTGGCCTGGTGCCAGCACTGATAACCCCCTCTGGGGGTTGCATATTGTTCATGGTTTATGGCCTCTGTAAAATGTGAGTATTTAGGTACATAGGTCTTGCTAGACCAGATTGTGGAGAAAGGGGCAGTGACTTAATTATAGGCTATCAAGAATGTACATTAAGTTACTGGCACAGATTCAGATTGCTAACCCCCCAATCACAAGAGGCACATCTAAGGTGCAAAGACAAAAGTAGATAAAGAGTAAATGGGTGAAAAATGATTCTCCAAGCAAATAACATCGCAGAAAAGCAGGTGTAGTGCCGGAAGCCGGTCCATCCTTGCTGCTTGACACAGTCGCTGCAGGAAAGAAACATCTGCACAGCATGTTTCAAGGGACCTGGGGTATATATCATACTGTTATTAATATGTTTGCTCCCCTTAGTGCTATGTGTTTTAACCAAGGTCACCTCTCCGAGAAAGGTTGTTTCCCCAGGTAGGGATCTTTCCCTGAAGTTAGGGAGGGGATAAAACCCCTTAACTAAGTGCCAGACAGATAGTTAATCACTTTAACTACAAACAATCACGCTTAAGCTACATAATCTTTACTCCCTGGAATGGAGATAAGAAATGCCCTAACCTTTGCAATATAAATTGACAGGATTAAAATCAACTGGTATAAATACAGATGTAACAAGACAATAAACACCAGAACTTGGCTGGACATCTTGGCTAGAGATCCTGGCTAGGCTGCTGATCAACTGAACGCTGTCTCTGTGTCATTCCTTCTTTGCCGACTCCGTCCACACCTTTGGGAACTCCTGGACCTGCTGGGGCTGGACTGCAGCAGTGTGGCCATACTTATATCTGAAAAAAATAGACTTCACGATAACAAAGATAACATGAGACAAAGATGGACACTTTATAATGATAAAGGGGACAACACATAAAGAAAACATAACAATACTTAATATTTATGCACCCAACCAGGGAGCACTGAAATATATTAAACTACTCACAGAACAAAAGGAAGAAACAGATGAAAACACTGTCATAGTTGAGAACCTTAATACTCCATTGACAGCTCTAGACAGATCAACCAAACAGAAAATCAATAAATAAATATTGGCCTTAAATGACTCACTAGATCAAATGGACATAATAGACATTTACAGAACCTTTCAGCCCAGAACATCTGATTATACATTCTTTTGCAAAGCACATGGAACATTCTCAAGGATAGACCATATGTTGGCTCACAAAACTAGCATCAAAAATTCAAGAAGGTTGAAATTATAACACTCACTAGAGGCCCAGTGATGTGCACCCTCTCCATTCCGGGACCCCTTGGGGAATGTCCGACTGCAGGATCAGGCCTAAACCAGCAGTTGGATATTCCTTTCACAATCCAGGACCACTGGCTCCTAACAGCTCACCTGACTGCCTTCCTGATCACCCCTAAGCACTCTGCCTGCCTGCCTGGTCATCCCTAACTGCCCTCCCCTGCTGGCCTGGTTGCCCCTAACTGCCTCTGCCTCGGCCCCTGCCATCATGGTTTTGTCCAGAAGGATGTCCTGAAGGATGTCCGGAAGATGTCCAGTCTAATTAGCACATTACCCTTTTAGATATAAGATATGCTAAAAGTATAGATATTCTCTAACCATGATGACTTGAAATTTGAAATCAACTGCAAAAAGGAAATAAAGAAACCCACAAATATTTAGAGATTAAACAATGTACTACTAAAAAATGACTGAGTCAAAGAAGAAATAAAATATGAGATCAAAAGATATATAGAGACAAATGATAATACAATACAACGTATCAAAACTTCTGGGATGCAGCAAAAGCAGTAATAAGGGAGAAGTTTATATAATTACAGGCCTAGCTCAAGAATCAAGAGAAATCCCAAGCAAACAACCTAACATCACATCTTAAAGAACTAGAAAAGGAAGAACAAAAGCAACCCAAAGTCAGCAGAAGTTTATTAATAGATTGCTTGAATTTTCTATATATGCAATATTGCTCTATCTGTGATTATAATTCCATTTGTTTCTTCCCAATCCATGATATTTTAAAATATTTTCTCACCTTATTGCATCATTTATGACCTCCAGTATAATGTTAAATGAAAGTGGTAATTACAAAGAACATTTTTTGATAATAGAAGAAAAGCTTTAAAGATATAATTACTAAATATAATATTTCCATATTTTGTTTTGTGTTTATAGGTGTTCTTGATTAGATTAATGACATTCCTATCTATCTCCTATGCTTTGTTTTCTTATATTTTTTAACCATATTTAACTGGCATTTAAATATTCCAAATGGTACTTTTTCACCTCTTGGTTTGATCATATGCTTCTTCTTTAATCCACAAACGTGGTGAATTATATTAATTTAATTTTAAATATTAATCCATGCTTGTATTCCTGGTATAATTGATTCTGACCTTTAACATATATTTGAAATTGTGCTAATATATTATTTTTTATGCATCTTATTCATGAATGAGCTTGGGAGTTAATTATCATTTTATTGCCCTTGTCTGATTTTGACATTAGGATATGTTAGTTTTGTAGAGGAACTTTGAAAATCTTCCTTATCTTATGGAAGAGTTTATATAATATTAGTGTCATTTAAATTGTTCTGTAAGTATTTGGAAGAGTTTGCTGTAAGAGTAGGTTTTGAATAACAGGCTCAAATTCTTTATTAGATATAGCTTTTCTTTTTTCCCCCTTTTTAAAAAAATATAATTTCATTGATTTCAGAGAGGAAGGGAGAGGGAGAGAAAGAGAGGGATAGAAACATAAATGATGAGAGAGTATCATTGATCCACTGCCTCCTGCACACACATCCCCCACGGGGTATCTAGCCCACAACCTAGGCATATGCTCTGACTGGGAATCCAACCATGACATCCTGGTTCATAGGTGGATGCTCAACCACTCAGCCACACCAGCTGGGCATCTTACACAGTTTTATTAAATGACTAGAGGTCCAGTACACAAAATTTGTGCCCTGCGGGAGGGTGCCCCTCAGCCCAGCCTGCACCCTCTCCAATATGAGACCCCTCGGGGGATGTTCGACTGCTGGTTTAGGCCTGATCACCAGGATCGGGCCTAAACTGGCAGTCGGACATCCCTCTCACAATCTGGGACTGCTGGCTCCTAACCACTTGCATGTGTGCCTGCCTGATTGCCTCTAACTGCTTCTGCCTGCCAGCCTGATCACCCCCTAACTGCTCCCCTGCTGGCCTGATCGACACATAACCAATCCCCTGCCAGCCCAATCACCCCCAACTGCCCTCCCCTGCCTGCCCAATTGCCCCAACTACCCTCCCCTGCAGGCCTGGTCCCCCTCAACTGCCCTCCTCTGCCAGACATCTTGTGATGTGGGGGTGTGAAAGTCAATTTGCATACTACCGTTTTATTATATAGGATGTTTTCAAGGTGTTTATTTCATTTAAAATTTAAAATTACTAACATAACATTGTTTATAATACCTTCTTATGATTTCAGTGTATATAGAATCTATAGTAACATTTTTTGGAATTTACAGAAATCCTTTATTTCCCCTAAAGATTCTTTTTTTGTTGAATTTATTGGGATGACAGATGTACAATTCTATAATGAATCATCTTTATATTGTATGGTGTGTCAACCACCCCAAATCTAACCTCCTTTCATCACCATTTATTGCCCCTTTACCTTCTCCCACCTCACTACCCCTCTGGTAATCACCATACTCTTGTCTGTGTCTATGAGGCTTTTTTTCTTTGTTTAAACCCTTCAACTTTCTCACCCAGTCCCCCAACCCCTCTCCCCTTTAAAAGCTATCAGTCTGTTCTCTGTATCTATGAGTCTATTTTGATTTTGTTTGTTAGTTTATCATGTTCATTTTTTAAAATATATTTTATTGATTTTTTACAGAGAGGAAGGGAGAGGGATAGAGAGTTAGAAACATCAATGGGAGAGAAACATCTATCAGCTGCCTCCTGCACACTTCCTACTGGTGATGTGCCCACAACCAAGGTACATGCCCTTGACCGGAATTGAACCTGGAACCCTTCAGTCCACAGGCCGATGCTCTATTCACTGAGCCAAACTGGTTAGGGCGAGTTTATCATATTCATTTGTTTCCACATATAAATGAAATCATATGGTAATTGTCTTTCTCTGACTGACATTTTTCACTTGTGAAAAGCAATATGGAGTTACCTCAAAAAATTAAAACTAGAAGTGCTTTATGACCTAGCAATTCCACTTCTGGGAATATATCCAACAAAACCTAAAATACTAATTCAAAGTAATATATACACCCCTATGTTCATTGTAGCAATATTTATAATAGCCAAGATTTGGAAGCAGTCCAAGTGCCTATCAGTAGATGAGTGGATAAAAAAGTTGTGATACATTTACAGAATGGAATACTCTCCTATCTAATAAAAGAGAAACATGGTAATTAGCGTAAGACCGCTACCCTTCCCATTGGCTAATCAGCAAGATATGCAAATTAACTGGCAGCCAAGATGGCGGCCGGCAGCCAGGCAGCTGACGCAAACAGGGAGGCTTGCTTGCTTCAGTGATGGAGGAAGCCAAGCTTCCCCGCCTGCCTTACCAGCCTCTCAGCTGCACTCTAAGCAACATTGTAACAAATATAGAAGCTAAACAAAACCCCGGGCTTCAGCCAGCAGGACCGCAGCATTGTTTCAAATACAGAAGGTAAACAAAGGCCAGAAACCTACTTTCAGCAACAGAGGTCTCATAGCTGGAGCTGAGCCTCAGAGCAAAAGCTGGCCCAGAATGAAAAAAAAAGGAAAAAAGGACAGGTTGGGAGCTTCAGTCACCCGCCAGCTTGAAAACGGCCCTCAGCTCCTCACCCAGGCTGGCCAGGCACCCCAGTGGGGACCCCCACCCTAAAGGGGGTGTGACCAGATGCAAACAGCAATCATCCCCTCACCCAGGCTGGCCAGGCACCCAAGCGGGACCCCCACCCTGATCCAGGACACCCTTCAGGGCAAACCAGCCGGCCCCCACCTGTGCACCAGGCTTCTATCCTGTATAGTAAAAGGGTAATATGTCTCCCAGCACCAGGATCAGTGGAGCAGCGAGGCCTCCCAGCACCGGGATCAGCGTGACAAGGGGCAGCGCCCAAACCCCCTGATTGCCCTGCGGCTCTGTGTATGACAGGGGGCGGCGCCCCAACTCCCCAATCGGCCCTGCTCTGAGCCCGACCAGGGGCTGCACCTAGGGATTGGGCCTGCCCTCTGCCACCCGGGAGCAGGCCTAAGCCAGCAGGTCGTTATCTCCCGGGGGGTCCCAGACTGCGAGAGGGCAGAGGCCGGGCTGAGAGGCACCCTCTTCCCCCCGAGTGCACAAATTTTTGTGCACTGGGCCTCTAGTCTATATCATAAAAAGCTTGCGCTCATCACGCCGTATGATGGAACGACCAAACAACAGGTCACCAGGAGGTGCATGGAGCACCTCTTATGGGCCAGGACTTGCAGCTCACATGGTGAGGCTGGGCTCACGTGGGACTGGCGGGCTCACACAGGGCCCACTGCTCGCAAAGTGGAGTCAGGGCCCATGGCTTGTGCAGCAAAGGTGGGGTCCGCAGCTTGTGCAGGGTGGGTCTTGGGTCCTGCTGGTGCAGTGGGCTTGGGTCTCACACAATTTCACACACTGGCCTCTTGTTAAGCCATAAAAAGAAGCATCTTTTACCTCTTCTAATAGCATGGATGGACCTGGAGAGTATTATGCTAAGAGAAATAAGCCAGAAATCCCTTTTTAAATTTCTGATATTTTTGCCTACTATCTTTTTTTTCTTGATCCAGGGATTTATCAATTTTATATATTTTGAAGAATCAAGTTATGGTTTTGTTCATTTGTTGTATGTTTGTTTTCTATTTATTGGAGTTCTGCATGTGGCATTATTTTTTCCTCTAATTTCTTTAGATTTAATTTTTTCTTCTCATAACTGCTGGATATAGAGTGCTGATTTTCAAACTTAAAATATATGCATGTGAGTCTGTAAGTTTTTATCTATGTATAGCTTTAGTTTCATTCTGCATGTTGTGATATGCAAATATTCATTTCCAAGAATTTTCTAATTTTCATTGTGTTGCCTATGGGGATTGGGCTGAAACCGGTTCTTTGACATCCCCCAAAGGGTCCTGGGTTGCAAGAGGGTGGTTCTTGGGTGATGCACCCCAGATTTGGGTTCCCTCCTCACTGGTTCTGAGAACCACATTTGCCAAGTCACTGCAGCTCAGCAGTTCCTGCATTGAGCATCTGCCCCCTGGTGGTCATAGCTACCAGTCAGATGGTCAAATGGCCAGATGGTCGCTTAGGCTTTTATATACACAGATAGATTAATAACAAATATTAAGGGAGTTATTTTTCTGTTTATATTTTTGTTACTGATTTTCAATTTAATTCCATTTTCCACAGAAAATACAATCTCCTTTGAAATTTATTGAAACTTCTTTCGTGGTCCCTTATATGGTTAATACTAGAAACTATCCAAGTACATTTGAGAATAGTATATCTTGTGGTTTGGGGGTTCCAGTGTCAATTAGGTCAAGTTTATTAATGGTGTCATTCAATCCCAGTCAGAATCTCACCAATGTTTTTTATGTATTGATAAAAATATGATCGAAGTGGGAGAAGCAGAAAAGGTCAGGTACATCTCAGTGTATTTTATTATATCAGAACTTTTGCCTCGCACATCCTGACTTCTTTTATTGCATTCTGATGCCTTTAAACAACTTTTTTTTCGTATTTTATTAAGCTTTCATTGCTGCTCTCAGTAAGAAGTTTGCTCCGATGTAAGTTACTCTGCCAAAACTAAAAATCTAACTCCCCAAACACCATATTTTCATGATGTTATTATTATTTCCAATAGAACAAGCTCTTTTTCTAAAAATATCATAAAATAAATCTCTTTCTAGGCTGAAAATGTGTTTTCCATGTTGCTTGAATTTATTGTGTAATAATTTAGGGTATTTCTAGAAAGCAGAATGAATAATAAAATAATAAAATCAAAGCTTTTTCAAGAGTATAGGGAATATTCACATATAGGGAATGGCAACATTTACCTCAAATCATCATGTTTCAGAAGGGCTCACCCAACTATAGGTAGAGTCAATTGTTTTTCTTTGGGAGACATTGCTCATGGCTGAGCCAAATCTATGCATGCCTGCTGGAATATAAGAACTCCCACACACCAGCACCAATAGCTTTTCTACCAAAGCCAAAATTATCAATGTATGTTGTATATGGGTATGGAGACTATAAATATGTATGTGTTTGCATGAACATGCCCGTGTAACATGACTATAGGTATACATATTTACGTACATACAGTTTGTGTAATGGCCTATACTGATATTTGGTCAGCTGCTTTTATTGGTAGGCATCTGGAGAGAGCTGTGTGTTCTTTCAGATTTGTGTGGAACTAGGCTCATCAACACATGTGTGTACACTGGGCATAGGTCAATATGTATCAGTAGGCTACTGTGTCTAAGGAGTTCATGGATCTGGTATGGAAGCTTCTGAAGTCGGGGATATAGAAGGAGAAAAGGAGTCACTTGATAGTGTAAACACTGAATATTAGTGTGCTTTGACACCTTTATGTCCATCACACTGTGACCTACTATGTAATTTCTTATGTTTACTAGAGGCATGGTGCATGAAATTCATGCATGAGGAAGGAGTGTCCCTCAGACCAGCCTGCACCCTCTCAAATCTGGGACCCCTCAGGGGATGTCCAGCTGCCGGTTTAGGCCCAATCCCTCTCACAATCCAGGACTGCTGACTCCCAACAGCTCACCTGCCTGCCTGCCTGATTGCCCCTAACTGCTTCTGCCTGCCAGACTGATCAACCCCCAACTGCCCTCCCCTGCCAGCCATCTTGTGGTGGCCATCTTGTGACCACATCGGGGTGGCCATCTTTGACCACATGATGGTGGCCATCTTGTGCAAGGGCATGATGGTCAATTTGCATATTACCTCTTTATTATATAGGATGCCCATTCTCCTAAAAGATCTTCTGTCTTAATAGACAGAGAACATTCCCATTTTTGCAGTATAAGAAAACCTTATTTGAGCCTTGATTCTTGTGAAACTCCCAACTCCTGCCATTTTCCATCCCCCAGAATGTGGACCTTCATCTTTGTGTTCTCAGCTGCTACTTCTAGTTCTAACAAAAAAGGCTTCCTTGGACCACATGCACCTATCTGACCACAAATTTGTCCTCTTTCCATAGATTCTTGTTACATCCATGAACTGTATCAGGCTAAATGCTACTGTGGCATGCTATGATCCTTTGGGCATTATTTTCAATAAATACACCACAGTTCCTGGACAATCACCTTGACCTACTATTACAGTCCCAGAGTACCTACCTATTATTACATATTCAAAGGAACTTGTAGCTTTGTCTACATGATGTACAATACTAACAATCATTTACAAAGCTCATTATGAAGTTTCACAATGCTATATTCATTCACAATCTCTAGTGGCAGCAAAATACTTCTATATTCCAAGCCTAAATTTAATAATATAATATTTTAATTGTACTATATGAGACTAGATATGATAGGAAATGGTTTAATATATTTATTATGGTAATTCTTTATATATTTCCTGCCCTACTTAATATTACAGAAAAAAATTCAAAAGAAGCTTCAAATATACTCATAATAACAATGATAATCTCTAGAATTTTACTTTTAAAAATCCATTATCATAATTTTTCTAAAATGGGAAAAGCCATGGAAAAAATTAAAATACAATTTTTAAATTGGTCAAATCTTCTATGAAATGAGTGCAGTGACCCCAAGGAGACATTGTGAGTTCACTGAAAATAAGTAAGACTAAAACAATTTTATGTCCTTCTTAGAAAGCATTAGAATGTTATTGGTATTCAAAGTGAATGCTATTGGAAATATTTCTCAATTTCAATACAATTCCTGAAATGTGACTTTAAGAATCATTATAGAGAAAATGGAGAAATATGAACTAAAAGTTATTAGGTAGATTTACAGCTGGTTGAACCTCCCAATCTGAAGATTATTAGTTAACAAAACAGTTAACCTGAGGCAGATATCTTGGCAAGTAGCTATAGATCCTAGGGATTTGGCAGTCTTTATTTTATTATTATTATTACTAGAGGTCCAGTGCACAAAATTCGTGCACTGGGATGGGGGGGGGCGTGTCCCTCAGCCCAGCCTGCACCAGCTCCAATCTGGAATCCCTCTCACAATCCGGGACTGCTGGCTCCCAACCGCTCGCCTGCCTGCCTGCCTGCCTGATTGCCCCTAACTGCTCCTGCCTGCCAGCCCAATCACCCCCTAACCACTCCCCTGACAGCCTGATCGATGCCTAACTGCTCCCCTACTGGCCCAATCGCCCCCAACTGCCCTCCCCTGCCAGCCTGGTCACCCCCCAACTGCACTCCCCTGCTGGCCCGGTCACCCCAAACTGCCTTCCCCTGCAGGCCCGTTCACCCCCAGCTGCCCTCCCCTGCTGGCCTGGTTGCCCCCAACTGCCCTACCCTGCCGGCCATCTTGTGGCCACATGGGGGCTGCCCTCTTGTGTGAGGGTGTGATGGTCAATTTGCATATTGCCTCTTTATTATATAGGATTATTTACTAGAGGCTGAGTGCACAAAATTCGTGCACAGTGGGGGATGGGGGTCCCCCAGCCCGGCCTGCACCCTGTCCAATCAGGGACCCCTCGGGCAATGTCCGACTACTGGTTTAGGCCCAATCCAGCAGCAGTCGGACATACCTCTCACAATCTGGGACCACTGCCTCCTAACCACACGCCTGCCTGACTGCCTGATTGCCTTCCAACTGCCCCCCTGAAGGCCTGGTCACCCACCCAACTGACCCCCTGAAGACCTGGTTGCCCACCCAATTGACCCCCTGTTGGCCTTGTCACCCCCCAACTGCCCCCCTGCCAGCCTGGTCTCCCCCCAACTGACCCCCTGCTGGCCTGCCTGGTTGCCCCCAACTGCCCCCCTGCCAGCCTGGTCGCCCCCTAACTATCTGGAAGGAAGTTGGACATCCGGAAGATGTCAGATCACCCAGTTTAATTAGCATATTATCCTTTTATTAGTATAGATTGTTTAAAGTATTTCATATGAATGCTTTGTTCCCCCATTGACCTCTATCCACTCGTTAACAACCCTCACCCCCACACATGCCCTCACTTCCCCCCAACTGACTGTGTTCATGGATTACACTTAGATGCATGCATACAAGTACTTTGGTTGATCTCTCCCCACTTCTCCCCACTCCCCAATTCTCCCCTCACTCTCCCCCTCCCACCTGAGGTTGGATGGTCGGTTTGATGCTTCTATGTCTCTGGATCTATTTTAGTTCATCAGTTTATATAGTTCATTATATTTCATATATGAGTGAGATCATGTGATATTTATCTTTTTAAAATTTTTTATTGACTAAGTTATTACATGTGTCATTATCCCCACAATTCCCCCTATTCCCCCCACTCATGCCCTTACCCCCTAGTGTCTGTGTCCATTGGTTAGGTCTATATGCTTGCATCAGTTTATATAGCTCATTATATTCCACATATGAGTGAGATCATGTGATATTTATCTTTCTCTGACTGGCTCATTTAGCTTAGCATAATGCTCTCCAGGTCCATCTATGCTGTTGCAAATGGTAAAAGTTCCTTCTTTTTATAGCAGCATAGTATTCCATTGTATAGATGGACCACTGTTTTTTAATCCACTCATCTGCTGATGGGCACTTAGGCTGTTTCCAAATCTTAGCTACTGGAAATTGTGCTGTTATGAGCATAGGGGTGCATATGTCCTTTCTGATTGGTGTTTCTAGTTTCTTGGGATATATTCCTAGAAGTGGGATTACTGGGTCAAATGGGAGTTCCATTTTTAACTTTTTGAGGAAACTCGATACTGTTTTCCACAGTGGCTGCACCAGTCTGCATTCCCACCAACAGTGCAAGAGGGTTCCTTTTTCTCCGCATCCTTGCCAGCACTTGTCATTTGTTGATTTGTTGATGATAGCAATCTGATAGGTGTGAGATGGTACCTCATTGTCGTTTTGATTCCCATCTCTCAGATGATTAGTGACTTTGAGCATGTTTTCATGTGTCTCTTGGCCTTCTGTATGTCCTCTTTTGTAAGGGGTCTATTTAGGTCCTTTGCCCATTTTTTTTATTGGATTGTTTGCCTTCTTTTAGTTAAGTTGTATGAGTTCCCTATAAATTTTGGAGATTAAACCCTTATCTGATATAACATTGGCAAATATGTTCTTCCATGCAGTGGGCTCTCCTATTGTTTTGTTGATGGTTTCTTTTGCTTTTTATTTTGATGTAGTCCCATTTGTTTATTTTCTCCTTAGTTTCCCTTGTCCTAGAAGATGTATCAGTAAAAATTTTGCTAACATACATCTGATATTTTGCTGCCTATGGATTCTTTTAGGATTTGTATGGTTTCCCATCTGATGTTTAAGTCTATCAATTTTGAGTTTATTTTTGTGTATGGTGTAAGTTTGTGATTTGGTTTCATTTTTTTGCATGTATCTGTCCAGTTTTCCTAGAACCATTTATTGAAGAGACTGTCTTGACTCCATTGTATGTTCTTGTCTCCTTTGTCAAATATTAATTGAGTATAATGGGTTGGGTCGAATTCAGTGTTCTCTATTTTGTTCCATTGGTCTACATGTCTGTTCTTGTGCCAGTACCAGGCAGTTTTGAGAACAATAGTTTTATAATATAGCTTAATATCTGGTATTGTGATCCCTCCAATTTTGCTCTTCTGTCTCAAGATTGTTGCAGCTATTTGGGGTCTTTTTTTATTCCATATGAATTTTTGGAGAGAGTTTGTTCTAGATCTGTGAAGTATGTCATTGGTATTTTAATGAGGATTGCATTGAATCTGTACATTTCTTTAGGTAGTATGGATATTTTAATGATGGTGAATCTACCAATCCATGAACACGGTATATTCTTCCATTTGTTTATGTCTTCCTCTATCTCTTTGTTCAAAGTTCTGTAATTTTTCAAGTGAAGGTCTTTTACCTCGTTATCTAAGTTTATTTCTAGATATCTTAAATTTTTTGTTGTTGCAATGGTAAATGAGATTGTGTTTTTAGTTTCTCTTTCTGTGAGTTCATTTTTGGTGTATAAAAAACCATAGATTTCTGGATGTTAATTTTATATCCTGAAACATTGCCAAATTCATTTATTAAGTGTAATACTTTTTTTGATGGAGTCTTTTGGACTTTCAATGTACAATATCAAATCATCTGTGAATAATGACAATTTTACATCTTCTTTTCCAATTTGTATGCCTTTTATTTCTTCTTCTTGTCTGATCATTATGGCTAGCACTTCCAGTAATATGTCAAACAGTAATTGTGAAAGTGGGCATCCCTGTTTTGTTCCTGTTCTTAGGGGAAGTTGTTTCAGTTGTTCCCCATTGAGTATGATGTTGGCTGTAGGTTTGTCATACAAGGCTTTTATTATGTTGAGGTATGATCCCTCTATTCCCATTTTGCTGAGAGTTTTTTATCAAGAATGGGTGTTGGATTTTGTCAAATGTTTTTTTTTCCATTGATTAATATAATTATGTGATTTTTTTCTCATTTTATTTATGTGATGTATCATGTTTATTGATTTGTGAATATTGTACCAGCCTTGCATCCCCGGAATAAATCCCACTTGGTCGTGGTGTATGATCTTTCTAATGTAATGCTGGATCTGATTTGCTAGAATTTTTTTGAGGATTTTATCATCTATGTTCATCAGGGTGGATTTGGCAGTCTTTAGGGGCGTGTTCTTGCTCCTAACTTTCCTTCTGGTTCCATCTAGTGGTTGATTGTGCACTAATCCATTGTCATGGCTTTCATCTTGTTTTGTGCTTACATTGAGTGTCAGTTATTTAACAGAGCTGTGATTATATAATTTCATGTGGGGTTGCTTAGCCACTTCTTGGTGCATCTTAATTACCAATGATTAGAATAAGTCTATCATCAGGACATGGGTTATGGCCCAAGTCTGTAGGTACAAGCTAACTGAACTCACTCAGGAGAATCAGAGAGTAGGAAATGACTTCACATTAAATACCGTGCAATTCCCATGAAATAGATCATTTTGCTTTCTACTCTGAGGCCTATTCTACATCACCCATTTATCCTGATTCCCCTCATATACTTGGACGCTTTTCTTCTTTTATGTATTGTCTTCTTGTTTAACTCTCTTTTAATAGTCACACTAGCACAAATGTTAGCCCCAAGTTGATTAGAGTTTTTTGAGCTATAAATACAACTCTATGAGGCATTTTATCTAAATAGACAGGGAGGTTTGGACTATCTCCTGGCAGATGAAGACATTAAGGCTCATGGATGTTAAGATCAAGCTGTCACAGATTATCGTGAAGCCTGTGCTACAGAACAGCCCGTTATTTTTTCAGCATTTCTCTCTCTCTGTGTGTGTGTGTGTGTGTGTGTGTGTGTGTGTGTGTGTGTGTGTATTTCAGCTTTGATTTGGTTCCAGCCCAGTCATTTGAAGAATAGCTTAGGTCCCCTTCTCCTTCATCATACTTCTGAGCAGAAAACCCCTGCTGTCTTCAATGATCTAATGGCAGGGAGCTTCTGGAATACTTTCACCATCTCCTCTAGCTGTGATTCCAACACATCAATTTTGAACAACCTAGTCAAGGAGACAAACATGCCCCTTGCCTCATGGGTCACTGAGACAAATTCCTCAGAGCACATATTCACTGGGTCTTAATTTGAACTAGAATGCAGTGTCTTCCCCCAAACCTAAAACTTCTCTAGTATCCACAGTGAAAATTAATTTAATCCCAACAATTTGAACTGGATAGAGGCTTCTTGTACTTGGCATCACCCTTTTCTTATCTGATAACAGCAACCTACCATGGTATGTCAAGAATAAAGAATATTTCCAGGGCTCATTCAATATACAAACAACAATCTTCAGCACCATCTTCATCATACTCATCATCACAAATGATATTCATTGAATGATAACCATGGCAAATAACTGTGCCAAGTGCTGTACACTAATTACTTCAGCTAATCTTTCTCAGTCTTGAGCAGTAGGACTTACCACATTTCAGACTGTAAGTAAGTAGAAATTTACAAAAGCTAAAAAATAAACAAAAATCATATAGTAAATTGTTGAGCTGGGATTTGAAACTGGTGTATCCTATGCACATGGCACAGAGCACAGTACCTCTTACAGGTACCAATTCATGTAGCAACAACAACAGCAATATGTATCTTTCCCCATTCTTCTCCTGCTATTATTATAATGGTGAATGAACATTTGCATGTAATAAGTACAATTTTAAAAAATCCTGAAAATATGACCAAAAAGGTATTCACAACTTGTTTGCCTTACAAACAAGCTTTGTTGATACAATCTTCCTATCTAATAAAAGAGAAACATGGTAATTAGTGTACGACCGCTACCCTTCCCATTGGCTAATCAGGGCAATATGCAAATTAACTGCCAGCCAAGATGGCGGCCGGCAGCCAGGCAGCTTAAAGTGAACATGAGGCTTGCTTGCTTCAGTGACGGAGGACTCCAACGTTCCCCGCCTGCCACTGCAGGCCTCTGAGCTGCAACTCTAAGCAACTTTGTTACAAATATAGAAGCTAAACAAAACCCCAGAAACCAACTTTAGTCCGCCGGGCTTCAGCCAGCAGGATCGCAACATTGTTTCAAATACAGAAGGTAAACAAAAGCCAGAAACCTGCTTTCAGCAGCGGAGGCCTAAGAGCTGGAGACAAGCCTCAAAGCTAAAGCTGGCCCAGAATTAAAAAAAAAAAAAAAGAAAAAAAGGAGCGGTTGGGAGCTTCAGTCACTTGCCAGCCTGAAAACAGCCCTCAGCCCCTCACCCAGGCTGGCCAGGCACCCCAGTGGGGACCCCCACCCTGAAGGGTGTGTGACCAGCTGCAAACAGCCATCATCCCCTCACCCAGGCTGGCCAGGCACCCCAGTGGGGACCCCCACCCTGATCCAGGACACCCTTCAGGGCAAACCAGCCGGTCCCAACCCGTGCACCAGGCCTCTATCCTATATAGTAAAAGGGTAATATGCCTCCCAGCACTGGGATCAGCGAAGCCGAGAGGCCTCCCAGCACCAGGATCAGTGTGACAGGGGGCAGCGCCCAAACCCCCTTATCACCCTGCAGCTCTGTGTGTGACAGGGGGCGGGGCCACAACCTCGCTATCCACCCTGCTCTGTTCGTGACAGGGGAAGGCGCCTCAAACCCCTGATCAGCCCTGCTCTGTGCCTGATAGGGGGAGCTCCCCAAACCATTATCGCCCTGTGGCTCTGTGTGTGACAGGGTGCGGTGCCCAAACCCCCTGATCGGCCCTGCTCTGTGTGTGACAGGGGGCAGTGCCCCAACCCCCTTATCGGCCTTGCTCTGTGTGTGACAGGGTAGAGCCATGACCTCACCATCGGCCCTGCCCTGAGTGTGAGAGTGGCGGCACCCCAACCCCCTGATCCGCCCTGATCTGTGTGTGACAGGGGGTGGTGCCCCAACTCCCCTATTGGCCCTACTCTGTGAGTGGCAGTGGGGAGCTCCCCAACCCCCTGATGGGCACTGCTCTGTGCATGACAGGGTACAGAGCCCCAACCCCCCTGATGGGCCCTGCTTTGTTTGTGACAGGGGTCAGCGCCCCAACCCCCTGATTGGCCCTGCTCTGTGCGTGACAGGGGGTGGCGCCGCAACCTCCCCATCGACCCTGCCTTGAGTGTGACAGGGGGCAGTGCCTCAACCCCCCAATTGGCCCTACCCTGAGCGTGACTGAGGGTGGCATCGCAACCTCCTGATCTGCCCTGCTCTGTGCATGATAGAGGGCGGAGCCCCAACTCCCCAATCGGCCCTGCTCTGAGCCTGACCAGGGGCTGCACCTAGGGATTGGGCCTACCCTCTGCAACCTGGGAGCAGGCCTAAGCCAGCAGGTCGTTATCTCCCGAGGGGTCCCAGACTGGGAGAGGGCACAGGCTGGGCTGAGGGACCCCTCCTCCCCCCGAGTGCACAAATTTTTGTGCACCGGGCCTCTAGTATATAATAAAAGCCTAATATGCTAAGTGTTCAGTTGTCTGGTTGTCCTTTCAACCAATCAAAGCATAATATGCTAATGATATGCTAAGGGCTCTCAACCACTCGCTTTGATGTGCATTGAGCACTAGGTGTCAGACGCTCTGAATTGTAGGTAAGCTTGCTGCTGGGGTCTGGCAGATTGGGACTGAGTGAGAGGAGCAGGACATGCCCTAGAGCCCTCCCACGGACCCTCCCTGGCTGCCCAACCTCCTTTGTCCCTCCCTGGCCCTGATCATCCACCAGTGGGTTCCCTTGGCCTGGCCTTCATCCTTTTGCAATTCAGGAACCCTTGGGGGATGTTGGAGAGCCAAATTCAGCCCAACCCCACAGTCCAGGCTGAGGGACCCTTCACTGGTACATGAATTCGTGCACCGGGCCTCTAGTATAATATAATATAATACAAGTGTTGATACAGTACAAGCTTTAATGAGGTTGCAGTGAAGGTATCATTTGATGGGTACTTAAATTTTTAGATTTCCTAAAGGTTATACAAATAAAATCCAGTTTCAATAGGTTAAGTGACAGTGAAAAGTACCTTACACCTCTCTCTAGTTCTGCTGCTCTCTCTAATGGTATTTTAACAAAAGAATTTCTGATATCACAGCATTAACAAATTTTATTTTTACTGTCAGAAAATTTATGTGCCTGTCCAAATGCAATTATAAACAGAAAAAAACAAAATTATAACCCATATATTCTGTCTAAAATAATCATTACTTTTCCTAAAATGTTACTAAAATAATTATCAAATGACTCTGTTTTGTGTGTTCTAATCCATTTGTATTTTTAAGTAGAATACATTAAAAATTACCAATTAACAGAAAAGCTATTATCTGAACAAAATTAGAAAAATCAAAACTTTTTGTATCAATCCTTCTTCCAATGAATTTACAATTTGCAACTTAAACTTTAAATATTATTTGATGAGAGATGTCAGAGAACAAAGAAATTCAGTTAACAATATAATTGGGGAGATAAATTCATCACTTGTTAATTTATATATTAAGCCATTCTATAATTAATAAAACTGACTATTGGTCTATAGCAACACACATAGGTAAACCTAGACTAAAATGGAAGACTTTCATAATAACAATAAAATGGCAATTTTATTTTAATATGAAATCTGAGAAATGTTATAAAAAACCATGCTTTTCAATTTGTGCCCAATATACAGAATCAATGTGTTCTTCTCCACCTCTGATAAGCTAGTCAATGAATTCTTAATAGTCCTTTCCACCTACAGTTGTGTCAAAATGTGTGTACTATCTGAATGCAAAGCATATAATAAAAATAAGTTTAGTTTTGTAGTCATTAGAGTATTTTGGAGTTAAAAGAAACCCCAAACATTATTTATTTGAACTACTCTATTTTTGAATAGGAAAACTAAGGCTCAAAGAGGGAAAATAACTTCCCCAAAGTCAAACATTCAATATGGATTAAAGATCTTGATTTTTAGTTCAGTGAGCCTTGTACTTTATGGTGTGCTTTGTATGTTATTGGGTGACTTTCCCATTTCCAAACTCATGTGAACTCACCAAAATGAGATGGATGGGAGATGTCTTTTTTCCATTCTTTATTGGTTATACATAGAAAAGTTGTCCCAAGCCCTGTGACTTAGGAAAATATCTAACCCATATTTAATTTCAATAATTTGTAAAATTTATAACATGTTTACATAGTCATTAACTTAATTATTTGCAAATTTAACTTTTAGACATTTCACTGGTTGTGTGATCATTCTCACTTAATTTTATCCACATTGCAGATATCTATCTCTAAATACAGAGTTTTTAAAATAGGGCCTCATACTTCTTTTTGTCTAAAAAAAAAAAAAAGGATCCAGGATAATTTCAACTCTTCTGGACAAAGAGTATTTGCTTTGGAGCAATATTTTAAGATAATGCTTATCAAAATTCAAAAGAAAAGCCACATTTGCTTTGAGTCTGGACATCATAGTTGCCCCAAACAAATAAAACTATTATCTAATCTAACAAAATAGAAACATGTAAATTGACCGCACCTCTGCTACGCCCCAAGCCACACCCACCAGCCAATCAGAGTGACTATACGCAGATTAACCCAACCAAGATGGCGACTGGCAGCCACGAAGCTGGAGCAAGCAAGAGGCTTGGTTGCCCCGGTGATGGAGGAAGCCAAGCTTCCTGCCTGCCCTGACTGGCTGTGGTCTCCGCTCAAGGCAAAAAAGTGTCAATTATAGAAGATAAATAAATCCCAGATAACTGCTTCAAGCCACCCTCACTGGGAGCTTGGGTGGCTGTGGGCTTGGTCAGCCTGCAAACAGCCATCAGCCACTCACCCAGACTGGCCAGGCACCCCAGCAGGACCTCCCCACCCTGAAGGGGCTGTGGCCAGCCTGAAAACAGCCATTGGCCCCTCACCCAGGCTGGCCACACCCTCATGGGGTGAAGGTCCCCACTGGGGGTGGGGGGTGGCCAGCCTGCAAACAGCCATCAGCCCCTCACACAGGCTGGCTAGGCACCACAGCGTGACTCCCACCCTGATCCGGGACACCCTTCAGGGCAAACCAGCTGGCCCCCACCCATGCACCAGGCCTCTATTCTATATAATAAAAGGGTGATATGCAAATTGACCCTAACAGCAGAACAACTGGGAATGACTGCTCACTATGACACACACTGACCATCAGGGGGCAGACACTCAATGCAGGAGCTGCCCTCTGTGGTCAGTGCGCTCCCACAGAGGGAGCACCGCTCAGCCAGAAGATGGGCTCTCTCACCTCTGTGGCAGCACTTAGGCCTGCTCCAAGCTGGTAGGTGGACATCCCCCGAGGGGTCCTGGATTGCAAGAGGGTGCAGGCCAGGCTGAGGGACATCCCCGTCCCCCAGTGCAGTGGGCCTCTAGTTTTTAATAATAATAATATCACTGGTTTAGGATTCTCACCCTCAAATTTTCCTACCCTGCATCCTTTTAATGTCCGATTTTTGTTGTTTCCATTTCTGTTTATATCACTCACTAGTCATTGGTGATCATAACCCTGTGCTTAGGAAATTAGGAAACCAGCTCACCAAATTATAAAAACACACTTATCTACCATCAAAAGTAGATGTGAAACAACTCCTCATAAATTTACATAAAGAGTGGCAGCTATAGCTGTTTGCTCATTCCCATAATATGACATTTAGGTTTTCATGTTATCACCTCCCAAACCATTTCCTCCAACTTTCTATAGCTTCTAAAATATAATTAATTTCCTTAGTTTAATGGTTTAATTTCCTCCGTAAATAAAATTTTTTATAATGATAGTTTTCTTTGAATCACCAGAAAATATGGAAATGAATATTGTAAATGCACATATATTTTAGCATGAATAAGGTATTGAGTTCAAGATGGGTAAGATAATATATAGTTTGGATCACAACCTGTATTGTTCATTTTCTGAAAAGTATCTGCACAATATTTAATAATATTTTTGGAAACCTCAAATTATATGTAAGAATGTCTTTTGTCTCAACAATGGCAAAAACACATGACTGTGAACTCCTGTACATTGAGAAAACAAAAGAATCCCCCCTTTTGGTAACAGAAATGAAAATCCCCTCAAAGGTTTCCTAATGAATCCCAATCCTAATTCTAATGCCAGGATAGAGTCAATAAAGTTTATCCAATTTATATTCTACATTACTATTATAGCAGCCTAAGAGTCTCTGTTTCCATATTATATTTGATTTATATTGAGCTTTTAGGTAACTAAAACTCAGGGGAGTTGTTTATTTATTGGTTAGTTGGTTTGGTTTGGGGTTTTGAAGATGAATTTAAATTATTTCTTGTTGTATAATAGATGTTTTGAATATAAATGCTAAATGTTATCATCCAAACTACTGTATTAGTTATGCCTAAGTTCAATTCCAGTAGTTTGCATATAAGAAACTAATGCATGTCCTTTGTCTTTAATCAACTCTCAAATCCCCCCCCCTCTCTCTCTCTCTCTCACACACACACACACACACACACACACACACACAAATGGTTGCCTATTTACATTTTAGTACTCCTTGAAAATAGTTATTCATCAGACAATGCTAAATACTCTACCATGCTAAATTCTCCTGATTGGCTTTGGAAAAGACTTAGTTGTACTTAAAAATCTCAGAAATCTGTGGCAACATTTTCCTAACCTACATTTTTGACCTCTGTGAACAAAAAGAATGAGGTCAGTTTGGGGGTATGACTTGTGGCATATTAATGATTATAATAAGGCAAGGACAATTATATGTATGTCCATTCTACTGCTAGTACACTAGGAACCTGCAACTATCAGTGTGGTTCTGGGACTACCACTTGGGAAATGTTAGAAACGAAGAGTCTCAGAGCTCACCCCAAATGTTCAGAATATCTTTTAAGAAGATTTCCCAAGCAATTTCTCTGTACCAAATACGTGGTGCATTAACCAGCTCCATTATAAAGGTCTTGGGTTGTCTCAACTGGAGAGGAT
The DNA here is from genome assembly GCF_964212035.1 of Myotis nattereri. Taxonomy (NCBI): domain Eukaryota; kingdom Metazoa; phylum Chordata; class Mammalia; order Chiroptera; family Vespertilionidae; genus Myotis; species Myotis nattereri. Next base: position 27,442,420 of record NC_138078.1, on the reverse strand, counting down.
GTGAAAAAGTGCTATCTAGAAGGTAGAGGTCAGATATACTGTACTAGATATACATCCTCCGATGCACAGAACAGATTCCCACAGTAATTATCTGGCCCCAGATATCAATAATAACACTGAGGTTGGGAAGCCCTGCTCTACAGCATATCAATTTAGGAGGAGATATATGATTTTCTGAAGAGCAAAATCTCACTTGTAAAAGTGGAATAAGGCAGTTAAATTTTTCTTCTGGGAAAAATCACTCTATTATGTGAAGCTGAATGATCAGGATGATAGAATAGCAATATGATCTCAAGATATGCAAGTTGGCATGGAGACACATGCAGCCCTGGGGAGTACAGTTCACTTTCTTTGTGTGGTCATTAAACATTGCTGATTGGCATTGTAAAAGTAGTCAAATAACAGCTCACTACCTACTTTTTAGTTCTTATTAGAATGAAAAGTATCCAAACCCTATAACCATTTAGTAAACTTCCTTGTGGTTGTGGCATTGAATTGGGCACTCCTCAGCGGTTAATTCCAGTCACTTGCAGTATTGATTCACAATTTGTAAAATGCACAATTGTGAAACCTTCTGAGAAGTTTGCCTGGTCTGTGCTCTTTGTTGTTATTGTGTGTGCTCATATTTAGTCTGTTTAGAGCTGTTGAGTTTCTACTGAGGAAAACCAATGTCTCACAGTGTGGATACACCAGTTAGCCTTGAATATTGATAGGATTCCTTCTACAGAAACAGGGTCTGTTAACTGTCAGACCATAGCTCGATAGTGAGGTGTACAACAGACAGTGATGAATGAAGTTCTTGGCAATGACAAACCTGGAAAAATGTAGAGGCCTGGCAGCAGGGATCTGACAGTCTGACAGTGTCAGCCTCCTTCATTTCTTTGCCTCCTACGTAGGCTTGCTCTAGATCCTCTGTTTCCAAAGTTGAGAACACACCTTTTATGGGTGTTTCAGGTGACACTATGGTTTGCTGGAGGAAGGCATTAGACCTCCCAGTAATAGTTCCCTGTCTAAAAATAGAAAGCAATGGGGTTTACTAATGACTGAAATATGACTTTCACACTTGGTGTGTCTGCCAGATGCTCAAGTATCACACTGTGTCTTAAGGAAAACCTGGAGTCCGTCCACAACTGTGATTTTACTAGTTCCTTTTCTTTCAACATAGGGAAATATATTGAGGTTTCAATGTACTCAAGTATGTGATTTTACCATCTTAAATGGTACAATGAATCTTCACAACATTGTTTGTTGGAATGGAGGATGAGCATAATATCTCTATTTCTGATCAAGATTCACTGCTTAACTTCTGCAAAACACACACACACACAAATAGTTGAAAATATATACCAACTTTTTCTTTAACAAAATGGAGTTAATTTGCTGACCTTTTCAGTGACGACCAGTAGTTCCTGTCTCACAGATCTTTAAAGGCGCAAGCACACTCATATTTGGTACATTACATATCATAAGATTCACCCTATTAAAGTGTACAATTCAGTTGTTTTTCACTGTATACAAATGGTTGTCCAGCCATCATCACAATCTAATTTGAGAACATTTATGTCACCCCAAAATGAAACCCATACTTATGATCAGTAACTCCCTATTCCCACCTACCCACAGCCATAGGCAATTGGTCATAAAGGACCATATACTGAGAATAAACAAAAATAACTTACCTATTTTCTCCAGAAAATGGTTTCTTCTGGAATATAAGGCTGAGAATCAACTAGGATAATCCAAACTTTTATATCATAAACTATGACCAATCATAAGCAATTCTCCATTTCACAAGGACAGCCTTAAAATCACTAAACCTAGACTCTAAACTATATTCTCTCCTGACTCTTTTCTGAGACACTACTAAGACTGTCAAGTTCTACAATGAATCTAATAAACTTACTACAGTAAGTCTAATAAACTTAGCTTTGCTTGATCCACAGGACTTCTCCCTTACTGCAATGAGTCTGATAAATTTCTCTTTAAATGTTTCTGGTAGACTCTTGGGATCCATATTTAGCAGTCTACTTACTCTTCCAGTTGAGTTTCTTGGGCAAGAGCCAAAGAACCCTAGCTCTCTCTTGTTTTTGAACCATGAAAAAACACTCACATATTGGTCTTCTGGTCAAATTCTTAGAATGTAGGGTGATTCCAGTTTATTCCCTTTTCCTTCACTTTGCCACCAAAGATCTTGCCTTCCTATCTTACCTGCCTTTGTGGTTTCCTAGTCAGTAGTGAAATTCCAGTCTATTGTCACTTGATAACCTCAAGGAATATTTATGAGGATCTTGGCTCTCTTAAAACCCTTCTCTTTAAACTTGAAGTAAGATCCATTTATATCCACTTTGAAATTGGTGGGGGTCAATGAGTGAGATCACAGTATGGCAACAGCTTCCTCCAAAGAAATCTCACAAATCCACTCTTAAAAATTTACTCAGTTGTCAAATATCCTTAGAGAATTTGAAGATTTGAAAAACGAGCAACTTATAATTTTCTTTGGAAATTTAAATTTGGTATGGCAACCACATTTTGGAATATCATGTTTATTGTGTCCTGGTGCCTCAGCCAAAACTCTCATTGTAACATTAAGCTATAGTCATGTTTTGGGGTAAATGTACCCAATGTTTTTTTTTTTTTTTTTTTTTTTCTAAGAAGGATGTTCTGCCGAAACCGGTTTGGCTCAGTGGATAGAGCGTCGGCCTGCGGACTGAGGGGTCCCGGGTTCGATTCCGGTCAAGGGCATGTACCTGGGCTGCGGGCACATCCCCAGTGGGAGATGTGCAGGAGGCGGCTGGTCGATGTTTCTCTCCCATCGATGTTTCTAACTCTCTATCTCTCTCCCTTCCTCTCTGTAAAAAATCAATAAAATATATTAAAAAAAAAAAAGAAGGATGTTCTGTTAAAATAAGTTTGGGGACCCATGTTGTATCCCTGTGCTTGTCATACTTAATGTACAGAGAGAACCACCTTGGGAGTCTTGCTAAAATGCAGATGAGCGGAGGCTCATTCAGCAGGTCTGGAGTGAGCACTGAGATTCTGCATTCCTAACAAGCTCCCGGGAGAAGCCAATGCTGCTGGTTCTCAGACCACACTTGCATGGCAAGACTCCAGCCAGCCTCCCTGTCTCAGGGGTTAGATCAGAACTGAATTCTCTGAGCTGGAAAATTGAAAACAGAACAACAACCAGAAAGCAATCACTTATCCCTGTGTTGTTCAGGCAAGATGAGGAGCAAGCATCTGGATCACATGTTGGGAAGAATATGAGCGCTGGTTAAAATTGAAAAGTGATGGAGAAGAGACAAGAGGATTTCAAAAGGAGCCTGACTGGAAATGTCAGACACAGTAGGCAGGAGAAAAGAATGAGTCAGAAAAAGAAAGAATAATGGGAGGAAGAACACAGATAAGACCAATATAGTCTGGCATTTCTAGTCCATGGTTCATTGAGTGAACACACCTCCAAATGCCAGCTTTGCTGTGCTCCTGAGCAATTTTTGTTTTGATAGATATTAAAAGAACTTGAGGAGGTGAGAGATTGTCTGATAATTGGGAAGACACAGATCCAGCCTGATATGACACACGATTTTGTTCTTTTCTGGTTATTTACACACCCACTGTCACTATGCCTCATTTGGGAAATTTTATTTTGAGAAGTGTCCAAATTGATAGTAACAGTATTGCAAAAGTTGAAAAAATAGAATTATGAAAAATTCCAGCCTACACAAAATTATATTTAAGTATCTTGCAAGTTTGCCGGAGCTTGAATAATTTCCAGTGTATTTTTCTGTCAAAGACTGCTTACCATATTTTTGTTTGTGCAGTTAATAAAGAAATTTTGAAGGAGGTGTGGGGGTTGGTCATCTTCAGCAGTTTCTTTAAAAGATCAAAGGTAATACTGGGTAAAGAAGAAGTGTCCATGAGCAAAAGTTTCCTCTTGTGTACTTTTGTGTTTAGGAGGAACAGACCATGTTCTATCAAGATTTCTCACAAGCAAGTGTGACAAAGCATCTTACCTACATACATTACCCACTTGTAAATAAATATATTGAGATAAACTGTTTAAGTGAGATACTTTGCAATCACTGCAATCATCAGCAGCTAAGGAATCATTGTTTTCAGTCCAATGATGTAACAAAAAAGAGGAAAAGGAAACAAATGGGGGGGGGGACAGTATATTTTTAGTCTACTCACTGAATTAGAGAAAAAAAGTACTTTTACTTCTCAACTTTAAAATATTGTATGCCCTGGCTGGGAAACTCAGTTAATTAGAGCATCATCCTGATATGCCAAGATTGCAGGTTTGAACCCTGGTCAGGTCACATCCACCAATCAACTAATGAATGCATAAATAAGTAGAATAACTAAGTGATCTCTCTCTCTCTCTCTCTCTCTCTCTCTCTCTCTCTCTCAAATCAATTAATATAAGAGGCTGTGGGTTATTTCAGAGGTAACTTACTGTCTTTAGAGTTGAAAAATAAACATGACTTCAGTTAAGTAACATATGTGGTTGCCATAAAATGAAAATCTTCATTTAAGTATTTATAACTTCAACCCAAGACTAACATACTGGAATCTATGCCTTGGTTAGATTTTTAAAAATAATTTTCCCAGCCATTATATTTATATGCTGGTATCTTCCTTATTATCATTTCTGTCTCTTCTTTTGGGAACAGTATTATAAGTGGTTTGTGATAGAAAAATACATGCAGATGAATCATAAAGATTCTTCAAATGAATCACAAAACTTATCAAAATAGTTGAGTCATTTTATGTCTTCCTCCCACAGAGGCAATAAAAAATTCATTTAGTCTATTTTTTTTTTTACTTTATCTAGCAGTTTCTGGATTTTTTTAAATCTGAAGAAACCTTCAGAGCATTTCCATCTAAGGCAGTGGTTCTCAACCTTCTGGCCCTTTAAATACAGTTCCTCATGTTGTGACCCAACCATAAAATTATTTTCGTTGCTACTTCATAACTTTAATGTTGCTACTGTTATGAATCGTAATGTAAATATCTGATATGCAGGATGGTCTTAGGCGACCCCTGTGAAAGGGTCGTTTGACCGCCAAAAGGATCGCGACCCACAGGTTGAGAACCGCTGATCTAAGGGATTGAGAATTGTGTGTCTGACCCTAGGTGGGAAGGATGGGATTTTCATTCTCTTATATTATGGTTTTAACGTTCTTTTATATAATGAAACAAAAAAGGAGAGGAGAAAATAAATTCTAGCCACATCCATTAAAGTAACTAAAACTTTGAACTTCCATTCGTTCTTTAGCTGCTGATTACAGACTTTTTTTCTCCCTATGCCTGTCCACACTCCCCCGATGACCTATTCTTGTCACAAAGTGCCTACTTCAATAGATTAACTGAATAAATTATTATAGATTTTGTACTTTTCTGAATTTTCAAGCATGTCAATCATGTTGATTTGAGAACAATCTTGGAAGGGACCCTTTGGGGATAGGTGTGTATGGCCAGATTTTGAAACCAAGACAATAAACACACAAGTAGTTTATGTCTAAATAATTATCCTGGGTTGTGATAACAATGGCCGACTAGTGCTGTTTCAATTGGATATTTATTCCCCTAGGGAAATGTACGCCTTGGGCTATTAATACTTCTGAAGGAGAGAGTGTCAGATTTCTATTGGACATGGAGGTGTTATTCCTTTAATTAATGTCGCTGGTGCAGAGATAATAAAACTGCCTTTAAAATATGAAGTTTGGTTCCACTGTGTTAATATTCTGTAGCTAGCTTAAGGATTCAGAACATCTGTAAAAGTTAAATTGGAAAATTACCAATATAATATTGGGTTTATAAAAACGCATTAGAGAAACACTGCCTTCCGATGTTTTTAGATAGAAAAATTATGAACCTGTGCAAAGGAAAGTGGTTGTCTGCCAATCTCCAAGACTAGTAATTGAATGAATCGTCATGGTATGATATTTGAAAATAAAGCATCCACAAGAGATCATGCTTATCCTGATGTGCATCTCCCCCAGGCCGACAAGTGCAGTAGTGATGGATTCTAAGGGACAAAATATCCACTATCCACACTGTGAAGGTGAGCTCATTTCCCTCAAACACATACATCACAATCTTTTCTCTGCCTAACAGCGATGAGTATCAAGGAATAGCTGACTAACTGGGCTGATTTTGGTCCTAATTTGTTCTTGGCAGTCAGATTTGCTTAATTTGAACTTGAAAATGTATTATAAATATTTGCCATCACTTTTACCCTACCATCACTCAACTCAGTGCAACAGAGCTAAAATTATTGTTGGTAAGGCAAAAAATTATAAATAATTGAGCAGGGCAGCATACTTTGATGACAAATGAGCAATGTTGAAGTAGAAATCTATGTTTCTTTGAAAATTTGTTCTAATATTATTATTTTACTAGTAGCCCTGTGCACGAATCCGTGCACAAGTAACTCACTGTCACTTGCCTCAGCTGGCCATCCGCTTACTGCCACTGGTAGCTCTCTGCTGCTCATAGGTCACTGCCTGTAGCTCTCCATCCGCTGCCCCTCCCTCCAGTAGCTCTCTCTGCTTGTAGCTCACTGATCCGCCCTTCTGTAGCTCTCCACCACTTGTAGATTGGTAGTGACATTACAGCATAATGGATAATTAGCATATTCCTCTCCTATTATATAGGATGAACTGGAAGCTTTCTGTTTCTACAGGGCTTACTCTGGATGTTTTCAATGCTTTTGGTCCTGTAAGTTCCCAATTAGTCCGAAGTGCAACTTAGAGAAATAGTATTAATTTCTTTCCTAACACTTTATTTTGTGAAGACCAAGTACTCATGATGCTTCTTCCTCAATGCTATCCTACATGGGTGTCTCAAATATTTGTATTGAGAATTATCTATTTTCTGCATATATAGGAGATTCAAACTCCATGTAAAATAGTGTTTCATTTTATATCATAACTTGTTAGAGAGAGTACACTGTTTTATTTTTTAATACTAAGGTATTTAAAATAATAACTTCAACAAAACAAACCCAGAACATTTGATTAATTTTATCTCAAGTGGTAAGCAATATTTATAGTGATACCAAAATAGTTTACAAAAGGAAAATGATTTTCTGACTAGTTTTAGGAAAGAGAATAATTTTGGCATTGGAACGTACTTCTGAGAAATAATGAATGTTAACATCCTAGTATAGGATTCTAAAACTCCACCATAAGTATTTCAAAGTGTATGTAAGTTTATATTTTTGGTTTTGGAGCAGAAGAGAGGTGGGTGGATATGTGTAGGAGTTGAATTGCACAGAGAACACACTTTATTATTCATTATGGTCCTGTGGAGAAAATTACTAAAGGAGCTGGGCTCTAGCCAGCAGAATTAGTAACAATTCTTTGGGTCAAGGATCCAGTGATGCATGGGAACTCATATTCTTGGGAATGTTCCGTGAAACACAGAATGATGTTTCAACAACATCAAAGAAGATCAGCACTTAGCAGGGATTTGTGGTTAAACAGCATCTTCCTTAGAAGTAACTTACTAATCTTTGTCGATGAATATACTAGCATAACTTAGTTATCTAAACCCCCACTGCTTTTCTTTGATTATAGCTCTGGCTATGTCATAGAGACAGTTCTAAGTTTTCAAGGTTGGCCTCTAACTTATGATAACTGAACATCAAGAAGACATTTTTAATTTCTTGATTCTTAGCACAATCCAAACATTGATAGAATTGGGATCCGCTCTACAAATGAAGATCCCCTAACTCTTTTGATTATCTCCCAACATAAAAAATGTTTTGAGACATAATTATAAATTGTTGAAACAATTATTTCTTTCAGTCTTATAAGGAGGAAATAATGCATACCTCATTGTTTACACAATTAGATAACCAAATATTCAAAATATCAAGTCACTTAATAAGTATGATATAAATGACAAATTTAGATAAGAAAAAGAGTAAAAAATAAAACAAAAACATTCTAATCCAAGAAATTATTCGAGTTAAGTACAGGGAATAGAGACTTTAAGGTAATTTTTACTATCAAAATTCTCCAATATTTAGGTCAGAAAGGAAAAAAGAATATTGTCTCTATGTGACAGTATATAACAGGGGCCACAAAATAGTACAAAATAAGTCATATTTTAACAAGATCTGGAGTGATCAGGAAAATCAACAAGGTAAAGGAGGCCAATTAGCCTTAAGGATGTGTAGATTTTAACAAAGGAATGATGAAGACTGAATTTTACACAAGGTAAATAACATGGGAACATAAGTAAATGTAGTAAAAACAATGCATCATCAGAGAATAGTCAAGCTGTATCACATGGCTCTTGCACCAGAGTAGCAGGAAGAAATTCTCTTTTGGAGAATTTTGATAGTCAGTAAAAAGAATATGGGTATATTTTATGTATACTTGACGTTAAAAATGGACACTCTTCTTGAGATATCTCAGGAAGATAAATCTGAAAGTATAAAACATGAATTGGAAATAGGCGATTCTGGAGGCCAATAAGAAAAATATCAAAATAGTTTCTGCATGAAATGATAAGGTTTGAGCTTTGATGGTGACAATGGCAAAGAAAAGACCACTTTGAAATATTGTAAAAAGGAAAAAATTCATTTGGATTTAATGACTAGTCTTGGGAAGAAGAGCACAAAATTCAAAACTGCCATGGACCATTTCCAGCATGTCATAATTTTAAGAGTTTCATCAAAAGGTTGATGAGACTTGGGGACTCAACAGGGTTGAGTCACACATGTAGTCACCTGTTGGAAATGGCTAAAGGCATTTCCCCAAACCTGAATAGGAAACTGATTGTGGCTGCCAGACAGTTAAAGGGCATCTTAATCTACATGTTATTTCCTCCTACTGGCCAAACACCTGAACATCCATAGGCTATTCCCCCATTCTGACAATGGACTCTGTACCCTTTGAAACCTTACCCATTGAAGTGTATTATGTCCACCTTGCCTTAGGACAAATTGTGTGAATAAAAGCAAGGGTCCTAGACAAGGAGGGAGTCTTCAGTTCCTTTAGCTGAAGGTCCTCTGACCCCCAATGCCTTTCAAAATTATATCTCGTCTCCAGACTCTTCATTAGTCTCTGGATTTCTATGTCATCTATGCGCAGCCCCTTTTCCAGATTCCTGAACCCTTCTTGATGTTGGGACATGAACCCCGGCATAAATGGACCCCCAAAGTTGGACAAGAGCACCAATAATACAAAACAACAGAATTTCAGACAATAGTGACTAGGAGATCAAAGTAACTTTAGAAAAGAAACATAAATTACAGGAAAATGTATTGACTGCTTTTAAATGACATATTGACCTTTATCTAGGGTAATTCTGTCAGTTTCTATAAGACAGTAAAGTGGTATTTCCAGTAGTAATTTGTTTTCCTAAAAAAAAACTTCAACATAAAGAACATGAATACTTGTTAATTCTTGGTAGTAAAAACAAAGGTGTTACATTTTTCTCTGTAATTTTATGATTATTTTTCATTTTCAAGATAAAAAAGAAAACACATTAAGGCATAAGAATAAATGAGTATGCTAAGGAATGAGAGCTAACAGAGGAATAGGTTAGTTTATTCATACTTTGGCAAAAGATGAATATATTCTAATAAGAAGAAATATTCATTTAGTATGTGAAAATAAAAGATGGAAGGTGGTAGAGAGGAAATAAGCAATTAGACATTATTATAGATTTAAAGAATCAGATTAGTAGCACTGACAGGAAAGTAGGAATCCTTTTCCTCAGGAATGAGGAGGAGGGCTGAAATTGAGGGCATTTAGGTGAAATGAGGAGGGGAAGTGATTAGAAAGTGTTTATTTCTAATTATATGTATTTAATCTTTCAACTACTTTGTAGATATATTCCTTTATTAAGAGTAATAGATGCTGTGATTAAATTACACCCTTGCGGAGTATATGAAGAGTTTGAAATGGCTTCTGTGGTCATTAAAATAGAAATACAACAATAAGTATATATACATAATTATTATTATTATTATTATTATTATTATTATTATTATTATTGAGGAGCATTGAAGGAGCACTATGTGTTACCAAACATTAATTTGTAGTATATTTTCAAAGCAAATTATTATAATTTGCTTCAGCTCAATTCTTGACAGCAAGAGCTTGGTAGTTGTCAGGGCAGATCTGGCAGTTCAGAGTGAGAAAGTTTCCATGTGAGAAAGAAAATAAAAGACCTGAGCATTAACCTGGTTGGCTTTGTTGCTACTAGATAGGCTATAGTAGATTCTCACTGAACATAGTTTCATAGAATATTAACATTGGACAAGGATTCTCTGTGACAATGATTAAACAAGACAATAACAAGATCACTCTGTGATCATGCTGAAACAGAAATTTAAATGGCAACAACAACAAAAAAACAAACACTTGTGTAACCCCAAAATGACCAAGCATTGCCCTCTCTCTGCTAAGTTAAGTAAACACTACCTAATGCCCAGTGACAATTCTAGCCCTCCTCAGTCTCTTTTGTCAACTGGAAAAAAAACCTGCCTTCTTACTGCAACATGCACTCCAGAACAGATATGCACTTCCTTGGAACCTCCTGAAAATTCAATTAGCAAAACTCAAATCTTAGAATAATCCCTCAAATCTTTCTTGTTGAAGTGCTCCATCTTCCTCGTGGTTTACTGTAGTCTCCCTCGTTGCAACAATAAAGTTAACTTTGTTGACTATAGGCATTTCTAGTGGTCTCTTGCTGAAAAACATCAAGTTAGGGCACAAAAGTTGGAACTTCAACCAATAGCTCAATTAATCTTAAGTACAAATTGGCAAGAGGTCACAAGTGAAACCACAAAGGGGATGATGTTTCAAAAATGTAGACAGAACTCACAGGAATGGTGAAGAATTATTTAATGTTTAAGTGACTGTACATAGGCAACATAAAGGCAAGACTTCACTATGATGATGACAATTTGTACTGAGCACTTAGTATTTATAACTCCAAACAGTTTCTTGCACTCAGTAGGTTGTACTCTAATTAAAGACTAATTTTTATTTTCAAGATGGAGCTTAAAGCAAGTTCTTTGATCTAAAGATGAGTACACCTTTCCACATCAATTCAGACTCACAAACTATATTATGAACACAAGGATGCTGCAATGTTTCCTCTTTCACCACTGACATGGTAGGGAAGAAAAGGGGAGGGGAGACGAGAGGATAACTTTCTCTCCTCTCTAGCAGGGTAAAGTAACTCAAATGAAATGAACTTCACTTATTTTGTATCCAGATACCACCCTCAACCACCAATTTGTCAATGGAGAAAAAAAGATCACTAAATATTCAATCTGGCTTAAACTTAATCATATAAAATAATATTAATGGTCATCATTCTAAAAAAACCAGATTATCAGATTTTCAATAAAATATTTAATCTTTCAGAGAGCCTCCCCTTCAGTTTGCTTCACTCTCTAAGGTGGTATCAGGGTATATGGATAGATGGGTTTTTTTATTTATTTATCTTTACTGTTAAAAGTATTAAAGATGCCTCCCTTTTCCCCATTGAGAGACAAGGGTTTTAGGGAACTCCTTGACATGAAGAAGAGCCAAGATCCTCAGACGTGATGCCCTTTAGTCTCCTAGTCTGTGGAACACGTTTCTTGTAAATGTGGGTGTGGTTAACCTTGCTGATTTCCATGGATGAAAATTCTGACTGGTTCAGTTAATGATCTGATCTCTTTTAACTTGGTCCAAACAATTGGACCTCACCTTGGTTTTCACTGGTGGCAGATTACTGATTTCAACTGATCCCCCATTATAGCAGCTGGCTCAATAGCTACTGTGAACTCCTTATCTGGCCAGCCAGATTTCAATCTAATGCCATTGGGAATTGGTTCTGGAAAGGAAACCAATGCTTCTGCCAGATCCCATTATGGGCCAAGTTCCTAGAGACCTGTTCAAGGTTGGTGGGAAAGGGGCAGACCAAGAAGTGAACTTTTATGGTAGTAATATGTTTTATATGCATATTTGGGGATTTATTTTTTTTTTAAATTTTGCCTATAGTCATCTCAATGAATGATTCTATTTTTCCAATCTACAGTCTTAGTCACTTGCTCTATAATTCTCTAATGTGTTTGTTCTGGAACTATGAGGAAAATGCCAAACATAAGATCTGAGCATTTCACTAATAAGAGCAGAGAAATGAAAATTTTAATTAAAATGCACTGGGATCCATGATAAAAATGCTAACATAACACAAAATATACTATTAAACATATTACACACTAAATATCCTCTAATGTTGTACAAATGCTAAATCTTAACCAAAACTGGTTTATATACTATGTCACTAAAATTCAATTTTTCCTATTCATGAATTATTTCAAAGACAATTCTTCACCAGCATGTGATTGTAAAGTGCCAGTATTTTTAATTCTCTGTAAATACATTCAAAGTTTAAACATAGTGTGAAGTTTCTTCTTTGTTGTAAATTTCATACAGCAGTGCTGAGCAAAAGAAGTTGAGTTGTCTTTTAAATTGGACATATTCATTTAGTTAAAGTAAATTAAACTCCATAATGTAGGGCACAAACCTGATTTTAAAAAGTAGTTCAAAGGTTAAAAATCACTCTTGTTTCAAAAAACTCATTAAATTATATAGTAACAAATAGGATAATCACCTTAATATCAGTTAAGAGATCAAGTTACATGCATTTGGAAATGATTGAGTTATACATATATGCCATAGAACAGCACTGATTTAGCAAATGTGCTCAATTTTCATTAAACCTTTTTACATGCACACGCACACAAAGCCTGCAAAATACTCACTATATTCTATCCAAATATACACTTAACAAAAATACTATAAGTATTATAACTTCCATAATTCTCTTTACTTCTCTAATTGAAGAAATAGTTTTGAGTCTTGCCTTGACTAACAACAAGATTGTACTATGAAATGTTTTCAAGGTTTTACATTTCAAAGGTCAGAGAACACTGTTCCAGGCAGTAATTTCTAGAAAGCATGATATATAGATGCAGGAGTCATAAAAGCCAATCATCTGATTCTCTCCAGTGATCTCATGTGCCTACAGTAAAAACAAACCTTTTAATATTTGGAACCATGTCGCGAATAAATTGGTATTTTGATATAACCCTACTCAACCAGACAGATCGCCAACTGAATATAATGTGAAATAGTATATGAGGTACTACTATTGACTGATGCAGAAAGAAAGGCAATAAGACATACTGGAGATCATGTTCCACTCTGCTGAGTTAAATAAGGGGAATTAGATGAGTACAAACATCCAGAAACCCTAATCAATGTATCTGTTAGACCCAGAGAAGCCTTAAAATTTTAGATGATCATCAGCAACAGAGTGAAAGCTCTTCTTAACTGATCTGAGCATACTAGATTGTCTCCTTAAACATAAAAAAATAAAGACAGAATCCAGCAATGATGCATAAATTTGGAGACAGAACACAGTGACAAGAAGACATGGAGTTCCAGGCCATTGTGTGGTGATATCATTCTTAGGCAGACAAAGGCTCAGTGGAGGGCACTTTACTACAATATTTGAGACCTAGAGAGGGAAACATAGCCATCTGAAACAAATAAGAATCAACATCAAAAAGCAAGATGTGTGATGTGTATTGAAAGGATGTTCAAAAAATTCATATACACTTTTACTATTAAAATGTGAAGTCAGTCCTGGCCGGATGGGTTCAATAGTTAGAACATCGGCCTGTAGACTGAAGGGTTGTGGGTTCAGTTTTGGTCAAGGGCACGTGCCTTGGTTGAAGGCTGGATCCCTGACCCTGGTTGGGGCACATGCAGGAGGCAACTAATCCATGTGTCTCTCTCACATGGATGTTTCTCTCTCTCTTCTCTCTCTAGTTCTCTCTCTCTACATTGATCCCTCCCACTCTCTCTAAAAGTCAATGGAAAAAATATCTTTAGGTGAGGATTAACAAAAGTGAAGTCTAATTTCCCTCTTCTTAAATATAGGCTGGACTCAGTGACTAGCATCTAATAGTATGTGGCTACAATGATGTTGCATGTCTTCTAAGGCTAGATTTAAAAAGGCAACATGGTTTCCTCTTAGCTCTCTCTCTTACAAGTTGTTTACCCCTAGAACTCAGGTCATATAAAGAGGTCTCATGTAGGTATCCCAGTCAACAGCTTTGCAGAGGCCCCAGCATGCAGCCAGAATCACCTGCCAGCCATGTACGGGTGGAATTCTCATAAATGATTCCAACTTCTGTCACTGTTCAACTGCATGAAAGGCTAGAAGAACTGCCTAGCTGAATACAGTAAACACCTAAAACTGTGAAGAAATAAGAATAATGAATGACTAGTGTGGTGTTACTTCATTAAGTATAGAACAGTTTTTTATACAGTAACTAAAGGCCTGGTGCACAGATTCATGCATGAGTGGGGTCCTTCAGCCTGGTCTACACCTTCTCGAAATCCGGGACACCCTTGGGGATGTCAGGCCACCACTGCAGCTATGCTACCATCCGTGAGCTTGGCTTCTACTGAGCGGCGCTCCCACTGTGGGAACACATTGACCACCAGGGGGCAGCTCCTTTGTTGAGTGTCTGCCCTCTGATGGTCAGTGCGCATCAAAGCGACAGGTCGTTCCTCAAAAAACTAAAAATGGAACTCCCATTTGACCCAGTGATCCCACTTCTAGGAATATATCCCAAGAAGCCAGAAACGCCAATCAGAAAAGATATATGCACCCCTATGTTCATAGCAGCACAATTCACCATAGCTAAGATTTGGAAACAGCCTAAGTGCCCATCAACAGATGAGTGGATTAAAAAACTATGGTACATCTACACAATGGAATACTATGCTGCGGTAAAAAAGAAGGAACTCTTGCCTTTTGCAACAACATGGACGGAACTGGAGAGCATTATGCTAAGTGAAATAAGCCAGTCAGAGAAAGATAAATACCTCATGATTTCACTCATTTGTGGAATATAGAGAACAACATAGACTGATGAACAGGGACAGATCCAGAGACAGAGAAACAATGATCAGACTATTAATCCCCAGAGGGAAAGTAGGGGAGGGAGGGGGCAAGGGGAAGAGATCAACCAAAGGACTTGTATACATGCATATAAGCCAAACCAATGGACATGGACAACAGGGGGATGAGAGCATGAGTGGGGGAGGGGAGGATGGGGGTTTAATGGGGGGGAGATGAGGACACATTTGTAATACCTTAACTAATAAAGAATTTAAAATAAAAAAAATAAAAAAAAATAAACCAAGGTCCTCAAGAACAAAAAAACAAAACAAAACAAAACAAAAAGAAAAGCGACAGGTTGACTGGTTGTTCCAGTCATTTGGTCGTAATGGTCGCTTAGGCTTATATATATACTAGAGGCCTGGTGCACGAAATTCGTGCATGGGGGTGGTTATCCCTCAACCCAGCCTGCACCCTCTCCAATCTGGGACCCCACAGGGATCAGGCCTAAACTGGCAGTGGGACATCCCTCTCACAATCTGGAACTGCTGGCTCCCAACCGCTCACCTGCCTGCCTGCCTGCCTGATTGCCCCTAACTGCTTCTGCCTGCCAGCCTGATCACCCCTAACCACTCCAGCCTGATTGACCCCTAACTCATCCCCTGATGGCCTGTTCACCCCCAACTGCCCTCCCTTGCTGGCCCAGTTGCCCCCACTGCCCTCCCCTACAGACCTGGTCCCCCACAACTGCCCTCCCCTGCCAGCCTGGTAGCCCAAAACTGCCCTCTCCTGCTGGCCTGGTTGTCCCCCAACTGCCCTCCCTGCTGGCCTGGTCCCCCCCAACTGCCCTCCCCTGCAGGCCTGGTCCCCCCCCCAACTCTTCTGCTGGCCTGGTTGTCCCCCAACTGCCCTCCCTGCTGGCCTGGTTGCCCCCAACTGCCTTCCCCTGCCGGCTATCTTGTGACCACATGGCGGTGGCCATATTGTGACCACATGGGGGTGGCCATCTTGTGTGAGGGTGTGATGGTCACTTTGCATACCATCTCTTTATTATATAGGATAGATAGATAACTGAAGCAATGGGATATTTGCAAGAATAATGATCCTAAGAGGCAGCTTGTTAGAACATTCTTAAGGTTGTAATGCTACCTTCACAAATTCCAGGGGTTACAGTAATTCTCAAGTCTCTATCACAAACATGAAATGCAAGTCATGTAAGAAAACATTTGATTGCAAGTAATGGTGACATACTATTTATAATATAGCCTTAATATGAAATGAAGTGATTTGCATATAATATATGCAATGTTGAGCTAAAGAGTAAGAATTGTTCTGTTTGTTTCCAGCACTGTTTAAGAGATAGTGTGACTTCACCATGTGCCATGAGTATTCTAGGAAACTTGGCAGGTATATTCTTGTCTGGAGATATGGGGATATCTGTGCACAATAATCTGATGAAACTAGGCACATAATCATCTTTATTTAAGTTATATACTTATGTCCCATATTGGTTCAGAACAGTTTTGAGGAAGCTTAAAACAATATATTCTTTTGAAAAGAAAGCATAAATTTAAAATGTGGGACAAATTTGGCTCTAAGTATTTTAAAATCCAAAGTAAAATGTGAAAATTAAACAATTACATAATTTACAGGGATCATAACATTAAACAAAACAATTGCACAGGAGTATTTTCAGCATAAAAATTAAATAGTATTATTTTTCTTTCAGAGCAAGATCATAAAATTAGATTATTATGTTTTGTAAATAAACAACATCTTTTCAATTACTACCCAGGCAAGTTCTAGAACATTTTTTTCTTTTTTTTGTTACTATCTTACAGTTTAAGTTAAATAAACAAAACTAGTTTTACTAAAAATAACCAAGCAATAGGAAGATATATAAAAGATGAAAAACACCCCTTTATTTTAACCCCTAATCCTGCCACCCAATTTGAAATGTCAATATCATCAAAAAATTGTGGTCTCTATTTTAATTTCACAGATTTGTTTATCCCTGCAACATCACCACATAGTTTAAAAAGGTTGTTTCTTTGACTATGTTTCAAGAACACTAGTGGGAAAACATTTTAGGGTGTGTTAAATAAGGGATGGAGGCAGTATAATGTGACCTAGGCATCAGATCTTCTATTATGCCAATCTAAGAATTAATTTTAAAATATCTGAAAAAGTATATGTATCACATGTCATTAAAACAACACTTATGAATTACTATTTTTGTATAAATTGGAATGGTAATAAATGATGAATAGTGGTGAGCATAAAATTAGGTCATCCAGTAATTGTCTAGAATGCAGCTACTAACTATTTATTAATAGTTCAAGGTCATAGATCTAATCAGTAACAATGTAAGGGTATAAACTTACTTTGTGACACCGTAATATGGATCCACTGTAATAAATGGATACTCACTCTCTCTGAGGCGAGGTGAAAGAGGGCAGAGCACATCACTTGAAGGGTCAGGCTTCCTTCAAAAACCTGTTTGAATTGTTGAGTTTTATAGAGGATCAGGTGACCAAGGCCCCAAGGTTCTGCCCCACTGTTCCAGTCACTCAGTGCTAGCCTTACCTTTATTTGATTTTTTTCAGTAAATATGATTTATATATTACTTTTCTATAGAGAAAGAAGAAGCAGATCATTTGCTATGAGTATTCATGTCTGTTGGCAGTCTTATTTCTCAGTACAAATTTAATTCATTGGCATTTTATTTATCATTTCCCTATGTGTTCAAGGAACCTATTGTTTACCCAGTAACTAATTACACTTGGCCAAGTGAGTGGAATCAAATGTTAAAAATGTTTTATTGTGATGACTTTACCCTTGTATGATATAAATATTAACTATGCTTGGCATTATTTTTGATGTGCTGACTGAGGTTAGAATGTTCTGCAAGATGGAGAGATCAAATTTGTCTGCTCTTCTGAAGTTTGTATTCTATCTTGGAAAACAAACAATATATAAATAAACATGGCTATTCCAGAAAGCATTATGATGTTTTAAAACTGGGTTTTGACCTTGGAAAATGGTCTTTTGATTGGAAAGTATAAGACTTAAGACAAGATGAACTGAATATAAACACTGTAATATAGTTTGGGTAAAGTTGTTTCTCATGAAAGGACAGGTTAACAATTCTGAAGTTGCTACCCATGTATACTGAGATTGAATAAACAAGTAAATGGATGGCAGATGGTAGGGATCAGATTTCTCACTGTTAAAGTAGGAGTTTATAGATAAGCAAGGAGGTAGAATAAACTCTTCATATGCATACATATATTTTCTAGCTCTGTTTACTGACAAGGTTTATAAGCAAGCAAGAGTAACAAGCACAGTCAGTGCCCAGATCATGATTTCTAATACCATTCTCCAATTAAAGGAACTGGGTATTCTTGAAGAAATGTTAGGGCATAGAATACCCAATGTGAGTATGGAGCATCTTTTACTACCAGAAAGTAAGGAAATGTTCAAACAACAAAAAAGATGAAGGCATATAAAAGGGACATTGGAGTCATTCTGGAACAATGTAAGCAACAACAAAAAATAACATAGTAATTGATTATAACCCAAAATACTAAATAAACATCCATGAGTTCATACAGAAACACAGACCCAGTGGTGTTTTGGTGAATGTTTAATATAAATAAATGATGAAATAAGTAAATGGAAAGAGGGAACAAATCTCTGATACAGAAAAGTAATTTATGTAGATACTCCCCACTCAAGGAGCTGGACCTTATCTCCCCATCCCTTTAGTGTGGACTGTGTTTCATTACTTCCTTTCAGGGGGGACTGTAAAGGAAGGTGTGGAGGAGAGAAGAGTAAATTAACAGTGGAGAAACCTGATAAACACTGTCTCAGCCAGCTGATCAAGGTTATTGTCATCCGTGATAAGTCACGTTGATAGCATGTAATACCCTTGATCTATTCTAATGGGAATGACCATCACTTCTATGGTCCTCCTCCCTAAAATGCATAACCTCAGTATAACCATAAGAGAAACATCAGAAAAGCATCAATTGTGAGACCCTCTGCAAAATACCTCACCAGTACTTCTCAAAACTGTCAAGTTCATAGAAAATAAGGAAAATCTGAGAAACTATCAAAGACATGAGGAGGCTAAGGAAACATAATGTCTAAACATAATTCACTGTCCTGGCAGTGATCATGGAGCAGAAAAGACCATTGAGTAAAAACTAGTGAAATCCAAATACAATGTGAAATTGAGTTAACAGTAATATAATTATGCTGGTTTTTCAGTTGTAAGAAATACATCATAGTAACATAAGATGTTAACAATATAGGAAACTGGGATATATAATAAGAACTCTGAACTATCATTGCAAATTTTCTGTAAATCTGAAAGCATTGCAAAATTAACAGTTTATTTAAAAATTTTTAAAACAGATCCCGAGTTTTGTGAAAACAGAATGACCGAGAGGCAGTATGAGTTAGTTACTTTAGACTGGAGGTAGTCAGAGAAGGCTTTTCTTTGGAAGTGGTATTTGAATCTAGAAAAAACCAAGGAGGCAAAGTTCTGGAAGAAGTGCAATCCTATTTAGGTCCGTTGCCCATTTTTTGATTGGGTTGTTTATCTTCCTTTTGTTAAGTTGTATGAGTTCCCTGTAAATGTTGGAGATTAAATCCTTATTGGAGATAACATTGGCAAATATGTTCTCCTGTGCAGTGGGCTTTATTGTTGTTTTGTTGATGATTTCTTCTACTGTACAGAAGCTTTTTATTTTGATGTAGTCTCATTTGTTTATTTTCTCCTTAGTTTCCATTGGCCTAGGAGCTGTATCGGTGAAGAAATTGCTTCGGCATATGTCTGAACTTTGCTGCCTGTGGACTTCTCTAATATTTTTATGGTTTCCCATTTTACATTTAAGTCCTTTATCCATTTTTAGTTTATTTTGTGTATGGTGTAAGCTAGTTATCTATTTATATATATTTTTTGCATGTATCTGTCCAATTTCCCCAACACCAGTTATTGAAGAGACTTTCTTGACTCCATTGTATGTTCTTGCCTCCTTTGTCAAATATTAATTGAGCATAGTGATTAGGGTCGATTTCTGGGTTCTCAATTCTATTCCATTGGCCTATATGTCTGTTCTTGTGCCAGTACCAGGCAGTTTTGAGAACAGTGGCTTTGTAATACAGCTTGATATGTGGTATTGAGATCCCTTTTACTTTGTTCTTCTTTCTCAGGATTGCTGCAGCTATTCGGGGTCTTCTTTATTCCAGATGAATTTTTGGAGAATTCGTTCTAGGTCTGTGAAATAATTTTCAAAAGAGGACATAAGGAAGGCCAAGAGACTTATGAAAACATGCTCAAAGTCACTAATCATCTGAGAGATGCAAATCAAAAGGACAATGCAGTACCATCTCACACCTATCAGAATGGCTATCATCAACAAATCAACAAATGACAAGTGCTGGAGAGGATGCGGAGGGAAAAGGAACCCTTGTGCACTGCTGGTGGGAATGCAAACTGGTGCAGCCACTGTGGAGAACAGTATGTAGTTTCCTCAAAAAACTAAGAATGGAACTCACATTTGAACCAGTGATCCCTCTCCTAGGAACATATCCCAAGAAACTAGAAACACCAAACAGAAAGGATATATGCACCTCTTTGTTGATAGAAGAAAAGTTTACAATAGCTAAGGTTTGGAAACAGCCTAAGTGCCCATCAGTAGATGAGTGGATTAAAAAACTGTGGTACATCTACACAATGGAATACTACGTTGCTGTAAAAAAGAACGCTTTCTTAGCATTTGTAATAGCGTGGATGGAACTGAGAGTATTATGCTAAGAGAAATAAGCTAGTCAGAGAAAGATAAATATCACATGATCTCACGCATTTGTGGAATATAATGAACAACATAAACTGATGAACAAAAGTAGATCCAGAGACAGAGAAGCATTGATCAGACCCTCAAACCTCAGAGGGAAGGTAGGGGAGGGTGGAGGTTATGGGGAGGGAGCAACTAAAGGACTTGTATGCATGCATATAAGCCTAATCAATGGACACAGACCACAGGGAGGTGAGGACATGAGTAGGGGGATGGGGGGCAATGGGGAGATAAGGACACATATGTAATATGTTTATCAATAAAAAAACTATTATCACCAACAGATAACACTTCTCATAATAAACTCTATAGTTGGATGCAGTTACAAAAGAAAAATGATGTGCAATCCTGGCAGTGAGAACAACAGTTTCAAAAGCTTGAGGCAGTAATGAGATTGGAGTGTTTAAAGAATAGCAGAAAGACTTGTGTGACTAAGAACATAGTATATGAATAAAGAAACTGGTATGAGATAAAAGGAAAGAAGAAATCAAGGGAGTAGAATATGTAGGGCATTGCAGGTCATGTCTTTTTCTCATACTAGACCTTGAGTTGCCTCAGCATAAGAGCAGGTGACACCCTTTTATCTCCTAACTCTAACACAATGACATAGTTTTGTTGAGTGACTGAATTGAAACTGAGTGTGTGTGTGTGTGTGGGGGGAGGGGTGATGTGGAGGGAGCGATAGGTCCAATGGTGTGCTGGTGAATGTTTAACAACTGGTATTCTAGAGGAAAATAATGTCCAGATTTGTACTCTTGATCAATTTCCTTGGTATGAATGATTGTTCCATGACAATGTTAACCTACCAATGTGATATCACTGAATGAGGCATTAGTAAGAAATGTGTACAAAAATCTCTCAAGAGCCAGCATGGCTCTAGTACATCAATGCACAGAAACCACTTAGGATCTCCCTGAACAACATTCCTTAGCGCAATTCTCAATTGGTTTTGATTCCACCCATTTAGACACATGTTTTCCCAACTTTTTTAGAAGAATATTATGAGAGATGCTATTAAGTGCCTTAAATTATAAGTCAAATAAAGTTACCCAGGTAAAGGATAATTCAATTTATAAAACCTTCAACTTATTCTTGGTAAACTAATTTTGGCTCTCCCCAAATCACTACTAGTAATTCCCTGTCACAGTACCTACAGTTCATCTCTGCCTGAATCATTTCCTAAGGGTTTTATTGGCATTGATAACTTGTCCAGCAGTTTTTTCTTGGACAAATTATAATTTTCACATTTTTGGAGATCAGAACCTCTCCAACTTCCTTCAAATAACACCACTTCATACCAGTGACAGCTCAATTATTACTGGCAGTAATTCGGTAACTTATGCCAATTAATCTCCTTTTAGTTTAAGTATCTGGTTGGAATCACCATTCTGAGGTCCTTGAATTTGACCAGCATGCCAATATTGAAGAGTTCTATCTGGAATTGAACATCTCTTCCTTGGATGTAGCTGACAATGAGGAACAGTGACATAATGAAGCATCTTGCTCTGTGGCCTTCTAGATCAAGAAAATGGAGGGAGTCAGGACTGAAGGAATGGCATAAGGACATGTAGAAAAGTAACAACTCCAAGAAGTCATTCTAGACAAGGCATATAAGAAGCCATAGTTCTTTTTGAGAACTTTCATGTGATAGCATAGATTTACAGTCATCGTTAAATTTTCCAATGTGTGGAGCAGGTTTTATGTGTATATACAACGAAAACTAATGCAACCATCATTTGTACAATTGATGCAGACCTTTATATTTGTATAATGTCCAAATATAAAGACCAACACTTACTAGTAGTGTGATCTCCAAAAAAGATAAAGGAACAGTTCACATTATAGTTCTAGAGTGGAATTTTTTCTAAAAGCACATTTAACATTAAATATAGCCTTCTGATAAGATAATCCCATTTATAACACAGGAAACAGTGTTCAGAGAGTTAAATAATTAAAAAGAAACCATAAAAATTGCCATTTTTGTGGGTCAAAAATGAAAATATCAGTAGCTTCATATTTAGTTGATTTTGGCTAAAAGTCACAGTGTTAATAGCAAAGCAAGAGCCCCACTTCTCAAACCAGATCCTGTTCTCTTTCCACTTCACTACATGACATTTTTTTAGGATGGCAATCTTTGAGATAATATAAACATCTGGAAAATTGGCTTTTTGACTTTATATGTGGCTTTAAAGCAATGAATGGTACAAAAATTATTAGAAAATCAATCATATTGCTCCTTTAGTGTTATGTTGACAAGAGTTATGAACTCTATTGCTTATCAGCACTACCTGATTAATAAAATGCATATTCCTGGGCCACATACCAGGTGACTGATTAAGGGTGTTTGTAACAGGGCTCAAATTCTGCATTTTCATACCTATCTAACATGGGGCTGATACAACTAATTCTGGAGAGGTATTGGGGAATCACTAACATAGAAAAAGAGTCACAGTTGCGGTGAACTAGATTTTTCTTTATGTGTCAGTGTTTCAGCACCATGCAGATAGACTCTGAGTATGAGGTTTGAGTTTGGATGATATGAATAGGAGACTCAATGATTAAGCATCAGGGTAATTCTCAATGTACACCCTCACAGGCTATGACTGTAGCCTCAGTTCAGGCTGAACTGAGAACACCTGCTAGGGGTTTGAGTAAATTAGAAAGAGTAGATTCCTTTGTTCCTTCTCACACATTCCTGTTCTCTCTTCTCCAGAAAATGAACCCACATTTTTTATTCTCCTTGACATTTCCTGAAACCAACAGCTGTAACTAAGTAAGTGTGACCAATCAGATTTCTGGTGGGAGAAACATCCTAGAGATAAAGCATTTTTCACAGAAAGTTAAAAAAAAACACCCAAAACACCTCTTTATTTTGATCACATAGAAACCTTGTTTGTTAACCAAAGAAAATCAGTATGCCAAGAGACAGCAAATAAAACATAAAAATAAGGTAATTATCTTTCCTTCCTTCAGATTTATATCCCATTTTCTTCAGCCATTAGGAAATTGGCTTTTTATTTATTTGTTTCTATAACTCACTGAGTTTGGCTTATATGCTCCCTAAAATAGCACATGATTATATTTTCTCAGTGCCAGTCATTTATCAATGTCACAGGGATCTGGGGTATTCTCTACTTACTAGTAAATCTCCTCCCTCCCCACCATCCTCCAACACACACACACACACACACACACACACACACACACACACACATGCGCGCGCGCGCACACACACACCAATCCTGTTTTCCTCTGTGTCTATATCCCCCACACTTTAGGAGACTGCGGAATAGAAATAAAGACTTAAAATTTCCCCCTTTTCAGCTTAAGCTTACAAATCATTAGGTGCTGTTTGCAAGTTCTATGTACCTAGGTAAGATTTTTAAAACAGCCACTTATTTATTTTAGCACATTTATTGAGCGCATATCATACAGCAGATGCTGTGCTAAACCACTGGTATATCCCCTCAAAAAGCTAGGCATTAATCATGGCTTCTTGAGCTTATATCCTAGGAGGGAAGATGGACATTAAATATTTCATTGAAACCATGATGGCTGTTATGAAACACAGAATACCAATAAGGGAGAATGTAATGGGGAGACTTAATCTAATCTGGGATTCAAAAAAGGCCCCCAGGATGATACACTTAGCATATTGGTAAGGTGCAGAAGAAGCAAAGGGAGAGATTGGCAAGAAATCAGGTGAGGCACAGGGGCCAAATTGGAAATCTAAGCAGCATTTAAAGTTCTTGATGACTCATTTAAAGGTTTAATATAGAAGAGTAACATTACTGCTTTCATTCTACTGTTAGTTCACCATCTTCATATGAGTGGAATATTTGCTTCCCAATGTGTATAGGGTCCATTTTCAAAGCCATTTTTGCAACAGCCTAATGCTGCTTAAGTGTTTACATCTACTATTTGTAAAACTAGCTTCATTCTTTTCTTAGTATATGCTTATACAATAACCAACCATGTTTCCTGGGTGTTTATGTAGCAAAACAATGCAGTGAGTTAAGTAATACTCTGAAGGATCATCTTACTACAAGTTGATATTGTCTCATGGGTGAGAATTCCTGGAATCCATTGCTTCCAAGAGATCAATACATTTCATGTAAGAACCATAATTTTCTGTAGTTTAATGATTTCATGTAGTTCAGAAACCAGTCTTACCTAAATTAAGATATATTTAACCCCAGTAGAATCCTTTAGCTCATTTATACTCTCAATATCTCACTTTATTCCTATGTCGGTGCTCCTATTTATAACCATTATTTTAAAACAGAAAAGGGGTTTAGAGATAAATTGAGTCCATACCACTTTCATTCAGAAACACCAAGAGGTTTAATGATCAGCCCCAGATCACACTGTAGGTTAGGGTAGAGTAGGGCTGTACATGTTGGTCTCTTGATCTAGTTTCAAGTTTTGACTCATGCCATGAAGTTTTTGCCAGTCCTCAAATGTAGGTTCACAGGTCATCTTCAAACCATGGAGATTAAAAACGTGGGATTCAGGACCTGCTACAATAGTTACTGTTAGGAGATTTGATATAGACCATGTACTTCTACACCTGTAATCAGAAATCAAAACCAGAACAACCCCACCCAAAGTAAACCCAAAACTTTAGTTGCTGTCTTGAAAAACAAAGATTTCTTGGACCTTAACACATAAAAGAGGTGTATTCAATAAGTATTAATTTTCAAATATTGGCAGTAATTTCTACTAAAATATGTTTCTTTTTTTATAAAAGAAAACTTGTTACTAAAAAATTGCAAAGGGTTTTACAGAATTGTGAAGCAGCTTTTATAAATCCATAACTTGATGAAATAATATGCTATGAACCTAAATTGAATGCACACAATTTCCTTTAAATATAATTTAGTTTTGAAAAGTTAAAAAATAATGCTTGAAAAATATTTTGATTTAATTATTCCCAAAATATCCTTTTTAAAAATGAAAACAACTAACTTGCATTTGCTCGTTAAAGAGGAGCCTGTTGCTTCCACTCATTTCAACAATAGTAATTTAGCTTGTTTTTTGATTTTTACTCTGATACACTCAGTGGGTTATTTACTCCCCTGGTGCTCAATAAATGTTTGCTATGGGACTGACAGATGTGTTTGATCTCCTAGGCACTATTGTAGTGAGCACAAACAGATATATAGTTGCTGAAAGGGAGTAGCTGATAGATTTAGGAAGGGAGGCAGGGCATGGGAGGAAGTTAGAGCTCATCAGCAAGATGAGACACTGAGTCTTATAGGTGCCATTTGAAATTCATGTCTGTTAATTATTTAGAGGCATATGTAGGGAATTAGTGAATCTGATATACACAAAAACGTGTGACAGATTACCGATATTATTAGATAAACAAAATATGGTTCTATCTTAACATTTTGTTTTCCTCCCAAATATTTTTGTACATTTCAAGAGGTAAGCCTGCCTGGTGTGGTTCAGTGATTGAGCATCAACCCATAAACCAGGAGATCACTTGTTCAATTTCCATTCAGGGCACCTTCCTGGGTTGCTGGCTCGATCCCCAGTAGGGAGTGTGCAGGAGGCAGCTGATCAAAAATGTTTCTCATCAATGTTTCTATCTCCCTATCCTTCTCCCTTCCTCTCTCTCTCTAAAAAAAAAAAAAAAATAAAATAAATAAATCAATTAAAAGAGATTCTTCCCAGAGCATGTTTTAAAAAGAAAAGAAAAGAAAAAAAAGAGATAAGCAAAACTTACTAATAGGGTATTCTAGGCCCTAGAATACACCAAATACCTATAATCACTTCCCATGGCCCAGACTATGTGCTATGGCTGTGCATGTAATGACAGAAAAGAGAATTTCTTCATGAATGCGCTCACAAATCAGTCATACAGGTGAGGTTTCTCTCTCACTTTGGGCACCAACCAATATATTCTTTTTTCAATATTAATACTGGCTTTTCTTTTCTATATTTTCATGCTTTGATATCTTGGGGCCTTGCTGATCCTGGAGGGGCTGACTCTCCCAGGGTTATCTATTTTCTATGCCACATAAAGGCTCTTGTCCAGGCTTTCTTCTTGCTTCCTCTGCTGCCTGACTAACCCTGGTGCTTCCTCATGTGGTGCATGGCATGTTGTGCCTTCTGTTTCTAGGGATCTGTGAGTAGAAGAAACTTCTTCCTTCATGACTGTCATGTTCATGTCTGTGAGTCTTTCTATTCCTGATTAAAACAAATCCCAGTTACCTTTAGAACACAACTCTATCAAATCGTTCTTTGCTTTCAACTAAGGGCTCCAAGATAATGTGGAGGTGGTGGGGAGAGGGGGGCATAAGTGTGTGGATGGCCAAGGCAGCAAGCATCTATAATGTACAGACAGCTAAATGAGTTATGAATTCTTCATAGGTAAAGAAAGGAAAAGGCCATGAAATAAATTCAAAAGAGCTAGATCCCATATGTGTCCAGTGTATAAAGGACAATAACTTTAAAGGACTTAATAAAGATAAAGCTGAGAGCCAACTTCCAAATGAATTTCAAGGAATGACCGTTTGAGCACATGGGTCAGAATGTATTAATCAATTTTATTGAATCTATTCTTTAGAAATCATATAGCCAGGTTTTTCAGAGCATGGGTGAAAACATCTGCAGTCAGAAAATACCAATGGTGTTAGTTGAAAGTACTTATATTTTGAAAGATTAGGTTGAACCCCAGGGTTGAATTATTTTTATATAGTTGTGAAAATAATGAACATGTTAAGGACTTAAAGGTTTCAAGTCATATGTACTTTGGAAACCAAAAATCAATATTGTCAGTGTTCAAAGCTCTCAGTGTGCTCATAATTTTAAAATATATTTTCCTACTCTTTAGAAATAAATTTATGATTATGAATGGTGATTGAATTAAATATTTTTGTACAGAAAGAGAAGTAGTAAAAGAAAGAGGATTTTTTCAGAATGAGTGATAGAACTCTCTCTTCTCCCAGCATAGAAAAATGCCCCTAGTTCCCATAACCCATTTGCATGAAGACCATTTATAATAAAATTATATGCTTAATAGTAGCCATGAGGTAGGCCTCCTCCTTACAGCTGGTATTGCCAGACCAGTTGCTCAACACCTGGCTGCTCTTATCTTCCTCTTATGCACATGCTCCATGGAGGTTATTGAGTAGACAAGGCAGATGCCCTGTGCTTTCTTTTTGTTGTTTATTTTTCCACACTGATTAAGTCTAGATAGATAGATAGATAGATAGATAGATAGATAGATATAGATATAGGTATATATGACATACTTTTATGCATTATTCATTGTATCAAACCAATAAAGAAAGCAAAAGAACAAGTAGCCTAGAAAATGGCTTTATGAATATTCTCAGTGAAATGTGTTTACCGTTCAACATGGAGTTTCACACCAGTATGTTTTTATCCTGAGAAAGCATCTGTGGAACCTAATGAAAATCCAGAGCATCTGTATCATAACAGACATTCATTGCAGAAACCTTGGTGCTGGCCCACTGTTGAGCACGGAGAATGTCTACCACTGTCTTCAAGAACATTCTTCAGACATTCCAGAATCATTATGACTAGCCCCATGGAAAAACACATTTATCAAGGCTTTGTAGAAAATTATTGATTTCTTTTTTCTGCAGTTGATGTGCAAGAGAGTAAAATGGCATTCATTCTGAAGTTTGAGGTCATAGTTGTCTAAGAAAGAAATATACATAACAAAAATATATTGCTAATTCAGAAGAGGAATTCTGACTTTTCTATTGTAGCAGCAAACAAATGTGAAAAATTAGAAAATAAAATCTCACAGGAATGAAAGGAATCATGAAGAAGCCTATCTGATACATTAGATGCTTAGGGAAAGGGTGAAAAACCATGTATTTTGAGTAATTAAATTGCCCCATGCTCTGTGCTAGAGGCTTTACCTATGTGAACACATTTTAATCACCATACTAACCCTATGGGAAATAATAATAGCAGCAATAATAATACTAGTAGTAATAACAAACTGTTTGGGCCACTGGCTATGTGTCAGAACTAAGTTTTACATATATTAACTCAGTATATTAAATTTTCTCAACAAAGTTGAGTGGTAAGACATATTATGATACCCGTTTTAGAGTTGAAGAGAGAATCACAGAGAATATGTAATATTCCCAATAGCCAGAAAGTCAGAGACCCAGTACATACTATATAAAAACAGTTGGAAGATTCATTCACGATAAGGAAAGATTCAAAATGGAATCAAGTTGATGGCCATCTCCAAAAGTATGGATGGGTGTTATCCAAAGAAAGCATTAGATTCAATCTCTATGTCTCCAAAATTTCTTGCCATGAACAATGAGTGGAGAAGGCAGAATCATATTCTGAATTGCTCAAGACTGAACACTGCCTCAGACAACTAGAAATTCCACAGAAATCTCTCCATCACAGGAGTGTTCAAGTAAAACTAGGCAACCACCAGGCAGAGTAAAATGAGGCAAAAAATCCAACCTTCTGAATCTCAATGATCTGGGTTCGAATTTGGGTTTTGCCTGGGAAAACTACTTAGGCACTCTGTGACCATTCCCTTGGCAATACAAACGGAACAAATAAAGGTACCTGGTTCACAGATAAAAATTTTTGCCACATGTAGGTAAACTCAATACAATGTATCACTTGGCAAAAATGCCAAGGTCATTTTGACAACAGGTTTATAGTTAGCACATTTCTAAATTGTGAAATTGTCATATGCCCTGAGTAGCTACATGCAAAAAAATATGCACCTGATGGTTTTTTCATTGTTTTTTTATTTTATGTGGATTTTGTTATTGACAGTGCTCTGAAAAATTTATATCTAAGGACAGCACAAATAGACCAATGGTGAATATATTCAGGAGATTCTGGCTCATGATTTCTGTTTCTGTGAGAATAAATTATAAAAATTCACTTTATGCCATGGTGGGTGCAATGGGTATGAGGGGCTTTCTAAATATTGAGAGAATGATGCCTAACTTTTTACTTAATAATTCTGAAATTTCCTACTAGTGTGATTCATGTGCACAACGTCCTCTTTTGTGGATTTGCCCTTTTTTTACATTTTTCTGTTGTGATATATTTTTCCTAAAATACAGCTGCCAGTTTGATCTACATGCTGTGTCAGCTGTGGGGATAGGAAATGCCTCTCTCACAATTCAGCTGGTCCAATGTAGTGGCTTTGATTTCCTTTCCCAGCTGTTGTGGAAATTGGCTGCTCCTTGAGTGTATTAGAACCAGTTTAGGTTTCATAGCATGTAATAGCTCTAGAATTACCAGAAATAGCTGTCATAATAAACATGAAAATGATAGCACTAATTCTTCTTCTTGAAGAGAGAAACTTTCTTCCATGCATTTCATCCCCTGTTCTGACAGGTAAAGGAAACTACCATACAGCAACTATGATTCTAAATTTGCAATCAAGTATTTGTGAAGGTTCTGAAAAATTTATTTCTTTAATTCCTCCTTGCTTTAATTTTCAGTTGCTCCATTTTCTTTAATTTTTCTCTCTCCATGCACTATTTATCTACATGAACATAATCCCTCACCTCCTCAATTTCACCAAGAACAAAAGATTAGATGCATATGACACCTATTTTCTGTGTTAAATATTGTCTATTGCAAGGAAAAACAAAATGATAAAATAGGGAGTAGAGAAAAAAGAATGTACAATTTGAGATATATGGTGGTTTCCCAGTTACTTCATCTAGTGTTCTCTCAGCAACTCCAAGCCACCCAGGCCATTCATTCTTCCTTTCTATCTCTTCCAATGCAGCAAGGATGCTCTGAGCTTCAAAATAAACTTTTTTTAATGGGCCATATATCTAATTATTTTCTACCTAAGGTAAAGCCTTTCATTGTCTAGTAATAAACCAAAAGTCCTAAATAGAAATAATAAGATGAAAAATATAACATACAAAATTAAAATTATACATAAAATAGTTGTATCAGAGATATCCATCATTTGGGGGAGAAGATTATGCACTGGCGTCAGAAGAGTCTGAAATGGAAGATGATACCTTTGTAGACAAACTAAAGACAAAGCTTTTTTCAGAACTCTTACAGAAATTGTCCTGTCCTTAATCAGAATTCTGTCTCCAATTTGGCCTTCAGGTTATCAGTGAGGGCATTTTTTTTTATTATTAATCCTCATTATTTGAGTTGACCCTATTTATTCAGCCCCAGAACATCCAATGAATCTAGCTTCCTGGATTCTTTTCCCCACTCTCAAACTTGAATAATACATTTTTTAAAAATAATATAAATACTAGTTATGCTTACCCATATTTAGACATAATACATATTTCCTTCTGACCTTGAAGAAAGCAGTCTTCTTGGTTTTTTTTATTAAAATATGTATGTATATATTTAAAATATATTTTTATTGATTTCAGAGAGGAAGGGTGAGGGAGAAAGAATTAGAAACATCAATGATGAGAGATAATCATTGGTCAGCTGCCTCCTGCACGCCCCCTACTGGGAATCAAGCCTGCAACCTGGGCATGTGCTTTTGACTGGAATGGAAGCTACGACCTTTAGTCCACAGGCAGACTATCCACCAAGCCAAACCGGTAGGGCTTCTTGGTCATGATGAACTTACCAGGTACTCAAGAAGACAGGTGGAGAGTCACAAATTATTTCAACATGACATTGGGCAACTCCATTGCCTTTGGAAAGGAATGGAGGTCAATTGATATCCTGAAAGTTATTTTTAAAAAACCCCAATTGCATTTTCCCTACCAACTAAAACTCCAACTTGGATCCAGAACAGTGGCTGTCACCAGGCTTTGAAGGATTCGTAACCCCCCAGGACACTAGTTATCCTCATTCATCCTTGTTTTTATTGTTTTGTTTTGTTTTTAACTCATTTACTAAGGCCTTATGTGCCTGTCCCTTGTTTTGGTTTGCTACAAAGGAATGCAAAGAGAAGCAGTCATGCTTTTGGCATTTACAATCCCAAGTGGACGCTACTGTTAACCTCTACCAAGGTTATTTTAACTATTTTATGACATAGATTCTCTCAGTCTCTCTTTCTCCTTTAATTCTGTTGATTTTACACTCTAAGTATTCATTTGAACATGGTCAGCTCAAGCTGAGTCTTTTGACGGTGCCAGGTGGTTTAGCTGAGTGTTTGACCTCCCTTTCATTAAAAAAGTTTTATTTGCACTGAGCCAGCAAGCCTTCTATTCCAGACCCAAACGAAGAGCTGAACAGGCACAGGACAATTGGCCTGTTTGGAAGCATCTGGTTCAAGTCACTTTTTACTGTAACAAATCCATCCCCACCTGTGAATTCATCCTTGACGGCAGCCAGGCTTTCCCTGAGTTAATGCCAAGTTTAGCTTTCACATCTGACAAGAAGGGTACTTTTAGCCAACTGACATCCCTCTCACAGCAAATGCAAAATTGTTTAAGTAATTTTAAGAACCAGAAAAGACCTTGTTTAAAAATGGCTTTATAAATACAGTATGATTTGGTAGTCAATCCTATTAGAAGAAATAGAAAACACAACTAGCTTTCATTCTTTGGGATGTAGTTGTCATCTCAGTGAAACTATATGTCCCAGGAGAAGACACAATTATATCTGACTGTCTTTTCTTTTGAAACTTTCTTTTCTATCTACACTGTGATAAATTTCCTCCACACTCTAAAAGCAGATACAGAACAGTGGTAGATTATGATTATGAAGATCTGGGTCACTGCTGAGACTCACATGTACGTGGTTTTATTGTGACTGAAGAATACTGTGTTTTTACAACATGAGCATTTTCAGTACTTACTTTGACATGTCACCATAGTTTTATTGTCTCCCTCTCATGTTTATTCATATCTTTTGAAAATGTTTATTTATGGGCCCAAGAATAGCAGCACTGTTTGTTCTTTGATCATTCATAGTTGCCTCAATATTTATAAGATCATATGCATTGTTTTGCATTTAATCACTTTTTAAATGTTAGAGTTCAGAGTTAAGTCTTAGATTACGGAGACTGAGATCAAAAATTGCCAAAAGATCCATATTTGAGGGAAATTTTAAAAATTTTTCATCTTTCAAACTGGCAATTAAAATAACAAAGAACAAACAAAAGGCACAATCAGTTATAATACTCAGGGTGGACAAGATTTGGGGTAAGATATTTAATACTTTTCTGTATTCTGAATGTTCTCCAGCTATATTTTATATCACTCTCTATTTATTTTATAACCCTTATTAGAATTTGTCATTATTTATTTGACTTTATGTCTTCAACACAAGCAGATAAGTATCATGAACGTCTAGGCTTCAACTCTATTGTTGTCAATTAAAAGAGATTTTTGGACATCGCATGCTCTCAAAAATATTTGTTGAATGTATGAAATACAATTAGTCAGTTTTCAAAAGCATTAAAATAAACTTAGAGCCTTTGTTCATATTATGTTTTTAAGGAATTCATTGTAAGAAAGATAGGACATAAATTACTCAGGTGTCTATTCATAAAATAATGGATTTATACATAGTGTGAATTTCTAGACAGGCAAAACTAATTAATGGTAGTAAAAAATGAAGACAGTGGTTTCTTCTGGGGTGTATGTGTAGGATTTGACTGAAAAGTATGAGGGTATTTATTACAGTGATAATAATATTCTAAATCTAGATAGGAGTTTGGATTACATAGGTGTATGTATTTGTCAAAACTCAATACGTATATATTAAATATTTGTGAACATCAATATATGTAAATGTTGTCTTAAAATTTAAAAAGATGTAAGCAAGTATAATTAGTTAGTAAATAAACCTGGGCAAGGAACAGTAGAAGCATGGTAGGTCCAGAGGTACAGAGGTATGAAACTGTGTGATAGGTTTGGAGAAATAAAAGGATGTTTTCCAATGGCTAGACTGAGAATTCTGCTTCTCTCATTTTTATAGGTCTCCCCAAGAGAAAATTCATTTTCATTATCTCCAATGTGAAAGAAATAAATTCTGAAAGGTTTATAACAATTGCAACCCTTTAAAGCACAAAAGTGCTTTCTGATACATGGAAATAAGCCTCCATCATTCTCTTTGACCTGGTATAGACTTCAGAACTTGAGTAATAGTTCTGTTCTCTATGCCAATCTCCAGCATCATCCTGGAGGGCCTCCATATGGATTTCCATCTAATTGCTTACTCAACAAGCTTCTTGATTCCCCAAATATCCAACCACTAGTCCATTAGAGCCTCAAATTAGACCTTGCCACACCTAAAACTGTAATGACCTTCGAGTCTAAAGTATCACTTGAAACCTTCTAAAAAATGATAGCTCATGATTTTATTCCTACCTCTTTGATCATGTCTTTCCAGTTTCCTTTGCAGGCTTCCCTAGCCTGACCTATATGCAAAGGATCATTAGCCAAATTATTCTGTCTTCAGCTCTGTCACTATAGACATGTTCTTTATCCAATCTCATCTATGCTCATGGTGTCACCACCATATATATTAATGATTTTTAAAATTTCTTTATTGGTTAAGGTATTACAAATGTGTCCTCATTTCCCATTATATATTAATGATTTTTGAATGTCCATTGTTAACTCAAACTTTCTCCTGAGCTCTATCCTAGTATATAAGCTGCCTAATGAACATTCTTACATCCCCTAGAGGGGCTTCAAATTTACTAACTCAACCTGGTAATGGCACCACAACCATGAAAATGAAAGTTATTTATTCCTGCACTCCTTTAACTAGCCCTCCACATCAGGGGCTGTGTCCTGCCAATTCTAATATCTTTTTTTGGTGTATAATATACTTTATTTTTATATTTTTCCAGCTTTATTGAGGTATAGTACACAAATAAAAATTGTATATTTAATGTGTACCACATGTTGTTTTGGAATATGTATGCATTGTGAAATGATCACCATAATCAAGCTAATCGACATGCCCATCACTTTACATAGGTGTATGTATGTGTGTGTGTGTGTGTGTGTGTGTGTGTGTGTTAAGAGCACTTAAGATCTACTCTCTTGCAGCAACTTTCAAGTTTATTTTATAGTATTACTAAAGGCCTGGTGCACAAAATTTGTGCACTGGCGGGGGGTGTCCCTCAGCCCAGCCTGCACCCTCTCCAATCTGGGACCCCTCGGGGGATGTTCAACTGCTGGTTTGGACATATAAATAATGACAAATAAACTGGCAGTCAGACATCCCTTTCACAATCTGGGACTGCTGGCTCCCAACTGCTAGCCTGCCTGCCTGCCTGATTGGCCCTAACCGCTTCTGGCTGCCAGCCTAATCACCCCCTAACCACTCCCCTGCCAGCCTGATTGATGCCTAACTGTTCCCCTGCTGACCTGATTGCCCCCAAATGCCCTCCCCTGCCAGCCTGGTTGCCCCTGACTGCCCTCCCTGTTGGCCTGGTTGCCCCTAACTTACCTCCCCTGCAGGCCTGGTTCCCCCCAACTCCCCTCCTCTGCTGGCTCGGTCACCCCAACTGCCCTCTCCTGCTGGCTTGGTCACCCCCAACTGCCCTCCCCTACTGGTCTGATCGCTCACAACTGCCCTCCCCTGACAGCCTGGTCACCCCCAGTTGCCCGCTTCTGCAGGCCCGGTTGCTCCCAACTGCCCTCCCCTGCTGGCCCAGTCACCCCTAGCTGCCCATTAAGATCGGGCCTAACTGGGCAGTCGGACATCCCTTGAGGGGTCCCAGATTGGAGAGGATGCAGGCTGGGCTGAGGGACACCCCCCCAACCCCCGTGCATGAATTTAGTGCACCAGGCCTCTAGTTAAGCAATAATAAAGAATGAAATGTTGCTATTTGTGACAGCTATGGATGGTATTATGCTAAATGAAGTCAGAGAAAGTCAAATACCATGTAATTTTACTTATATGTGGAATCTAATTAAAACAATTCCAATAAACAAAACAAAACAGGAACAGACCATAGATATAGCAAACAAGCTGATGGTTACCAGAAAGAAGGATGGTGAGGGAAATGGGAAAATATATGAATAAATCAAGTTATATGCAAAGTTTCAACTGCATAGGGGTTGGCATCCCTAATCTCTGCATTGCTCAAGGGACAACTTAAATTCCAAAGTGCTTTTACATGATAGTTAAATATCATTGGTTCCAAATATATATTTTATAGAGACACATAGTCCAAAAATTTAGTAGCCTGTAATCATTATTAATCATACCAGCTTTATGGTCATTGAGTAGCATAGACTCTAAAGTAACAGGGAGGGGGGAAAAGGAGACTATTTATGGTAGGCTTCTTACCAAACACCAACAAAAATGATATACCAAATGGTAGTCACTGAAACAATTGTCCTTATAAATTAGGAAATAAGACAAGAAAACTTGTCTTCAGAAACACTTCTGTTGCAACATCTCTGTGTTAGTTTTCTACACCTGCTATAACAAAGTCCTCTCAAACAACACAAACAAGCTTTAAATGACAGAAATTATTGTCTCACAGTTATAGAGGCTAGAAATCCCAAATCAAGGTGGTGGCAAGGCCATGCCCTCTCACAAAACCTCCTTGCTTCTAGTGGTTATTGACAATCCTTGATGTTCCCTGGCTTACAGATGGATCATCCCAATTTCTGGCTTTATCTTCACATGGCATTCTATTCTGTGTGTCTGTATCTAAATATCTCTTTTCTTTCTTATTAGGAGAGAAGTCATTGGAATAGGGTCCACCCTAATCCAGGATGACCTAATCTTATTTTGATTAAATCTGCAAAGGCAGGGTATAACTTCACATATTTTTTAGAGGACACAATTCAATTCATAACAATCTATCAAAAGTTAAAATATATACATAACTTTGGCCCAGCAACCAATCCCACTTCTGGAAATCTACCCCATAGAAACAAAAGCCTTATTTTTAGAATATGGGAGTGTGTGTGTGTGTGTGTGTGTGTGTGTGTGTGTGTGATGATGATTAATGTTTAATTCATTTTAATTTTGAAAACAAATTGAATTTCATGAATTGAGAAATTGTGGCATATCCACTCTATGCACTACACATAGGGATTTAAAATATTATAGAATAATAAATTAGAGTTGGACCAGTTGACCAGTTGGCATGTAGGGTACGCTACAAGGTAAATGATAATGAGTAAGAAATGCAAGATGCAGAAAACTTTTCATGACCCTAATTTTTTAAAACAATGAAAGAGAATCACTATAGCAGTATAAACAATTTAATATATGCTAATGTTACTGTGGAGAAAAATAAAACATTCAAAGCTATTAACATGGGTTACTTTCTTGGGAGAATAGAATAGGGGTAAGAAAGATAAGAAAAAAGAAGCAGCAAATAAAAATCAAAAGGAAAGCCCTAGCCGCTTAGCTCAGTGGATAGAGCATCAACCTGCAGACTGAAGGGTCTTGGGTTTGATTCAGGTCAAGGGCACGTGCCTGGGTTGTGAGCTCAATCCCCAGTAGGGACATGCAGGAGGCAGCCAATCAATGATTCTCATCATTGATGTTTCTATCTCTCTCTCCCTTCCCCTTCCTCTCTGAAATCAATAAAAATATATTTTAAAAAATAAAAAGGAAAAAGAATACATTGCAAGAACATATATCATTCATATCTGTATACAGTCTTTGTGTGTGTGTGTGTGTGTAAACACTCACCCTCCAGGGCTAAATAAACAAATAGTTAAAGAACTGTTATAGGTATTCTTACATAAATATTCCTAAAATGAATAAACTTGGATGACTCTTACAAGGGGAAATCCAGGTAATTATGTTTCCTTATATAATTTTGTCAAGATGTGCAACATAGTACAAAGGTGGGTGACAAAACTGAGTAAACAGGTAATGAATGCATATTAATGGAAATAATTTGGAAAATATAATTTGTTTAAAATAAATATACAATAATACTTTTTACATGTGCTATTTGTGCAAAGTAATATTTTAAGAAAGTGAAATTATTTTAATTTCTATAATGGAATTTAGTGGAAAAATATTCCACGGTATTCCACAGATAGCACTGTGATTTCCAGAGATCTTTCCCACTGAATTAGTATGAAAACCTCAGTTCTACAATATCTTATTCTATGCCAGGCCTATAGGTAGAGAATGAGGTTAAAATAGTCACATATTTTCAGGGGTAAAGGAGGGATAAGATTAATAAGACTACTTAGTTGCAGTGTTTAATCAGATGACAGCAGATAGGGAAGACATAGTGTGAGCTAGAGGGAGAAAAAAAATCAGAAGCAGAATACAGAAAACCCAATTGGTGTTCTTTGAATATGTGTTTTGGTGAGCTTAGTTTGGTGAGTTTTTTAAATCTTTTTTAGGCTGTATATGCAAGACATTGGACTTTTAATATTTTCATACTTCCCCTTACTACTGCCCCAGAATTTACCTGGGCCGAAAATTAACTGCAGCATTTAAGGTTAAAAGGGTCTTGCACTGTCAGAAGCAACTCTCCGAGAATTAAAAATTAATATAATATACTAAATATAATACAAACCAAAACATTTTCCCCAAAACCACAGCAATAGTGAATATCCATGCTGAGTAGGCCACTTTACTGAGCCCTATGTATCCAATGATGAATATGATGTGATACCTTTCCTTAAAGTATTACCAGTCCTGGAAAGTAACTGTCTATGCCTACAATTTACCACAATTCAAAATAGAGATAGAAAATTTATAGTAGAAGAGCAAATAATATATTAGAACAAGCGAAAGAGTAAGTATGTCCAAACCGGGTAACAAAAACTTGGTACAGTTTTTAATCCACTCACATTATGCTGCTGTAAAAAAGTGTTACCATTTGCAACAGCATGAATGGAAATGGAGAGCATTATGCTAAGCAAAAAAAGCCAGTTGGAGAAAGGTAAATATCACATGATCTCACTCATATGAGGAATATTATGAACAACATAAACTGATGAACTAAAATAGATCCAGAGACATAGAAGCATCGTACAGACCATTCAACCTCAGTGTGAAGGTGGTGGTAGGGGTGTGTGTGTGTGTGGGGGGGGTGAGAGATCAATCAAAGGACTTGTATGCATTCATATAAGCATAACCCATGGACACAGTAGGGGGAGGTGAGGACATGTGCTGGGGGCAGGGAATGAGCAGGGAGAAGTCAATGGGGGGAAAAAGATTCATATGTAATACTTTAAACAAAGAATTAAAAAAAAACTTGGTACACATAGTAATTCCAATAACTATTCACGTACTAGTCAAAAAAAACCCAATAATGTAAAATATTACAAAATATGTTCTTGCTTGTTCCTATTATGCTTAACAGTGCAGCATTTAGAATTACCTGCATATAAAGGCTGCAGTTGATTGATGGACAGCAGCTTTGAGCACTCGCTTTGTGCAGGAGGCTGCCTTGGGGAGCACACTTCGCAAAACTGAGAAGCAGGTGTGCATTTTTTTTGTACTAAGAATAGTTCCGGCAGTTACATCAAATTGTTAGCATCATGCTAAAGGCAGCTGTTTTCTCAAATGAAGAAGATTCTGTATGAGGTTTAAAACTATGAGAACTAAGCGGTAGTCCTGACATTTCCTCTGTTCATTCTCATGTGTTTGAACAAATCGTTTACCATCTTTGAATTCCACTGGAAATTCCAGACTAACTGAAAATAATTCCTTATCACTAGATCATAAAAAGGATGAAAATATTACATATATTACATAATAAAAGTGTTTTATCTGAATGTAAGATGATTATTAAAATAACTAGTACTAAGTACCATAAATGGCTGATAAAGGAATTAAACATACTTTTGCTTAAAATTACAACTTCTATAAATAGGAATGGCCAGTGATGTGCTTTATAGTTGGTTCTACACTTAGATCAGAAAGTGAGCCAGACTTTCATCTATTTCATGAACTCTGAATTGAACTCTGAAAGACCTTCAAGGGGTCATACAGCCGAAATCAATTTGAAATTCTCTAACATAAAAGGGATGGGGGGAATAATGTAACATGAAAGGGATGGGAGAAATAATCTCCTCAATTCATTTCAATTTTCAAGTTAAATTATAATAAATACCTAGTTCACTGATGGGTAAATATTTTTCGGATGCCATATACAGTGGTTTTGAATAATGAATGTTTTAATCTCAGAGGACAGTAGAATCTGAATTAGAAGACAAGTAACCAGAGTGGAGGGTGTTTGAGGGACTGGGTGAAAAAGGTGAAGGGATTGAGAAGTACAGATTGGCAGTTACAAAATAGTCACAGGGAGGTAAAGAATAGCATAGAAAATATAGTCAATAATATTGTAATAACTATTTACGGTGCCAATTGGGTACTAGAAATATCAGAGAGACTGCTTTGTAAATTATATGATTGTCTAAGCACTATGCCCATAGGTATACAACAAAATAATATTAAATATAAACTGTAGATAAAAAATTAGTGTAATAAAAAAGAAGACAAGTAACCACTGACTGATATATTAAAAATGAGATACCATCATTTATTAAAACTTCATTGCAGGGACTTTGATTTCAGCTCAGACATATGAAGAGGTTGGGAACCATCATTCCTGTCCTTGCAACAGAAAAGAAAATGGTACCTGTAATACAACAAACACCAAATACAACCCAACTCCTGGCCAGATTAAAATAAATGCTCACATTATAGGTCTCGGTATTTAACTTGGTATTTTACACCATATACAACATGTCTGACTTCCAGCAAAATATTACAAATCATGCCAAAGACTAACAAAACAAAAAATAATCTGAAGCCCTAATCAGTTTGGCTCAGTGGATAGAGTGTCAACCTGCAGACTCAAGGGTCCCAGGTTCAATTGCGGCCAAGGGCATGAACCTTGGTTGCCGGCACATCCCCAGTAGGGGGTGTGCAAGAGGCAGCTGATCGATGTTTCTCTCTCATTGATGTTTCTAACTCTCTATCCCTCTCCCTTCCTCTCTGTAAAAAATCAATGAAGTATATTTAAAAGTACATATATTTTAAAAAGCTAACAAAATCCAAATAAAGTATGGAGTTTATCTTAATGTGCAAATGTTGGATTCTTAGTTGTAACTGGTGTACCATAAAAATGTAAGATGTTAAGGATCGGAGAAACTGAATATGAGGTATATGGGAACTGTCTATACTATTTTTGCAACTTTTCTGTAAATCTTCACCTATTCTAAAATTTAAAAAGTTTACTAAGTGCTTTGGAGATAAGTAAATGCAAAAATAAGAATGGGGAGTGCAGGGTAGGGAGGGGTTGAAAGTTGGGGATAGGCATGATTGATAAAGTGACATTTAAACAGAAAAAAGTATGTGATTACCAGAAGGAAAGGTGGCGGGGGAGGTAGAAGAGGGTAAATGGGGAATAAATGGTGACAGAGGAGACTTGACTTGGGTGGTGAACACACAATATACATATGATGTATTATAGAATGGTTCACCTGAAACTATATAATTTTATTAACCAATGTCACCTCAATAAATTCAGTTAAAAAGAAAAAATAGCCCTAGTCAGTTTGGCTCAGTGGCTAGAGCGTCACCCTATGGACCAAAGGGTCCCTGTTTCAATTCTGGTCAAAGGCTCAGACCTCAGTTGCAGCCTCCATAGCCTGAGCCCTGGTCGGGGCTCGAGCAGGAGGCAACCAATCCAAGTGCTTCTCTCACATCAATGTTTCTGTCTTTTCCTCTCTCTTCCACTCTCTAAAAATCAGTGGAAAAATATCCTTGGGTGAGGATCAAAAACAAAAACAAACAAACAAACAAATAAAGTCTTGAAGGGGATGAGAGTTAGCCTTACAAATTACTGAGCAAGAGTGCCTCAGGCAGAGGGAAGCCTCCATGCAGAGGCCTGAGGCAGGAGTGTACCTGGCATAGAATAGCAAAAAGCTGAATTGTAAATGTAACATAGGGACCAAGGTGGTCAGGAAGCAGAAGAGTTAAGAGAATTGGCCAGAAAGATAACTGATTATGGAGAAGATGATATAGTACATTGTAGTGCACTGTGTGATGTCAGCTTTTATTTTGAGTGCAATATTGAGCCATTCTTTGGTTTTGAGCAAAGGAGATGCATCATGCAACTTAACTTTTAAAAGCATCCCTTTGAACCTAGAAGAGACATTAGTAAACAACACATTAGTGAAAAACGTAGTAAAATCTGCATACAGTCTTATAAACGACAGTTAATAGAATTGTGTCAATGTTAATTTCTTAATGTGGACAAATGTAATATGTAAGATGTTAAAATTAGGGAAACTGAGTGGAGGGTATATGGGCACTATCTGTACTATCTTGGTAACTTCTCTGTAAATCTGAAACATTCCAAATAAAAAGTTTATTAAGAAAATTAATTGCATACAAAGAGGGAAGAACTCATGTTAAGTGTCCCTACCACCAAAATGGGGAACACAAAGAAATTTTGGAGGTAATGGGTATGTCTATCACCTTGATTGTGGTGATGGTTTCATGAGTGTATGCATACGTCTAAAATCATCAACTTGTATACATTAAATATGTACAGCTTTTTGTATATCAATTATACCTCAATAAAGCTATTTACAGAATAGATTGTATTGCCATCTATATAAAAAAAGAAAAGAAACTACATTGTAGGAAGAAAGGAGAGATCAACTGTTCCAGCCAGAGGCCTGGACGCCACTACACACCAATCCTTAACACACCAAAACCACAAGTTGCATTACACACAGAAGGGTGGCCCTGGACTCATTCTAATACTTACCTGGTGGTCAACAATAGAGGGGATCTCTCCTGAGACTC
This sequence comes from Myotis nattereri, assembly GCF_964212035.1. Lineage (NCBI taxonomy): Eukaryota > Metazoa > Chordata > Mammalia > Chiroptera > Vespertilionidae > Myotis > Myotis nattereri. Next base: position 27,399,932 of record NC_138078.1, on the reverse strand, counting down.
AGCCGAGGAGAGGAGATTCCAAATACTCTGCAGGAGGGAGGTTGGAATTACATAGATCATAAATAAGCAAACTTCAAAAGCTAATTTTAAAGAAAGTCAATAACATGCATGTACAGAGCTTCTCAGATGTGTCCAGTAGAACATAGGATGGGGGGCTGTTTGTCCATGAGCAGAAATCCTTAAATGTTACTTTGTTGACACTATATTGTATTTCTCCAACAATTAAATTCAGATTCTCTCTAAACAACAATGGGATGACTTCTTCATTGCTTTACATCCACCACTTAATTTGTGGCCTGAGACTCTAATCACAACTTAATTTAGATAAGTTACCTTATCTATAATACTGATATAATACTATACCTCATGGTCAAAAGGCAGGGATTTAAACTAGATGGCCATTGGCAGTTCTTCCAGTTTCATCACCTCCATGTCTAAGGTGCATAGTTGAATTGTCATTTGCTTAAGGGGTCAAGCTTTTCTGCATTCACTCTGGTCATTTTTTTCCTATTAGGAAAAGCTGCTTCCTCTCCTGAAATCCCTTCTATTTATGCTACATTGCTTAAATTTCTTATTACTTGCAGTTTAGCAATAACAAATAGTGGCATTTGCACTAATTTGTAATTGATACCTATTTGTGGAGCACCGGAAGAAATACTTATTTAAATGTTTATATTTGTTGATCAATCTTTATTGTTGAAAGTATTACAGATATCCCCTGTTTTTCCCCATTGACCCCATATAGCCCTGCCCACCCCCCACACCAGGCCTGCAACCCAATTGTCTGTGTCCATGGGTTACAGATATATGCATACAAGTTCTTAGGTTGATCTCTTCTCACCCATCCACCCGCCCACCCAGGCCTTCCCTCTGAGATTCACCAGTCTGTTCCATGCTTCTATGTCTCTGGACCTATTTTCTTCATCAGTTTATTTTGTTCTTTATATTCCACATATGAGTGATATCATGTGATACTTGTCTTTCTGTGACTGGCTTATTTCACTTACATAATACTCTCCAGGTCCCTACATTCTTTCCAAAAGAGTAAGAGATCTTTCTTTTTACTGCTCCTTAGTATTCCATGGTATAATTGTCCACTCATGTACTGATGGGCACTTGGGCTGTTTCTAGATCTTAGCTATTGTAAATTGTGCTGCTATAAACATGGGTGTGCATACATTCTTTGTGATTGGTGTTTCAGGTTTCTTAGGATATATTCCTAGAAGTTGGGTCACTGGGTCAAATAGCAGTTCCATATTTAATTTTTTGAGAAGACTCCACATTTTTTTTCCCATAATGGCTGTACCAATCTACATTTCCACTTGCAGTGTACTAGGGTTCCCTTTTCTCTACACCCCCACCAACACATGTCATTTGTTGATTTGTTGATGGTAGCCATTCTGACTGGTGTGAGATTATACCTCATTGTACTTTTATTTTGTGTCTCTCATATGATTAGTGACTTTGAGTATTTTTTTCATGTCTTTTTCCCATCTGTATGTCCACTTTGGAAAGGTGTATATTTAGGTCCTTTGCCCATTTTTTAATTGGATTATTTGTCTTTCTTTTGACAAGTTGTATGAGTTCCTTATATATTTTGGAAATTAACCCTTTATCAGATGTATTATTGGGAAATATGTGCTCCCATACAGTGGGCTCTCTTTTGGTTTTGTTGATAGTTTCTTTTGCTGTGCAGAGGCCTTTTATTTTGATGTAGTCCCATTTTTTTCTCCTTAGTTTCTTTTGCCTTAGGAGAGGTATCTGTAAACATATGTCTATGAAAGATGTCTGAGATTTTGTTTTCTTCTAGGATTTTTATGGTTTCATGATTTTGGTTCCTGACTGGCCCTGAGTACCCTGTTTGGAGCTATGAGCAATCCATAGCTTGTGGCTCCCTCTGCTGGGCCTGGGTGCCTTTGGAAAGGACCAAGGTGTGCACAAGGGTTTGCTTTTCCTAGCCCTGGGTTTAGAAGGACATCAGGCAGAGACTCAAAGCCTTCAAAGATCCACCTCTGCCTATAGTCTATTTGTTGTTCTTAGTATTAATTAGCCCAGGGCTATGGACCATAGCAAGGTATGGACTCCACAGGGTTGGGGGAGATGTTTTCCAACAGCATGGGATAATTGCTTCCCTGTCCCCAGGCAAAGGCTGCCTGGATGGTAAAGGTTTGGTGGAGAAAGGTGTCCTCTGTAGTATGAGGGAATGACTCAGCACAGGACACCAGGCGCTGCCTTTTGAGCCCTAACCCCAGAGCTCCCAAGCCTGGATTCTCCACACATAGCTCTAGACCACTCTGTCCTCCTGTTGCCAGAGCCCAAGGTGAGTGGCTGCCCATGAAATTTTGTGCATCTTCCCTTTAAGAAGGAGCCTGCATTTTCAGCTGTCTTTCCCTAGCAGACAACAACCCCACTGCTTCTCACAGCCAGATGTTATGTGGGCACCTATCTCAGTTCAGGTGCTCTGGGCTGGGGAGCCCAACTTGAGGTTTATATCCCAGAGTTCTCAGGCCCCCACAGCTGAGATATACCTCCAGAAATTCAGTCGCTATCTGTGGGAGTCCAGCTAGCCCTTTGGCACCCTCTCACTTCCTACCAGTCTCTATGTGATCTCCACTTTCCTTGGTTATCAGGGTTCTCCCCGGCTAGTCTTCATTAATTTCTCAGGGTGGTATTTCTGTATTTTAGCTGTATTTCTAGTTTGATCCTGGGAGAGTGTCAGTGTAGCCTCCACTTACTCCACTGCCATGTTGAAACCAGGAAGACTTTTTTTTCAAAGAAAATCAAATCTATCTTTTATGTTAAGCATCAATGTCATCCTCATTCCTAGTAATGAGCAACCTTTTTTGAGAAGATAACATGTGCCAGTGAACTAGCACTCATATGTGGTATCATGCATAAGTGGGTCATAGTTGCTTTTCTAAGAAAAATAATACTTCTTTAGAAGTATTCATTTATCCCCCAGGAACTCCAAGGGCTTTGAAAGACATGAATGAGCTTCACATTACTGCCATTATTTTTTAAGAAAACATCCATTAATTATTCAAAGTAAGCTAAGGGGTGTTTCAGAGACACAGCAAAGTATTTCAATAGATGCCTCCAAATATCTTATATAGTTGTTTAATATTTATGATGCTTCTATAATGTGTTCTCCCCTTTATAAAGTGCAGTGACCCTAGGTCTTTTATTTAGAACGTCACCTGCCTCAAAATAAATAAATGACTATAAAAGCTGGGCTAACTAGCTTAAGTTCATCTTTTATAAGATTGACATCTTAAAGCAATTTGTAGAATTAAGGAAACGCTAAACCCATCTAGTATTAATAGAAATAGGACCATATGTTTCTAATGCTTTATTCATATATATATATATATCTATATTACCTTTTTATAAATTAACTTGTTTGAGGCTTAGAATAACTCTGATATATAGTTAAAGCAGATATGCCATCTCCATTTTGTAGATGGAGCAACTGAAGCTAAGAGAAATGTCACAACTTTCCCAAAGTACACACATGAAAAAGGAGAAAAAAATAACAAATAAACTAGTCTTTGATATTTGATCCAATGATCAATGTCAGGCTGCAGGGCTTTGAGTGGAATTACTTGTATTAGTATGAAAATGTATCACTCAGTTTTCTCCTTCCCAGATGAAACTGGAAAAGGCTTAAGGTAATTTTGTAATCATGTGTCTTCCTATCAATATATTACGAATTAGTTGCAAGTATACTCACTTGCTTTCACATCACTGTTAAAAAAGAAGTATAAACGGATAGAACTCACTGTGATGGTTAATATTACCTTAACAGATGGACAACTTTCTCCTGAAATGAATGTGTTTAGAAGAAATTATACCCATCTCCTAGTTATTCATCTTTTAAGCCCACAGATGCCCAGCAGATGTTCTAAATGAACATTCCTAGAAATTCTGGTGTAATTTGTGTTTGCTAAATGGGTCTCTTACCCAGCTTAGTATTCTAAAGGTGAGTATAGGAGACTGGAGGGGAGGGCAAGGCACGCACACTGGCCCTGTTACTTTCTAGGTAGAGTGACTTTATGGATAATAAAAATAGAGAATAAAAAGGAAGATCAGAATTACTATAATGCAGAGACTGTTATATTTCTATAGCTACCTCACTTTTATAATAAAATTTCATCGTTCACTATTCAATTTACACCCAACTTAATGTTGTCTCTCTAAATATGAGTAAAAACTAGGTTTCATCCTACCTCTTATACATTCCAGACAAATGTTTCCTAATATTTAGGTTAGCTCAAATAGCTCACTATTTAGAGAGCCCAAATATGCAACAAATATAGTGTTTCCTAATGAGTAAACAGCAAATGTATTGCCATGAGCTCTAAGTGCTTCTTTTAAAATAAAACTACAGATCTTTATTGTTCATTTATTATGAACCAAGAAGAGTCCTACACACAATCAACATCATCATCATAATCATTGTTGTTTTTCAATAATTTTAATTAATAATAGAAACAGTGTAAATTCCTGATTATTATATCAAAGTTTAAAATATATTAGGTTAAAATTAAGGTTTTCACCTACCTTAGAATCTACTGAATCTTAATTTTTCCCATGATGTTTGATATGGTGTTAATTTGTACCTATGAAGCAAGGAAAGTTTTTCATCAGCAAATAATTGCATGTAAAATTGAAAAAGGAAACAGTAACCTAAGTACTTTGGTGTGATCACTGCAATTTTTGTAGTCAAATATATGGACCAGGGGGAGTTTTACTTCATTATCAGTATTTGGAGTTCCATTAAAGAAAATAGTGGTAGAAAATCCATTCTATGAATTTTTCATGTTAAACTCCCAGTGAAATACTTTTTTTAAATTTTGGAAGTAAATGTCTGATCTAAGAAGTTATCTATTTTCTTCTACAGTTAAATTAAAGGACATAATATTTCTTAGTAAGAAGTGTGCTAAAGATAAAATTTAGGGTCATCAATAATATTGAATATCCTATGTGGCCTTTATTATATTTAGGCATAATCCCTCTATTCCCACCTTAATGAGAGTTTTTATAAAAAAATAGCTGCTGTATTTTGTCAAGTGCTTTTTCTGCATCTATTGATATAATCATGTGATTTTTATATTTCAATTTGTTTATGTGATGTATCACATTTATTGATTTGCAAATATTGTGCCAGCCTTGCATCCCTGGAATAAATCTCACTTGGTCATGGTATATGATCATTTAATATATTGCTGAATCTGATTTGCTAATATTTTGTTGAGGATTTAAGCATCAATGTTCATCAGGAATATTGGCCTGTAATTCTTTCTTTGTAGTGTATTTATTAGATTTTGGAATTAGGATAATGCCTGCCTCATAAAAAGCGATTGGCAGTGTTCCTTCCACTTGGATTTTTTTTTTAAGTTGTTTGAGAAGAATAGGTGTTAGTTCTTCTTTGAATGTTTGGTAAAATTCTTGTCTTATGCTGTCCAAATCAGGGCTTTCGTTTGCTAGTGTTTTTTTTTAAATTATTGCTTAAATTTCATGAATTATTAGATATTCAGGCACATCATAATCAATGAGCAAAAACTAAAATAATCTCCCCTAAGAATAGGAACAATATAGGGATGACCACTTTCACCATTCTTATTCAAAACTAGAGGCCTTTCATGCACAGGTAGGGTCCCTAGTCCTGGCCGGCGGTCAGGGCCAATAGGAGCCTTCTGGTTGCCATCATGGGCCTCCCTTCCCCAGCTGCTGACTGCCAGCTGTGGCCTTCCTTAATTCTGCACCACCCCCTGATGGCCAGCCCATGTCATAGCGAGCGATCAGTCTCCTGGTCAAACTCCTGTGGGGAAAATTTGCATAGTAAGCTATATATATATATTACTCAAAGTCCTGGCCACAGTGATCAGAAAAGAAGAAACCATAAAAGGCATCCAAATTTGAAAAGAGGAATTAAAACTCTCATTATTTGCAGATGACATGATATGGTACGTAGAAAACCCTAAAGACTCCACCAAAAAACCCCCACTAGATTCAATAAATGAATTCAGCAACATAGCAGGATACAAAATTAAGACCCAGAAATCAATGACATTTTTATGCACCAATAATGAATTCTAAGAAAGAGAAAATGAAAAAAAAAACATTTACCACTACAACAAAAAATTAAGATACTTAGAAATAAACTTAGCCAAGGAGGTAAAAGACCTGTACTCAGAAAACTACAGACTGTTGAAAAAACAGATAGAGGAAGATATAAACAATTGGAAGATTATACTGTGTTCATAGATTGGTAGAATCAATATCATTAAAATGTCCATACTACCCAAAGCAATCTATAGATTTAATGCAATCCCTATTAAAATACTATTGGCATATTTCACAGATCTAGAGAAAACACTACAAAAATGTATATGGAACCAAAAAAGACCCCAAATAGCCACAGTGATCTTGAGAAAGAAGAACAAAGTTGGAGGGATCAAAAAAAGAGATATCAAGTTATACTCCAAAGCCACTATAATCAAAACAGCCTGATACTGGCACAAGAACAAGAAAGTAGATCAATGGAACAGAACACTGAATCCATAAATTGACCCAAGCCATTATGCTAAATTAATATTTGACAAAGAAAGCAAGAGCATACAATGGAGTAAAGATAATCTCTTCAATAAATGGTGGTGGGAAAATTGGAGAAATACATGCAAAAAAAATGAAACTAGACTACCAACTTACACAATACACATGAATAAACTCAAAATGAATAAAGGACTTAAATGTAAGTCTTGAAACCATAAAGATCCTAGAAAAAACCATAGTCAGCAAAATCTATGACATATTTCATAGCAATATATTTGCCCATACATTTCCCAGGGCAAGGGAAACTAAGAATAAAATAAACAAATTGGACTACATCAAACTAAAATCTTCTGCACAGCAAAAGAAACCATTAACAAAATGAAAAGGAAGTCCACTGAATGGGAGAACATATTAGCCAATGATACAACTGATAAAGGGTTAATTTTCAAAATATATAAGGAACTCATACAACTTAACTAAAGGAAGACAAACAACCCAATTTAAAAATGGGCAAAGTACTTAAATAGAAACCTCTCCAAAGTGGTCATACAGATGGCCAAGAGATATATGAAAAAAATGTTGAAAGCACTAATCATCAGAGAGGTGCAATTAAAAAAAGAATAAGCTATCACCACACACCTGTCAGAATGGCTATCATCAACAAATCTACAAGTGACAAGTGCTGGCGAGGGTGCAGAGGAAAGGGAACCCTAGTACACTGCTGGTTGGAATGCAGGCTGGTGCAGTCATTATGTAAAGCTGTATAGAGTTTCCTCAAGAAATTAAATATAGAACTGCCATTTGACCCAGTGATCCCACTTCTAGGAATATATCCTAAGAAACCTGAAACACCAATCAGAAAGAATGTATTCACCCTAATGTTCATAGCTGCACAATTGAAAATAGCTAAGATCTGGAAACAGCCCAAGTGCCCATCAGTAGATGAGTGGATAAAAAAGCTGTGGTACATTTACACCATGGAACGCTATGCAGCAGTAGAAAAGAAGAATATCTTACCTTTTGAAACAGCATAGAGGGATCTGGAGAGTATTATGCTAAGCAAAATAAGCCAGTCAGAGAAACACAAGCATCACATGACCTTACTCATATGTGTAATCTAATGAACACAATAAACTGATGAACAAAATAGATCTAGAGACAGAAAAGCATGGGACAGACTGATGAATCTCAGAGGGAAGGTGGGGGTGGGTGGTTGTCTGAGGAGAGATTAACCAGTGTATTTGTATACATATATGCATAACCCATGGACACAGACAATAGTGTGGTGAAGGCCTGGGGTTGGGAATGTGTGTGGGGTAGAAGGGGCCCATAGGGAAAAAGGGGACATCTGTAATACAATCAACAATAAAGATATATTAAAAATAATAATAATGTTTGATGTCCTTGTAGAAAACCAGTCTATCTCTACCTATTCCAGGAAATATTACTCAGAGCTCTTCTCTGTCCATAATTTTGAAAAATTCTGTCAGTTTTATAGAGATTGACTTATTAAAATATCTTAATCTAGATTTGATATTTATATTTCTTCATACCTATTTAGCCCTTTCAATATTACCTTTAACAATGCCATTAATGTTTGTCATATGAATATTATGTCTAGCTTCTTCACTGCTTTGTCAATTCTAACATTTCCTTGACAACAGATATTCCCCCTCCTTGTACCACCTAGTTTATCCTTTCCTCTTTATAAAAAATATTTTGGGGAAAAACTCGGACTCTGTGTCTTTATCACTCCTCAATAACTCAACTGTCAGAGAAAGATGACGTCTTTGTTGTTAAATCCAACATTCACATTTCTATTTTTTCATATATTTCTCAGTACTAGTCAGTATTGTTGACCGCTCCTTCCTTGACACACTTCCCTTCTTTGTCCTTCATTACATTGCACTTCTTTCTGCCTTATGTGCCATTCCAACTCACTCTGCTTTGCTTGCTTCTCTATGATGTCTCTAATACTCAATCAGTGATGCTCTAGTTTTCTGTATCTCCCCAGTCACAACTTATGGCTTTTAATACCATTTATGTACTTCTGGCTTCCAAATTATCTGCCTGTGCTTGAGACCTGCCTGGTGGTATACCGGACTCAATTATGCATATACCAATTTGATGCATCCATTTGGATATTGTATTGGGGATGCACTTCACAGAACTTTCCGAAGGAGAACTCTTGATTTCACCCTCTATCCATACCTGCTCCCCTCTAACACTTTCCAGTCTTAGTAAATAAATTTATGTCATGGAAAAGAGGAGAGATTACTATAACAAAGTCCTGAATTGGCAGAAAGACATTAGATCTACTGCACAAGTGGAAGTGTTAATTTTACTCTCCCTCTAAGATTCATCAATCTGTCCCATGCTTTTCTGTCTCTAGATCTATTTTGTTCATCAGTTTATTGTGTTCATTAGATTACACATATGAGTAAGGTCATGTGATGCTTGTGTTTCTCTGACTGGCTTATTTTGCTTAGCATAATACTCTCCAGATCCCTCTATGCTGTTTCAAAAGGTAAGATATTCTTCTTTTCTACTGCTGCATAGCGTTCCATGGTGTAAATGTACCACAGCTTTTTTATCCACTCATCTACTGATGGGCACTTGGGCTGTTTCCAGATCTTAGCTATTTTCAATTGTGCAGCTATGAACATTAGGGTGAATACATTCTTTCACAGTGACCAAAAATAAAGCAAGGTGTGTGAACACAGATGCAGGTAGTGGTGGTGGGAGTTTGTGAAAATGATCTTCTTTCACATTCACTGACATGGGAAGCAAGTTCTTCAGCTGAGACACATTGTGGAGGAGGAGTTGAACACTGCACTAAAATCACATCAAGATTCATAACAAACTACTAAACTTCCTGTGTAGTGATGGGGCATCCTTTCCTCAAATGAGACATAGATCCACCATGGTTATCTATGGAATATTTTTATAAACTTCACCAAAGAGCTAAAACAAAGTACTCTTTTAAGACTAAAATCAATGGTTTGTCTTTGGAAGAATGCTAGTCCATCAATATATAAAACAAAGTTTGTTGCAACCAGGCTCAATCAGTTTCAAACATATTCTTTTAGAATATAAAATCAGGAATCTAGCTGAACAGTTGTTCTTGGAAACTTCAATTAAGTCATGGAGGACAAAGGGAAATTGTAGGAAAGCCCACTGGCAAAAAGTGAGGAATGCAGCATTGTTGTGTGTCATGAGAAATATATCCTCAGGGAGAAGAATAGTAAGATTTTCATTGAGCAAAGAAACGGTTGTGCTGTCTAGAAGATAAAAAGACTAAATGGCAAGCAATAGGAATATACGGATACCTAGCAACAAATCAAAAGATAGAATTTCTTGATCTGGCTTAAATAAAGGTCCAAAGTATTAACCTTAGTTTGTAAACTAATGACTATTGATTGCTCATAAGCTTATCTCAGCAGCATCACAGATTCATAATAATCAGAAAGTTCTCAAAGGTCACTTAGAACATCCTCTCTGTCTGGCAGGATCACTTTTAACACATAACCATGGAGACTGTGCAAAAAAATGTCCTGTGATGGAGACCAATGATCTATCTCAGAGGCAGTGTAGCTTGGTGGTTAAGAGCATGTTTTCTGGAGCAAGACTGTCTGGATTCAAACTGTAATTCTGTTAAATGCTAGCTAGCTATGTAACCTTTGAACAAGTCACTTAAACTTTCTGTATCTTCGGTTCCTCATCTGTGAAAGTGATAATAGCATCAACTATGAAGATTATAATGATAACTAGAGGCCTGATGCATGAAATTCGTGCACTCAGGGGGTCCCTCAGCCAAGCCTGCACCCTCTCGCAGTCCAGGAGCCCTCAGAGGATGTTTGACTGATGGCTTAGGCCCGCTCCCCAGCAGTCAGTCGAACATCCTTAGTGCTGCCACAGAGGCAGAAGAGGCTCCCCCCACCACTGCTGCACTCACCAGCTGTGAACCCAGCTTCTGGCTGAGCGGCGCTCCCCCTGTGGGAGCTCACTGACCACCGGGAGGCAGCTCCAGTGTTGAGCATCTGCCCCCTGGTGGTCAGTGTGCATCATAGTAACTGGTCATTCCACCAAAACCGGCTCTCTGACATTCCCTGAGGGGTCCCAGATTGTGAGAGGGCTCAGGCCAGGCCAAGGGTGAACCCCCCACTGGTGAACCATCGGGGCCGGCAAGGGACATGGGAGCTTGGCCAGCTGGGAAAGGACCACAGGGGGCTCCAGGGCATGCCCGGCCCATCTCACTCAGTCCTGATTGTCTGGACCCCAGAAGCAAGCTAACCTACTGGTTGAGTGTCTGTCCCCGGTGGTCAATGCATGCAATAGCTACTGGTCGACCAGTCAACTGTCTGCCCCCTGGTGGTCAGTGCATGTCATAGCATGCAGTTGAGCAGCCTTAGCATATCATTAGCATATTATGCTTTGATTGGTTGAATGGCCAACTGGACAACCAGACACTTAGCATATTAGGCTTTTATTATATAGGATTCTGAGTTCATACAAATCTTAGCTCAGTATAAATTCTCTGTAAAACTAATAGAATCGTATGTTTTTTAAAATATATGTCATGTTTCTTTAATCCAGTGTCTCTAGTTATGAAATCTGAAGCAAACTAATAAATGTTTTAATAAATCCTTCTGCATATGATCTTTCACCACTTTCACTTTTCAGGGCTATATTTTTGGTTGAATTTACACAATTATAACATGAGTTATAATTATTCTGTATATTTCTTGAAAAGAGCATGCCCTTGTTATTCATAATTGCTCCCTTCAGGGCCCCATACTCAATACCTGATGTGAGTATTTGCTCAAGATCTATGTGCTGAATGACTGGCAACCCTACCAATTTTTAAAGGATTCTCTATCTGCTTTCTAAGTGTTCTGATCTTCAAGCTAAACAGTTCCAAATTTTTTACTAATTCTTCATATGTCATCATTTCAACTCCCACTCAGTTTCCTTTGAACATATTCCAGTCTTTCAAATATTCTTGTAAAATGTGGCAGCCAGAACTGAACCCAACATGGTACATATGGCCTGACAAATACTAATATTATGGATTCATCAGTTCCCTAAAGTGGACATTATTTTTCTATAAATGCAACAAATAACAAATGCATTCCAAAGAATAGCTGATTTATTAGTATTACACCACTATGCCACTAATGTGTTTTCCTAACAGATGTATTTCATATGAAAAGCATGTATCATCCACACTCAAAATATATTGAATAGATTTGTTTTTTATAAAGGACTGAGGTTGACTTGATATCTAAATGCCTACATGCTTCTAATTCACCTTCCTGAGGTCACTTAGAGATTCATAGTCATGAATAACTACTAAAGTATCTAAAAGTATGAGTTTAATCTCTCTTGAGGCTATGTTTTCTGCCAGTAAACATAAATGTACAATAGATTATAGAATCTGTATTGAAAAAACTTGGGTAATAGCCACCATCAGCTCATGAGTTATATAAAACAAGATCTAATCAACCACGTTAAGGATTGTTTATTTATTTCTTTATTTTTTCTGCTTTTCCGAGGTATAATAGATAAATTGTATATATTCAAGGTGTACAACATGATAATATGGTATACATACACTGAGTGGCCAGATTATTATGACCACCTGACCTTTGTAGGCAAATTAGCCCTACACTGCATCGTATGGGATATGGAAGCCGAAGGCCTGTTCGAACACCTTTGCTGTCTGCAGTTACCAAGATAAAACATCTCCAATTCGCACAGGAACACAAGGATTGGACAGTCGAGCATTGGAAAAAAGTCACGTGGCCCGATGAATCATGTTTCCAGTTGCATCATGCAGATGGCAGAGTGAGAATTTGGTGGAAACAGCATGAAAGCATGCACCCCACATGCATGAATACAACGCTTCAAGCTGGTGGGGACAGTGTTATGGTTTGGGGCGTGTTTTCCTGGCATGATTTGGGCCCTTTAATTCATGTGGAACAACGTCTGAATAGCACAACATACCTCAGTATCATTGCTGATCAACTTCATCCTATCATGTTTATGGCATATCCCAATGGAGATGGCTTCTTCCAACAAGACAATGCACCATGCCACAGTGCTCATATTGTGCAGAGTGGTTTCAAGAACATGAGGGAGATTTTACCTTGCTTAGGTGGCCCCCACAATCACCAGATCTCAATCCAATTGAGCATTTGTGGGACGAAGTTAAAAGAGCCATCAGGCAGCTGGTTCCACAACCATCAGATCTCACAGAACTGGACAGTGCTATTCATCAGGCATGGTGTCAGATTCCTCACATCACCTTTCAACATCTCGTGGAGTCAATGCCAAGAAGAATCGCTGCAGTATTGAAGGCAAAAGGTGGCCCAATGAAGTACTGATGGGGTGGTCATAATAATCTGGCCACTCAGTGTATATACATCCCACGTTCAAAGGCTGTTAAATCATGTTGTTTACCCATATCTTCAGAAAAAAATCACTTCTACTGTCGTGGTAAACAACCTGCTTCCCTATTTATAATGGTCTGGCCCTCAACTTCAGCATGAAATTATAGCTAATTTGCCTACAAACGTCAGGTGGTCATAATAATCTGGCCACTCAGTGTAAATGTATATATATTGTGAAATGATTACCACAATCAAGTTAGTTAACATATCCATTATCTCACATAGAAACCACTTTTGTGTGTGTATTGAAAATATTTAAGATCTCTCTTAGCAGATTTCAAGTATCAATATTTGTTCTTATGTAATAATCTCAATGAATTTACTTTGGGTAAATAGTGGTTTTAAAAAAATAGTGAGGCATTTTAAAAGTCAGTGAATATCGAAGTCCTACCATGTGAATTTCTTTTATGAGAAGGCAGAGCTTGTATCAGTGACAATGAGATTTAAAGTGTCCTTAGGGAAGTAGGAATCATAGGCTGAGATAATGCTCTCATCATAATGCAGAAAATTTTGTATTAGTTTAATTTGAGCACTAATAGTATATATCCATTTATCAGTTAGAAGACAGATAAATATTTATATATGTATGTGTCTATATAACAAATGAATTTATAAGTGAAGAAAAAACTCAGAATTCCTTTGGGACTGTCATCTATAGTGACAGAACAATTATAATAGAAATCACATTACTTTTCAAGCAGGTGTTTAAGGATAGTATTGAAGTGAAATCTTGTGTTAAAATTTCCTCTGAACTTAGAAACATGAAATGCAATAATCAGAAGATGACATAAGTGAAAACCATTACATTTGTGGGCATTAAGCCAGGGTTTTAAAAGTAGGCATTATAGGGAGAAAAACATAAAAGAGAAAATTAAAGTATCAATGCCTTTGGCATCCATTTAGAACACTATTCATAGAATAATGTGATTTTATAATGATTTAGGTCATTCTCCCATATGATACCATTAGGTAAATGACAGTATTTCCCCCCATTTTCTGATAAAGAGATTTGGGCAGCATTTCAATAGCCTCCCTTCAACTAGCAGAAAATGTAAGGTCGGCTGCTTCTGGTAGCACAGCCTAATGAATGGCACTGATGCCCCTCCAACTCCTGGAACATGAAAGTCCTAGATAAAATTGTTCATTCACAGCTTAGCTATATATAGAGATCCCTAGTTTCCAGAAGTAGAAAGGCAAGTCAGTACCACAGTGTTAACTTTGCAGGCTGCTACCATGGTGCTTCAGGATGTTATCAAGCCTGAATATAGGCCCTGGTTGCACAAGGCTGGAGTGGTAATGCCCACAGAGGATGTGGTATTATGCCTGTATTAAATTTCATGTGAGGAAGTGGGACTGAAATGCCAGCAGACAGCTATTAAAGGGGATTGAAAAACTATACTTTCTGGAGCAGGGAGGCAGCAAGGACAATTGTCACCGGCCCAGTCTTCTGTCTGGGAAATAATTAAGAAGTCTCTGAGAAATTAAATCCTACACTCTGCCACACATGAGTGGAAATCCAAATTCCTACCTCTAGTGAGACAGAAGAATCCCACAGTTTGACATTAATGTCAAACTATCATCTAATATGAAACACCTGTGGTGGGTATCAAACCACAAGGAGCATACCTCCACAAACCTGAAAACCCTTCCTAGAAAAAAATCATTCTAAAAAAAACATAAAAAAGGGAAATTTCCCCAAAATATTTTCTAAGGTTATGGTAATTTAAAAAATCAGTTTGGCCCTTACCATGCTACTGCCCATGTCAGTGCAGAGGATGGTATTGGTGCCTAGAGGTGGGGGATTGCTGAAGATGATGAAGAGCAGGAAGATAGTGATCTCAGGGGTGTTACTGGTTAGGGTGCATGTGATGGATTTTTTTAGGTTGTCAAAGATGAGGCAACCTGGGGAGAATGGTCAACCTTCTGTGAGAAGCATAGAGAGGACACACCTCCCATAAACCAGCTCCTGGATAGAAAGACCACTACAAATAAGTGTCATGATCCATGAAAGGATCTGGAGGTTTCAGGCCTCAGTGGTCCCAGTTTTGTTTCTAAATTGTGTGACTTTAACTAAAGCCAGGATTTATTAGCATGCCATATCTGTATACTCTTTATTCTTGGATTCAATATGGCTAATGACATCTGATCTCTGAAAATTAAGTAGGGTTGAGCCTGGTTAATACTTAGAGATGTGGAGAAAACCAAGATGGCGGCATAGGTAAACACCGGAGTTAGCTGCCTCGAACAACCACTTCACAAATACAACTAAAAGACGGAACGGACATCACCCAGAACCACAGGAAAACTGGCTGAGGGGAAATTCTTCAACTAGAAGGAAAGAGAACAGCATAGGAGACTCAGAGGAGGCGCAGTGAGGAAAATACAAAGGTGTGGAGGTACGCACGGAGCGGGCTGGTAGCTGAGGGTGCGGTTGTTGTTTTCAATCAGGAGGGAGTCTCAGATTCTGAGCTCCAGTTCTGGGCGAGTTTCTAGGGACCCAGATTCAAACGAGAGAAGCGGGACTGTCTGGCATCGGTCGGAACGTAAGGGCAGCTTTCTCTCCGAGGTTTGCAGCAGTTGCTGGGACTCTGAGAGGCAGAGCCTCTGGGGACGGGACTGAGAGCAGCCATAACTGCTCCCTCCACCCGCCCTGTTGATCCCATTCGACCCGCCCCGCCCAAGCCCTGTGCAGAGTCATTTGCCAGATAGCCTCAGGCAAAGGCTAGATTAGCACCTCCCTAGAGGACAGAAGTTTTCCCACTGCAGACACAGCTGATTCTCACAGCCAGTTGGCCTGGAGGTCAAATCCCCCTAGTATTAACTACAACAATCAAGGCTTAACTACAACAAGACTGTGCACAAAGACCACTAGGGGGTGCACCAAGAAAGCATAAAAAATGCAGAGACAAAGAAACAGGACAAAACTGTCAATGGAGGATATTGAGTTCAGAACCACACTTTTAAGGTCTCTCAAGAACTGTCTAGAAGCCGCCGATAAAGTTATTGAGATCCTCAAGAAATCTAATGAGACCCTCAATGTTGTGATAAAGAACCAACTAGAAATTAAGCATACATGGACTGAAATAACGAATATTATACAGACTCCCAACAGCAGACCAGAGGAGCGCAAGAATCAAGGCAAAGATTTGAAATGCGAAGAAGCAAAAAACACCCAACCAGAAAAGCAAAATGAAAAAAAGAATCCAAAAATGCGAGGATAGTGTAAGGAGCCTCTGGGACAGCTTCAAGCATACCAACATCAGAATTATAGGGGTGCCAGAAAATGAGAGAGACCAAGATATTGAAAACCTATTTGAAGAAATAATGACAGAAAACTTCCCCTCCCTGGTGAAAGAAATAGACTTACAGGTCCAGGAAGTGCAGAGAACCCCAAACAAAAGGAATCCAAAGAGGACCACACCAAGACACATCATAATTAAAATTCCAAGAGCAAAAGACAAAGAGAGAATCTTAAAAGCAGCAAGAGAAAAACAGTCAGTTACCTACAAGGGAATACCCATATGACTGTCAGTTGATTTCTCAACAGAAACTTTGCAGGCCAGAAGGGAGTGGCAAGAAATATTCAAAGTGATGAATAGCAAGAACCTACAACCAAGATTACTTTATCCAGCAAAGCTATCATTCAGAATTGAAGGTCAGATAAAGAGCTTCACAGATAAGGAAAAGCTAAAGGAGTTCATCACCACCAAACCAGGATTACATGAAATGCTGAAAGGTATCCTTTAAGAAGAGGAAGAAGACGAAAAAGGTAAAGATACTAATTATGAACAACAAATATGCATCTATCAACAAGTGAATCTAAGAATCAAGTGAATAAATAATCTGATGAACAGAATGAACTGTTGATTATAATAGAATCAGGGACATAGAAAGGGAATGGACTCACTATTCTCGGTGGGGAAAGGGGTGTGGGAGATGCGGGAAGAGACTGGACAAAAATTGTGCACCTAGGGATGAGGACAGTGGCGGGGGTAAGGGCAGAGGGTGGGGTGGGAACTGGGTGGAGGGGAGTTATGGGGGGGAAAAAGAGGAACAAATGTAATAATCTGAACAATAAAGATTTATTAAAAAAAATACTTAGAGGTGTTTGTGAATGCCAATATAAAAGCTGTAAGAAGATTAAGGCTGAGATGGAAAGAACCTGAGCTTGGGTTCCAATCCCATTTTCTGACATAATTGGCTTGTGACTTTGGGCACCACTCACCTATCTGAGCTTAATTCCTCCTGCCTTGTAAGATGGCTTTATTTCTTCTCTGATAAAAGTTTCAAAAACCATAATCTCTCCCTGAACCCCTGCATTATTTTTACCATTGCACTTATCTTATTTCAATATACTATGCAATTTACTTTATTGTCTGTCTTGTTCAACCTAGAAATGAAATGACATGAGAACAGGGATGCATGAGTTTTTATTCCCCACTGTTGCATCCCCAACATCCAGAATAGTACCTGGTACATAGTTGGTGCTCAAAAAATTAATTGAATGGAATGGATACAAAATAATGAGCTGCTCTGGGATCACATGAGATCTCAATAAAACGATAACTATTACTAGTATGTGGGTTGTCGTAGGTTTTAATAAGATAACTCCAGGAAGAAAGCAGGGAGCCTAGGGCGTAGAATTCTAGGGTTCTCCTGTTTACCAATGGGTATTGTCTTCAGAATCCTCTGGAAAAAAGGGTAATAATTTTGGCTCATGCAATCAATTTATAGTTCAGGCTCCAACTTAAAAAACAAAACAAAAAAACCCACACAGTTAAAAAGGGTATATCCTGATTTTTAATTTTCTTTTTTTTCACTATTTTTTATTGTTGACATTAATTTTCAATGGCAAAGCACAGAGGAAGGGTTTCTACAGGATTACCCTTAATATTTTTTCTGTTGTTAATAATATATTATTTTATTAAATTCCCATTCCTCAACCTGATTTTGATAATCCAACATTTAAAAGATAATAGGGAAAACAAAATAATATGCCCATCTCATTTAGAAGTGTAATATTAAATTCAAAATGGTATATTTGGAAACTGAATATATCATTGTATTAAACAAATCAAGGATTCCATTTCAATTAGTATGTTGAACAATCCTATCATGGAAAACCACAACAATGCATAAGATTTTTTTAGTCATAATTCAGTTAAAAAAACTAATGAATTCTCAAATGCCAAAAAGAAATAGAAAGATGAACTATAGAGAAGTGAGCAACTTTAGAAGGCAGCTTTTAAGTGGAGGCCATGTATTCAACTTTTGCTTGTAGAAGGAGGGTAAATATCCCCCCACCCTTGGCATTTCTAAATATACACTGTCCTAAAACAGGTGAATTTGAAGCTCATTTTTACACTACTTGCAAGAAAATATGAATCCTCCTGGAGGAATATTATTCACCCCAAGGCTGTGTGTAACCCCAAGGAATATCCACACAAATATAGTACTGCAAGGAGTTTGTACAGATAGATAAAACTCCATAAAGTATATAAGGAAATGAGGCCATAATATGAAGTCTGAAAAAATGAAGAAACAGCCCTGACCAGTTTGGCTCAGTGGATAGAGCATCAGCCTGCTGACTGAAGGGTCCCAGGTTCGATTCAGGTCAAGGGCATGTACCTGGGTTGCGGGCACATCCCCAGTAGGGAGTGTGCAGGAGGCAGCTGATCGATGTTTCTCTCTCATCGATGTTTCTGACTATCCCTCTCCCCTCCTCTCTGTAAAAAATCAATAAAATATATTTTTTTAAAAATGTAGAAACAAATACACAAAAATTCATATGTAGAAATCATCAAACACATTAAAATTATTTAAAATATCTAAAGAAATAAAAGAAGAAATTAAAATCACCTGCAAGAACCTATAAAAATAATTAAACAAATTACAAAAAAGAATCAAATAGACTGTCTCAAAACTTAAATACTATAAAATGTGAACTTCTATACATAAGATCAGCTAAACAATAGATTCAATAGAGGTAAAAAAAATAATTATACGTAGAAAAAAAAGTATCCAGAATATATAATAGAGAAAAAAGGTAGTAAATATATTACTATTAAGAGAAGTTAAAGACAGAATAAGAAGGCTTAGTATGTTTGAATAATGTTCTTCTATCTTCTTTATCCTCTCTTTCTGGAAATCCAATTAGAGATATATTAGCAGAGAATTTTCCAGAATTATTGAAATACATCAAACCTCAAAGTCATTCAATTATACATGAAAGACTTTATAATGGCCATACATTTTATTGTGAAGCAAATAAAAATTTTAATAAATTTTAATCATACACAATATGTTCTCTGATACAAAGCAATTACATTAAAATAAATAATAAATTATAATTAGAGAAGCCTTGTATATTTATAAATTATAAACATATTTCAAACACCTCATTGGTAAATGAATTAATCTTACTGGAAATGTAGTTAGATAATAGATACATTTAAAAAAGTACTTAAGCCCTGACCTGTGTTGCTCAGTTGGTTGAGTATCTTCTCATGCATCTAGATTTCCCTGGTGTGATTCCCATTCAGGGCATATGCCTGGGTTGTGGGCTCGTGCAGGAACCAGCTAATCAATGTTTCTCACATAGATGTTTCTTTCTCCCTCTCCCTTCTTCTTCCTCTAAATCAATAAAAACATATTTTTAAAGTACTAAAAATACTATAAATCAAGTATTCATATTGGGAAACAGAAAGATTGAACTTTATGATTCAAGTATATAACAGAAAAAGTTTGAAAAAGAAGAGAATCTTAGGAAAGTAAGATGAAGACATACTACAGGTATTAAGACAACTTAATAAATTAGAAACAAATAAGAAAATGATACAATTAGAAAATCAAAATGATACATAGAAAATCAACAATATTAATAATTTGAAAAGATTAATAAAAGTGATAAAACAGTAGGGAAGACAAAATAAAACATTAATAAAATAAGGGGACATTAAAAATTTTAAAAAGAATAAAAAATTGAGAAGATGAAATAGCTACATGTCATTAAATATAAAACTTAGCTCATGCAAACACATTTATAAAAATATCATTAAACAATATTGTCACAAAAGTATATGGAAAATATAATCTTTTAAAATAGCTAAATAGTTTAAAAATTTGTATTAGAGCTTTAATTTTCCCCACAAATTCAAGACTCCAAGTTTTATCCATAAGCTCAAAGAAAAAATGTACCAACTTATTCAAAATATTCCAAAGTCTAGAAGAATACAGAATAGGCCACTTGGTTATCTACACTAACAAAAGAGAAAAATGGTAATTGGCATATGGCGCTACCCTTTTCATTGGCTAATCAGGGCTACATGCAAATTAACTGCCAACTAAGATTGGCAGTTAACTGCCAACTAAGATTGGCAGTTAACTGCCAACAAGATGGCGGCTAATTTGCATATGTAGGCACAATGCAGGGAGGCGAAAGGGAAAGCAGGAAGAAGCCCCCTGCCACTGACAGTGATCGGAAACCCAGTGGGGAGCTAAGAGCTGGGGGGCAGGGCAAAGGTGGTCCTGGGGCCGCCTTTGCCCTGCCCCCCAGCCATGATCAGAGAATCAGGTGCCTTTTCCACCCTGGCCAGTGATAGCAGGAAGTAGGGGTGGAGCCAGCGATGGGAGCTGGGCACGGTCGAAGCTGGCAGTCCCAGGAGCTAGGGGTCCCTTGCCTGGGCCTAAAGCAGGGCCCACGATCGCGGCGCCCCCCACTGCCACTGCGGGTCCCCACTGCCCGGGCCGGAGGCCTCAGCCAGAGGCGTCCTGCAGGGGCAGGGGCAGAGCCCGCGCGATCACGGCGCCCCCCGCTGCCACTGCAGGTCCCCGCTGCCCGGGCCGGACGCCTAGGCCAGAGGCGTTAGGCCTGGGCAGGGGCGGAGCCTGTCCCCTGCCCAGGCCTGACACCTCTGCCGGAGGCCTCAGGCCTGGTCAAGGGGCCGATCCGGTGATTGGTGATCGGAGGGTGATGAGGGTCAACTCCTCTGGCCGAGGCATCAGGCCTGGGTAGGGGGCTGGGGGTCCCCTGCCCAGGACTGATGCCTGGGCCAGAGGCATCAGGCCTGGGCGGGGGGCGGAGCAGGGGATTGGGGGGATATGATGGTCCCCTTGCCCAGGCCTGAAGCCTGGGTCAGAGGCATCAGGCTTGGGCAGGGGTGGAGCAAGCGATCAGAGGGAGATGGGGGTCCCCTGCCCAGGCATGATTCCTGGGCCAGAGGCCTCAGGCCTGGGCGGGGGCCAGAGCCAGTGATCGGGGGGAGGTGGGGGTCCCCTGTCCAAGCCTGACACCTCTGGCGGAGGCATCAGGCCTGGGCATGGGGCCTATCAGGCAATCGGAGGGTGATGGGGGTCTACGCCTCTGGCCGAGGCATCAGGCCTGGGCAAGGAGCAGAGCCAGCAATCGGAGGGGTCTGGGGGTCCCCTGCCCAGGCCTGACGCCTGGGCCAGAGGCATCAGGCCTGGGCTGGGGGCAGAACCAGTGATGGGGGGAAGTGTGGGTCCCCTGCCCAGGCCTGACGCCTCTGTCAGAGGCATCAGGCCTGGGCAAGGAGCCGATCCTGAGATTGAAGGGTGATGGGGGTCAACGCCTGAGGGATCCCAGTATGTGAGAGGGGGCAGGCTGGGCTGAGGGACACCCCCCCCACACACACACACACCCAGTGCACGAATTTCGTGCACCAGGCCCCTAGTACTAATATAAAAATCAAAATTATGCCTAGCCGATGTGGCTCAGTGGTTGAGCATTGACCTATGAACCAACCGGTCATGGTTCGATTCCAGTCAGGGCACATGCCCAGATTGTGGGCTTGATCCTCAATGTGGGGCATGGAGGAGGCAGCCAATCAATGGTTTTCTCTCATCACTGATGTTTCTATCTCTCTTTCCCTCTCCCTCTCTAAAATCAATAAGAATATATTTTAAAATAAAATCAAAATTATTATAAACTTGGTACCATAAATAAAAGAAAATTTTTTTTAAAAAAATGATCTCAACATGAATCTAGTTAAAGGGTTTACAGTATTTTTCTGTAAAGAGTCAGATGGCAAATAATTTAGGCTTTCTAGGCCAGATAGTCTCAATTGTAACTACTAGCTTATGCCCTTGTAGTACAAATGCAGCCATAGACAATATGTATGTGAATGAGCACTGCTGTGTTCCAGTGTTTCGATAAAAATTTATTTACAAAAACAGGTTGTGGCCATGCCCTTCCATTTACATGCCCTGCACATGTGCTTCCCTACTAGGAAAAGCCACTGCTTAAATGACAAAAACTCAGTCCACCTGTCTTAAGGCAGGAAATCTGTGGACTGGTATTCCAAGAGCACATCCTTGCTTGGTTCTGTCCCCTTCCCTCCTATAGACTACTCTCTCAATAATTTGCAACTGAACATCTGTCCATTGTAGTTTACTAAAGTAAGACACAAATTGAATCAAGCAATGTGAAAAAAAACATAAAATATACTAAAATTAGGTGTGTTCAGATGTATAATTCACCTTAGTGATAGAATAAAAGAAAAAATCATATGAATTCCAGTAACATTTAAATACATTTTATAAAAAAGAATCTACCAGCAAATTTGGTATATAAAGGAACTTTAAAAAAACAAACAAACATCCAACTCAATGGTGAAATAAAAAAAATATATTACTTTTAATAATAATGACTAGGACAAGAATGCCTGTTATCACAACTTCTGTTGAGTATTGTAATGGAGGACTTAGCTGGTAGCACATATAAAGGAAAAACAAATAAAAAATAGAATGATTGGAAAGGAATACACAAAATTATCTATATTTGCTGAAGATAATTGTCTAGATAGAAACCCAAAAGTAACTATAGTTACGTTTATATAATGAATATGAATGTTTAGCAAATTTGCTGGATGATATACAAAAATCAAGTACAATATAATTTCGACACACATAAATCCTATAGTTGTTTAAGAAAACAGTTTACAATAGCAACAAATATAGCTAAAAATAAATCTAACAAAGTTTTGCAAGTTCTTTTTAGAGGTAATTGTAAAGCTTCTTATTAAAGAACATTTAAATGAATAGATAGACTGCCATTTGGAAGACACAATAACATAAATATTAAGTTATCCCCACATTATTTTATAGTTTCAATCAAAATTTTATCTGGTATGAAAGAGTAGTGCAATATTTATTCACGTTATTAATGTTATTTCACAATCACCAGATAAAACATAAGGGTAATATGTTTAGAAATATAGATTTGGGAGAGGAGCAAGATGGCGGCGGTATTGGCAGACGCTTCCCAGGTTGTGTCCTGGAGCAAATGGAGTGAGCAGCTGAAACTAGTAACATCCACCCCGAATTGGCGAAATTGCTCAGCTGGTGAGACGGTTTGCAGCCGGGAAAAGCAGAACTCCCTTGGAAAGGTAAAAAAACCAGGGATTTGAACAGGAAAGTTTGCCAGACCTCTGAACCCAGAGAGTCGGAGGGAGACCACATGGCAGACAGCCACGTCCCTTGAGACAGGAACAGCCCCTGACGGGGAAAGGAGAACCGCGGGGTTCCTGGCGCTGCCTGGGAATTGAGAGCTGGGTTCTGTGATCACAGAGGACTGAGCCTAAAGGGGGCAGCCTGAAGAGCTGACCAGACCATGCAGTCCCAGTAAGAGAAGAAGCTTACAGAAACCAAGCCTTTCCCGTTTCCGCGGCCGGCTTTGTTTGTTTCTTGGTTTTTACTGAATCCTGTTCATGGGACATTTTGGATACAGACACTCACCTGTGCTGAAGAGAGGGAGAGTGTGCGGAGGAGTGGAATCTGGGGAGAGACTGAGGAGAGAAGGGGGGCCGGGAGAGGTGGCAGCGAATTGAGTGCTGAGACACCCCCGAGCCCAGGTCTGGGGCAGACATTCTCTCCTGAGAGTGAGACTCCTCCCCCCAGCCCCCAGGCAAGG
Organism: Myotis nattereri; assembly: GCF_964212035.1. Lineage (NCBI taxonomy): Eukaryota > Metazoa > Chordata > Mammalia > Chiroptera > Vespertilionidae > Myotis > Myotis nattereri. Next base: position 27,375,995 of record NC_138078.1, on the reverse strand, counting down.
AGCACAGCCACACCCAGATTCCACCCTGTAGGAGATCAAGGATTAAAATAACCTGATCAGTCCCTGGGAGTTAACAGGGTCTGGCCTATAGAGGGATTTTCAATCCCAGCAACAACACAGCCCCGGTAACTAACTATTACGCAGCCAGCTCTGGGCAGTGAACCTCCACTGGACAGAGAGGCCCTATAGCCTCAGAGGCTAACCCCAGAACACTGCCACCCAGAGGCTGACCCACAAACTGACTCTTTGCTAAACACAAAATAAGGCAGTCTGGGAAACAAATGCAGCTTGCTTTAAAATAAGGACTGTGGTTTACAACACAGAGGAACAGTGTATCGCAGGGAAACTCAACACTCTCCTGAATATCTGGCAGGTCTAAGGTGAGCCACACTGAAGAATAGAAGAACCTAAGGACCTTCACTACTGCAATTTTTTTTTCTCTTTTTTCACCTTTTAACTACGAAACCGATTTTTTTTACTTTTTTTTTCTTTTCTTTTTTTTTCTTTCTTCTTTTTTCCATCACCTGATTTTACCCTTTTAATTACTACCTTCTTATTTTTAACCAGTATTATTACTGCTACCATTTTACCATTTTTTTTAAAGTGCCATTTTATTTTCTCTTTATTTTATATTGGGATTAGTGTTCTCCATTCTATTTTCATCGTTATATTATTGGTTGTTTCTAGTTTGCATTCATCTCCAGGGAGCTGTTGCTGGAATTTGTTGGGATTAATGGCTGTTCTATAGGAGTATTCTCCTCATATAAAAAAGTCTCCTCCCCTCTTCCACTTCATTCTCTCTTTTCGCTCTTTTTTTTTCTTTTCTTTTCTCGCTTTTATTTTCCCCCCTCCTTTTTCCCAATTTCATTTTTGCACTCCTCTTTTTAGTCCCTACTTTTCTTTTCTTTTTTCTCTTTTATCTTTTTCTCTTCCTTCTTCCTTATCCCCTAATTCTCTTAATTCAGGTGGTCACCTTTATTTGGGGTTATTAATATCGTAAATATATTTGTGTATAGTGCCTGGTACGTGGTGCCTTGTTGTGTTGTATTTTGTGCCTTTAAATCAACGCATCAGATCCAAGCAACAGCAACCTCCTGAGCACCAACACCCTCTGCTGAGGAACAGCAGCTGTACATGAAACCTCGCCCCACCAGCCAGAAGAGCCACCACAGCTGTGAACAGCACCCACCAGAGGAGCTGCTGCCAACTGAAGAGCAGCTGCTACCGCAACCACCCGAAGAGGAACCACACACCAAGGAGTCACTGCCACCAAGGGAGCAACCACTGAACGACTCAACGTCTAGATATGTCAGTGAGATCAAACATGGGTAGACAAAGAAACCCCCAAAGGAAAGAAAAGGAGGACTCTCCAGAAAAGCAGCTAAGTAATACAGAGGCATGCAACATGACAGAAAAAGAATTCAGAATAAGGGTCCTAGAGTGCATAAACCGGATGGAGGAAAAAATCGACAACCTCTGCAAGAAGCTAGAAGAAACAGATGAAAAAATCAACAACTTAAGTAAGACCCAAGAAGAAATGAAGAGTGATATAGCTGCAATGAAAAACTCCATTGAAAGTAACAACAGTAGACTAGGAGAAGCGGAGGACCGAATTAGTGAATTAGAAGACAAGGAAGCAAAACACACCCAAACTGAACTGCAATTGGAGAAAAAAATTAAAAGACAGGAGGAGAGCCTAAGGGAGCTTTGGGACAACATGAAACGAAACAACATACGAATAATAGGGGTACCAGAACAACAGAAGGATGAACAAGGATTAGAAAACCTATTAGAAGAAATAATATCAGAAAACTTCCCTGAGGTGGGGAAGAAAAAAGTCACACAAGCCCAGAGAGTCCCAAACAAGGTGAACCCGAAAAGACCCACAACAAGACACATCATAATTACCATGGCAAGCGTTCAGGACAAAGAGAGAATCTTACAAGCTGCAAGAGAGACACAGAAAGTTACATACAAGGGATCTCCCATTAGATTGTCAAATGATTTCTCAACAGAAACACATCAGGCCAGAAAAGAATGGACAGAAATTTGCAAAGTGATGCAAAGCAAAGGACTGAATCCAAGAATACTCTATCCAGCAAGGCTATCATTCAAACTTGAAGGAGAAATAAGAAGCTTCACAGACAAAAAAAAGGGCTAAGGGAGTTTAACACCACCAAGCCAGCAATGCAAGGAATGCTAAAGGGACTGGTATAAAAATAAGAAATAAAAAGCTCAGAAAGAAAACAGCCACACAAAAACAGAAATGGCTACAAACAAGTACATTTCAATAATAACTTTAAACGTAAACGAACTAAATGCTCCAAACAAAAGACATCGAGTGGCTGAATGGATAAAAAAACATGACCCATACATCTGCTGTCTACAAGAAACCCACCTCATTAGAAGGGACTCACACAGACTGAAAGTGAAAGGATGGAAAAATATCTTTCAGGCAAATGGAAAGGAAAAGAAAGCTGGGGTAGCAATACTTATATCGGACAAAATAGACCTCAAAGTGAAGGCCATAACAAGAGATAAGGAAGGCCACTTCATAATACTAAAGGGATCAATACAACATGAAGATATAACTCTGGTAAACATATATGCACCCAATGCAGGAGCACCCAAATTCATAAAAAACTCCTGGAAGATATCAAAGGAGAGATCGACAACAATGCAATCATAGTAGGGGACTTTAATACACCACTGACAACATTGGATAAGCCCTCTAGACAAACAATCAGCAAAGATACAGCAATCCTAAATGACTCACTAGATCAGATGGACTTAATAGACATCTTCAGAACACTTCACCCCAAAGCCAGGGAATATACATTCTACTCAAATGCTTATAAGACATATTCAAAAATAGACCATATATTGGGTCACAAGCAAACTATCCACAAATTCAAGAAGATTGAAATCATAAAAAGCGTCTCCGCAGACCATGATGGCATAATATTAGAAATAAACTACAATAAAAACAACCCAAAATACTCAAACACCTGGAAGCTGAATAGCATGCTATTAAATATTGATTGGGTTACCAATGAAATCAAAGAAGAAATTCAAAACATCCTGGAAACTAATGACAATGAAAACACAACAATCCAAAACCTATGGGACACAATGAAAGCAGTCCTGAGAGGGAAGTTTATAGCTCTACAGGCCTATCTCAAAACACAAGAAAAAATGGTAGTAAATCAGCTAACTCTACAACTCAAAGAATTAGAAAGCGAGCAACAAGAAAACCCCAGAGTGAGCAGAAGGAAGGAGATAATAAAGATTAGAGCAGAAATAAATGACATAGAGACCAAAAAAACAATACAGAAAATCAATGAAACCAAGAGCTGGTTCTTTGAAAGGATAAACAAGATTGACAAACCTCTGGCCAGACTCACCAAGAAGCAAAGAGAGAGGACCCAAATAAACAAAATCAGAAACAATAGAGGCGAAATAACAACAGACCCCACAGAAATACAAATGATTGTTAAAAAATACTATGGACAGCTCTACTCCAGCAAACTAGACAACCTGGAGGAAATGGACAAATTCCTAGAAAAATACAACATTCCAAAACTCAATCAGGAAGAATCTAAAAATCTCAACATTCCAATAACTATGGAAGAAATTGAAGCAGTCATCAAAAAGCTTCCAGCAAACAAAAGCCCAGGACCAGACGGCTTCGCAGGGGAGTTTTACCAAACATTCAAGGAAGAACTAAAACCTATCCTCCTCAGACTACTACAAAAAATTCAAGAGGAAGGAACACTTCCAAGCTCATTCTATGAAGCCAGCATCACCCTAACACCAAAACCAGGTAAAGACAACACAATGAAAGAGAATTACAGGCCAATATCCCTCATGAACATAGATGCCAAAATCCTCAACAAAATCTTAGCAAATCGGATCCAGCAGTACATCAGAAAGATCATTCACCATGACCAAGTAGGATTTATCCCAGGGATGCAAGGATGGTACAATATCCGCAAATCAATAAACGTGATACATCACATAAACAAATTGAAAGAAAAAAACCACATGGTCATATCAATTGATGCAGAAAAAGCATTTGACTAAATTCAACACCCATTTTTGATAAAAGCTCTCAGCAAGGTGGGAGTAGAAGGATCATACCTCAACATAATAAAAGCCATATATGACAGGCCCACAGCCAACATCATACTCAATGGACAAAAACTCACACCATTTCCCCTAAGAACAGGAACAACACAGGGATGCCCCCTCTCACCACTCCTGTTCAACATAGTACTGGAAGTGTTAGCCATTGCAATTCGGCAAGAAGAAGAAATAAAAGGCATCCAAATTGGAAAAGAGGAAGTAAAACTGTCCTTATTTGCAGACGACATGATATTATACATACAAAACCCTAGAGACTCCATCAAAAAGCTACTAGACTTAATACATGAATTTGGCAATGTAGCAGGATACAAAATTAACCCCAAGAAATCTGAGGCATTTCTATACACCAATAGTGAACTTTCAGAAAGAGAGATTATAAAAACAATCCCGTTTACCATCGCACCAAAAAAATTAAGCTACCTAGGAATAAACTTAACTAAAGAGGTAAAAGACCTCTACTCAGAAAACTACAGGACGCTGAAAAAAGATATAGAGGAAGACATAAACAGATGGAAGAACACACCGTGTTCATGGATTGGTAGAATCAACATCATTAAAATGTCCATACTACAAAAAGCAATCTATAAATTCAACGCATTTCCCCTTAAAATACCAACGGCATACTTCAGAGATCTCGAACGAACTCTCCAAAAATTCATCTGGAATAAAAAAAAGACCCCGAATAGCTACAGCAATCCTGAAAAAGACCAAAGTAGGTGGGATCTCAATACCAGATATCAAGTTGTATTACAAAGCCACTATTCTCAAAACTGCCTGGTACTGGCACAAGAATAGGCATATAGATCAATGGAATAGAATAGAGAGCCCAGAAATTGGCCCGAACCAATATGCTCAATTAATATTTGACAAAGGAGGCAAGAACATACAATGGAGCCAAGATAGTCTCTTCAGTAAATGGTGTTGGGAAAATTGGACAGATATATGCAAGAAAATGAAACTAGACCACCAACTTACACCATACACAAAATAAACTCAAAATGGATAAAGGACTTAAATGTGATGGGAAACCATAAAAATTCTGGACGAATTCAAAGGCAACAAAATCTCAGACATATGCCGAAGCAATTTCTTCACTGATACAGCTCCTAGGGCACTTGAAACTAAAGAGAAAATGAACAAATGGGACTACATCAAAATAAAAAGCACAGCCAAAGAAACCATCAACAAAACAACGAGAAAACCCACTGTGTGGGAAAAGATATTTGCCAATGTCATATCTGATAAGGGCCTAATCTCCAAAATTTATAGGGAACTCATACAACTCAAAAAAAGGAAGATAAACAATCCAATCAAAAAATGGGCAAAGGACCTAAATAGACACCTTTCAAAAGAGGACATTCAGAATGCCAAGAGATATATGAAAACATGCTCAAAGTCACTAATCATCAGAGAGATGCAAATCAAAGCAACAGTGAGGTACCATCTCACACCTGTCAGACTGGCTATCATCAACAAATCCACAAACGACAAGTGCTGGAGAGGATGTGGAGAAAAAGGAACACTTGTGCACTGCTGGTGGGAATGCAGACTGGTGCAGCCACTATGGAAGACAGTATGGAGTTTCCTCAAAAAACTGAAAATGGAACTCCCATTTGACCCTGTGATCCCACTTCTAGAAATATATCCCAAGAAACCAGAAACACCGATCAGAAAGGATATATGCACCCCTATGTTCATAGCAGCACAATTCACCATAGCTAAGATCTGGAAACAGCCTAAGTGCCCATCAGTAGATGAATGGATTAGAAGACTGTGGTACATCTACACGATGGAATACTATGCTGCTCTAAAAAGGAAGGAACTCTTACCATTTGCAACGTCATGGATGGAACTGGAGAGTATTTTGCTAAGTGAAATAAGCCAGTCAATGAAGGAAAAATACCACATGATCTCACTCATTCATGGATAATAGAGACCATTATAAACTTTTGAACAATAATAGATACAGAGGCAGAGCTGCCTCAAACAGATTGTCGAACTGCAGCAGGAAGTCCGGGGAGGGTTGGGGGGCAGGAGGTAGGGGGGTAAGAGATCAACTAAAGGACTTGTATGCATGCATATAAGCATAACCAGTGGACATAAGACATTGGGGGATAGGGGAGGCTAGGGGACTGTCTAGGGCGGGGGGATAAAATGGACACATATTTAATACCGTTTGTAATACTTTAAGCAATAAATTAAAAAAAAAAAGAAATATAGATTTGGCAATCAGTCAGCCAAGGATAAAAGCCCAGCTCCCCTACTTACTGATGATGAGACTTCAGTAAAGTTACTTAACCTGTCTGTATCTCAATTTCTTCATTTATAAAATAAATACAAAACTATCTCATAGGAGTGTTGTGAAGATTAAGTTAGTAGGTGTAAATTACTGTGGTGATTAATTTTATGGCAACTTGACTGGGCCAAGGGATGACCAAAAAGCTGGTTAAATGTTATTTGTGGATGTGTCTGTGAGGTGCTTCTGGAAGTGGTTAGAACCTGGATTGGTGGACTCAGTAAAGTAGACAACCAATTAGACCTATTTTTTAAAAAATAGCATTGACTATATTTAAAAGGTGCCTAGGAATATATCTTTGAGTTGGGTTCCGCCAAGGAGAGATACTAGCAAGAAACTGGAAGACAAAAATAGTGAGGGAAGAATACTGATTTGCTTGGCTCACCTCCTAACTTTCTCCCACAGGCTCCTGTAGATTGTCTGCTTTCCTCTATGGGAATCCACAGATCTTCTCAAAGAGCTGTAGCCATCTCCTCCAGGCATGTGGTAGTATGAGTTCTCCACTGTTTCTAGCCCAGAGGTACTGCACTATCACAGGTTGTTCTGCGTAAAGCATATTCATAACTTTGTAAGTGATAAATTGCCATTCCATAGTATTAGAAAATGTAGACAACCAATTAGACCTGCTTTTAAAAAATAGCACTGATAATTTTTAAAAAACACCTAGGAATAAATCTAATAAAAGATGTCAGACATAATGAAGAAAATAATAGAAGGTTATTGATATAGCAAAGGAAGAGCTAACATTTTTAGATGGGCAGATTATGTGCATGGATGGGAAGACTATATAATGTAAAGATCTCAACTTTTCTAATTAATCTATGAACTCAATAAATTTCAAAAAAGCAATATTTTTTCAGGAATAGAGAAGCTAATTCAAAAATGCATATGGAAGTAGACTAGGCTTCAGATGGTGACCACACAAGATAATATATTGATATTGCATTATAAAGTTGTACAACTGAAATTTATGTTATTAACCAATTTTACTCCAATAAATTTAATTAAAAATGCATATGGAAATTTAAAAGGGCAATTGCAGTGAAGAGAAAGGAGCCATAGATCACATTAAAGTTCAAGTTAAAAATAATGGCCTGGGACTTGAAGCTATGATCAATAATGAAGATAACTGGATTGCTCATCGGGATGATTTCAACCAGCTTTTGACTGAACTGAACAATTGCTATGGGCCAGAATCAGCAATCTCCCCCTAGGACAAAAGGAAAATAAATATTTCAGCCTTAAAGAAAAGTCCAAATCTCCAAGAACCGTATTCACAAAAGGGAAGGATTTATCATCTTGGAACAAAATAAACCTTGACTGCATTTTTGGGAAAAGACAGTGTAAAAAGACTCCTAATGATTATTTCAGCCTTGCCACTCCAGATGGACTGGAACCTCCAATGCAATCACCAATGCCTTCACCATCCAGGAGTATTTTGTCAAGCAGATGGCAGAACTATAAAACAAGCCACAGGCATGGTTGTAGAACCTGACCTTCCAGAGATCTAAATAGAAAGGAAAATGGGAAAGAAATGCAAGAAAGAGGCAGAAGATTAAAATGTGGAGAATTGCACCCAACCAAAGATCAAGAAAAAGAGAGACCAAGTTTAGGAGCAGCATGGAGAATCTAGTTGAGATGAGAATCCTGACACTTCTGCTGAGGATGGAAAGGATTGTTTGTGGTCACATGATGGTCATGACTTACAATCAAATGCTCCCCAAAAAGAGAAAATAAAATGCTACAAAAGCAAGTTAAGGCAGCAGTTGGTGCGATGTCAGATGAAATAGCAGAGGAGAAGGAGAAGGAGAAGGAGAAGGAGAAGGAGAAGGAGAAGGAGAAGGAGAAGAAAGGTTCCAAATAAATTCTCCTGAGCCAGGGCCTTACAACCACTCAGGGGACTGACAGGAAAACAATTTGGGCCTGAAGTCAGAGGAGAGTTCACCCTAGAGAGTTTGTGCACATCTTTTAAGATGCCAGTGGATTGCTGAATCTTGACCTCTCACCATATTTTTCCCAAATCATATTCCCAGAACATTTTAATGTTCCAAATCATGGCTCTCATAAACCAACAAATTTCTTTGTATACTCTTAAAAATTATTCTAGTACCCCATTAACCAGAAAAAAATCCTATATAATAAAGAGTGAATATGCAAATTGACCATCACTCTGCTACAAAGATGGTGGTGCCCACAGAGGAGGCGGGGTTTCCGTAACACAAGATTGCTGCACCCACAGTGGAGGCTGAGTGCCCCTAATTAGCCTTAACAAGCAATGAGCAGGAACCTGAGGCTGTGCCCCCACTTGGCCCCCGTGGGATTTGACAGGAGACCTCAGGCCACATCCCCCACCCTGGCATCAGGCCGGGGGACCTCAGGCCGTACCCCCAGCCTTGGTGCCAGGCCGAGGGACCTCAGGTTGTGCCCCCTCCACATCTGGGCTTGACAGGGGACCTCAGGCCATGCCACCCACATGGTGGGGCTTGAAGGGGGACCTCAAGACACATCCTCTACCCTGGCCTGAGTTGGGGGACCTCAGACCACACCCTCTGCTTTGGCGCTGGGCCAGGGAACCTGAGGCTGCGCCCCCTGCCCAGCGAGGCTTGAAAAGAGTGGGACCTGCCGGGTCTGGATCTAGCCCATTGGGGGGCCAGCCAGGTCTGGGTCTCGTGTGATTTTGAGGCGCACGTGGATGGGCGGAGACTTGACTCTGGGTCCCGTGGTGCACCCCAGACTCTGACAGGAGTAAGATTTTCATATACATTTTATTAATTTTCTTTTATCTCTGACAGTTCTATTATAGAGAAAGGCCAAATAACAATATTAAAATATTTCCTCTAATTAATCCCCTTTTAATGTGCACAAATTTTGTGCACTGGGCCACTAGTAATAATTATAAGAAAAAAATTTAGGTCAGCCTAACCTCATCAGGTGAGCCCTTCATTTTTTTCATTTTTCATTACATTTATTGGGGTGACAATGGTTAATAATATTATATGTTTCAAGTGTACAATTCTATGATACATCATCTGTATATTGCATTGTATGCCTATCACCCAAAGTCAGCATAATAAAATAAGATATATTTCCATCTTAAAAGCGATTCTCTGCGTGTGATACTCTAGCAGGACTTCCAGTTATACAGCCTCTAACATTAACAGAAGTAAAAGATCTCAAACTTGACAAAGGACAAAGCTCTCCCAGGAAGAGAAAGCATTTCCAAAAATTGTAACAATCCTCCATAAATAGCATCATGTAAATAATCATTTTAATAAATGTCAATATATAGCACTCTAGATAATTTTTTCACTAGTTTTATTTCCCTAGTCCCAGCAACACATTACAGAAAGGCAAAAAAAATCAATGAAATCCACTGTATTCCCCTTATCAGTTTGAACAAATTCTCAAGATAATATGACATTTTCAGATATATTTTGAGATATCAAATTGTTTGGAAAGGCTTTAAGAAACTTCAAACAGAACAGATGAAGATGGAGTAAAAATGTAAAATCACCTTTTCTTTCCAGTAACAACTCAGCATTTCAGTTAAAATGTTTACTGTAACCATCTTGCAATGAGTATAATTAAAACAACGTATGCATCGCTGAGCACACTATTAGTGATTTTTTTATCTGTATATATATTTTTATTTTTAAAATCTTCCTTCTTGAAAGCATTACATATGTCCCCCTTTATCCCCCATTTCCCTCCTCCACCTGTTTCCTGCCCCATCCCAAGCTTTAATCATCCTATTATCTGTGTCCATAGGTAATGCACATAAATTATTGGTGAATAGCTTCCTGTCAGCTCTGTTCCATGTTTCCATGCCTCTGGTTCTATTTTATTCATCAGTTTATTTTGTTCATTAGAATCCTTGTTCATTTATTTTTAGATTCAATTGTTGTACTTATTGCCATTTTTTTGTTCATATTTTTAATGTTCTTCTTCTTCTTCTTCTTCTTCTTCTTCTTCTTCTTCTTCTTCTTCTTCCTCTTTTTCATGAATACCCTTCAGCATTTCATGTCATACTGGTTTGGTAGTGATGAACTCCTTTAGCTTTTTCTTGTCTGTGAAGCTAGGCCCTTGCTATCCATCACTTTGAATATTTCTTGCCACTCCCTTCTGGCATACAAAGTTTCTGTTGAAAAATCAGCTAATAGTCATATGGACGCTCTCTTGTAGGTAACTAACTGCTTTTCTCTTGCTACTTTTAAGATTCACTCTTTGTCTTTAACATTTGCATGTATATGTCTTAGGGTGGGACTTTTTGAGTTCCCCTTGTTTGGGACTCTATGCACTTCCTAGACTTGTAAGTCTATTTCTTTCACCTGGTAGGGGACATTTTCTGTCATTATTTCTTCAAATAGATTTTCAATATCTTGCTTTCTCTCTTATCCTTCTGGCACTCCCATGATGCAAATGTTGGTACTTTTGAAGTTGTCCCAGAGGCTCCTTACACTATCTTCATATTTTTGGATTCTCTTTTCTATTTCTCTTCTGATTGGGTGTTTTTTGCTTCCTCATATTCCAAATTGCTGATATGATTTTCAGCATCCTCTTCTGTATTGTTGAATCCCTGTAAATTATTCTTTCTTTCAGTTGGTGTATGCTTAATTTATGACTGCTCCTTTTTCATGTCTTTGATCTTCTCATTAAGGTTCTTGAAATTCTCACTTGGACCCATGAAGCTCTCATTAACTCCCTTAAAGTTCTCATTAAGATACTTGAGTATCCATATAACCATTGTTTAAACTCTTTATCTAGTAGTTTGTTTGCTTCCATTTCATTTAGTTCTTTTTCTGGAGATTTCTTCTGCTCTTTCATTTGCAACATGTTTCTTTGTCTCCCCATTTTGGCTGCTTCCCTGTGTTTGTTTCTATGTATTAGGTAAAATTGCTATGTCTCCTGGAATTGGTAGAGTGGCCTTGTGTAGTAGGTGTCTTGTAAGGCCCAATGGCTCAGCCTCCCCAGTCACCTGAGATGGGCACTCTAGGTGCACCCTGTGTGGCCTCTGTGTACAGTCTTATTGTAGTTGAGCCTTAATTGCTGTTGGCATCCCTGGGAGGAATTGAAATCCCATCCAACTGGCTGTGATGACCAGCTGCGACTACAGTGGAAGAGCTGCTGTGCAGGAGACACCTGTATGGAGCAGGACTTGCTTCAGTGGGGCTTTGTTTTCCTCCTGAGTCTGCCCCTTGAGTGTGTTGCTCACGGATGTATAGAGTTATAATTTGGTGTGTTTTAAAGATGTCCACTGGGTTCCCTGGCTCTGAGGCCTCCTGAGAGGTACAAAGTCAACCACTGCCTTGGGCCATCCAACAAGAGCTATAGAGTGACCTTCAGATGGCTGCGACTTGTGTTGGGCCTGACACTTGTGAAGTGACCAGAGGAGGCCAAGATTTCTTGGGCTTTTCATTGATAGGTATGGGGCATGCTCACACCAGATGCTACTTGTGTAAGATATTTTAAGAAAGTCTGAAGCCTGAGCCAGGACAGGCTATTCATATGGAAAAGCCTCTGCAAACAGCTTGGGTAGGGCTGGGTCTCAGGGAATCATCAGGGGAGAGCAAACAGTGTGAGCCAGACTGATGGAGGCTAAAATATGGCTGCCAGCCAACTTTGTAATGGGGGAGGTCTCAGCATAGGAACAATGACCTCTGGGAGCACCCCTGTTTGGGAGAAAGCCATTATCGAGTTCTTGCTCTAATGCCAGACAATCCTGTTCCTCCTATGTCCCTGGATTACCCAAAGTCATTGCCTGGCACTGAAGCTCAGAGAGAGTGAGACTGTGCAAGTCTGTGTGCAGGCCCTTTAAGTGGAATTGCCTGGGACTCCAGTAGTCTCTGTGTCATTCAGCCACAATCCCCGCTGGTTTTTACAACCCAAAGTTACGGGGACTTCTCTTCCCAGCTCTGGAACCCTAGGCTGGGGGTGTGGTGTGGGGCTAGGGGACCTGTTGCTCCTCACAGGAGGCCTCTGCAAATGAGATATCCCTCCCAATTATAATATTGTCACACATGGGTGTAGGTTTAGCCCAGGCAGTGCCTCCACTCTGCTTACCAGTCTAACATACTTTCTTCTTTATTTCTCCGGTTGTAGGGCTTCCATTCATCCAGATTTCAGGCAGTTCTGAATGATGGTTGTTCTATATTTTAGTTTTAATTTTTATGTGGTTTTGGGGGCAGCGAGTACCAGTGTTTACCTATACCACCATCTTGGTTCCTGTTAGCGATTTTTAAGTTAGATATCCAGAACTGGAATTGATAGATCAACACTTACGCATTTAAAACTTTAGGAAATTTAGCCAATGTCCTCTGTAGAGTTTATACCACGATTGACGCAAATCAAGTATGTGGGAATCTACATATCATCACCCCCTTGCCTGCACAATTTTTAAAAAATTTTTGTTGTGTAACAGACAAACATGAGTATGCATTATTTCTGGTCTTACCTAGATGCTAAACACCTTTCCAGAGATGTACTGGCCCTTTGAAAACTCCTGATGATCTCTTCCTAGTCATGTTCTTTGATTGATTGTCTAATGTTTTTCTTTATGGACTTGAATTGAATCATACTATTTTCCCTACTGTAAATCAATAATGTATCAATAATATTATGAATTTTTATCATTAGCTGAATATATTGCAAATATTTTCCTCTACTTTACACATAATTTTGTGTTGGCTTTGATCAGACAAAAATAATTCATTTTTATACAATGAAATTTAACAATTTTCTTATGTCTTTGAGATTTGGAGTGTCATTTAAGAAATCAAAATCAAGGATAGTAAAATATTCTCTCATGTTGTCATCTAATCATAATAAAAATTATTTAAGCCTAGAAACAACAGCAATTTTCAACCTTTTTCATCTCATGGTACACATAATTACTAAAATTCTGTGGTACACCAACAAATATATTTCTTACTGATCTGACAAAAAATAGGTACAATTTTGATTCATTCATATTGAATGGCTATTGTGTTGTCTGTTGTCATTTTTATTTGACAATCTAAGGGAAAATAAATCATTGCCCCTGACTAAATAGTCAGGTATTACATGTTTTAAAAATTCTTGGGGCACACTGGTTGAATTTCGCTGACCTAAAAGTTATTGTCATATATGGGGTAAGGTAGGTAATTAAAATTTTCTTTTAAAGAGTATGGACAAATGGCCAAAATGTTACAATACCATTGAATATCCCCTCCTTTGCCCACTGGATATAAAATAGCATCTTAACCATTTATTAAAATTCACATATTTACACCTACATATAAATATATTTGCAAACATATATATGAGCTTGTGTCTCGAATTTATACTCCATTTCTCTTTTTTATACTTTTAGTACTATCACACTGTTTTAATAATCTATACATAGTGGAAAAAATATTTTTCATTTAAAAATATACAGGTACTAGAAGCCCGGTGCACAAAAATTGGAGCACTCAGGGGGGAGGAGGGGGTACCTCAGCCCGGCCTGTGCCGTCTCGCAGTCTGGGACCCCTCAGGAGATAATGACCTGCTGGCTTAGGCCTGCTCCTGGGTGGCAGAGGGCAGGCCCAATCCCTAGGTGCAGCCCCTGGTTGGGCTCAGAGCAGGGCCGATTGGGGAGTTGGGGTGCTGCCCCCTGTCATGCAAGAGCAGGGCGGATTGGGAAGTTGCGATGCCACCCTCAGTCAAGCTCAGGGTAGGGCTGATTGAGGGTTGGGGCACCGCCCCCTGTGACAGTCAAGGCAGGGTCGATGGGGAGGTTGTGGCGCCAACCCCTGTCACGCACAGAGCAGGGCCCATCAGGGGGTTGGGGAGCTCCCCCCTGTCACGCACAGAGCAGGGCCCATCAGGGGGTTGAGGAGCTCCCCCCTGTCACTCACAGAGTAGGGCCGATAGGGGAGTTGGCACACAGCCCTGTGTCACACACAGAGGAGATCAGGGGGTTGGGGCGCCGCCCTCTATCACCGACAGAGCGGGGCGATCAGGGAGTTGGGGCGCCGCCACTCTCACACTCAGGGCAGGGCCAATGGGGAGGTTATGGCTCTACCCCATCACACACAGAGCAGGGCTCATAGGGTGGGGGGGTTGGGGCGCTGCACCCTGTCACACACAGAGCTGCAGGGTGATCAGGGGGTTGGGTAGCTCCCCCCTATCAGGCACAGAGCAGGGCCAATCAGGGGGTTGGGGCACCTTCCCCTGTCACGAACAGAGCAGGGCCGATAGGGAGGTTGTGGCCCCGTCCCCTGTCACACACAGAGCCGCAGGGTGATCAGGGGGTTTGGGTGCTGCCCCCTATCATGCTTATCCCGGTGCCGGGAGGCCTCGCGGCTCCGCTGATCCCAGTGCTGGGAGGCATATTACCCTTTTACTATATAGAATAGAGGTCTGGTGCATGGGTGGGGGCCAGCTGGTTTGCCCTGAAGGGTGTCCTGGATTAGGGTGGAGGTCCCCACTGGGGTGCCTGGCCAGCCTGGGTGAGGGGATGATGGCTGTTTGCAGCTGTCACACACCCTTCAGGGTGGGGGTCCCCACTGGGGTTCCTGGCCAGTCTGGGTGACGGGCTGAGGGCTGTTTTCAGGCTGGGACTGAAGCTCCCAACTGCTCCTTTTTTTCTTTCTTTTTTTTTTTTTTATTCTGGGCCAGCTTTAGCTCTGAGGCTTGGATCCAGCTCTGAGGCCTCAGCTACTGAACACAGGTATCTGGTTTGTTTTGGTTCTATAATCAAAACTCTGTATCAATTCCAGCTCTGAGATCCCAGCTCTCTGAAAGCTGGTTTCTGGGGTTTTGTTTAGCTTCTATATTTGTTACAATGTTTCAGACTGCAGGCTCAGAGGCCGGCAAGGCAGGCGGGGATCGTTGGTTTCCTCCTTCACTGAAGCAAGCAAGCCTCATGTTCAGTTTAAGCTGCCTGGCTGCCGGCCACCATCTTGGCTGTCAGTTAATTTGCATATTGCCCTTATTAGCCAATTGAAAGGGTAGCGGTCGTACGCTAATTACCATGTTTCTCTTTTATTAGATAGGATAATGCATTAGCTTTACATAGCTTTTCTTCATGATCATTTGAGAATCCTATCAAGTTGTAGACAACATCCTTTCATTAAATTGCATTTGTCCTCTTTATTAAGAATCATTATTTTGCAGCACATTTTAGCCAAGGAGCTTGAATTTTGCCATCGTTTGACAATGTTGTAAGCTTATTTTCAGAAGGTCTTCCTTATAAAGCTGTTTTCAGCTTCTTCCTTGCAACCCATTACTAGAGATTTATTCATGTATCTGTAAGATTTCTCACAGTTTTTGAACAATTTATTCCTATGTATATCACATTTGTTATTTAATCCCACTTCATTTTTAAATAATTATTGATACTAGTATATAGAAAAAGGTGGTATGTATATTTTTATTGTATATAGGCATCTAAAAATTTATGAGTTGTTACCATTTTTTAAATTTAATTATTTAGGATAGCATGACTAGAAAATCATATCCTATATAATAAAAGCCTGATATGCTGTGTCTAGTCATCCAGTCGTCCCTTCAACCAATTAAAGCATAATATGCTAATGATATGCTAAGGCTGTTCAACCATTTGGTATGATGTGCACTGACCATCAGGGGGCAGATGCTCTGACCAGTAGGTTAGCTTGCTGTTGGGGTCTGGCTGATCTGGACTGAGTGAGACAGGTCAGACATGCCCTGGAGCCCTCCCATCATCCCTCACTGGCTAGGCAACCTCCTGCATCCCTCCCTGGCCCCAATTGTGCACCAGTGGGGTCCCTTGACCTGGCCTGCAGCCTCTTGCAATCCAGGACCCATTGGGGCATGATGGAGAGACAATTTTGGCCCAATCCCGCAGGTCAGGCAGAGGGACCCCACTGGTGCACAAATTTGTAATCTATAAAGGATGATAGTTTTCTCTTTAATATGTATGGTACTTCTTTATTTTCCTTATTTTATATTATTTTCATGGGCTCCCTATGTAATCTTTAATAATACAAGCTAACCTTATTTGATCTTTCTAAAAAAACAAGTTTTCATCTTCCTATCAATTTTTCCTAATAATAAACATATCTTCCTACTATTTTGGTTTTTGTTTCATTTTCAGTCTGTTCATATATTTAAAATATATTTTCATATGTGTTTAAAACTATACTTAAAAAATATATATATATATGTTTTAGGTTACACATCGCCCCCCCCACCCCCCCACCCCGAATTCTTCTTTAGCTTTATACTAAAGTTTAGAAATAAACTATTCTTATTTTTTTATTTTCATATTATTTATAATTTCCATTATAAATCATTTTAATATCTCATTTTTATGATCACTGTTATTATTAATAAATATTAACCTTCATAAAGGACAGCTTGGAATTTAGAGCTGTCCTCTTGTATTTTATTGCATTATATTAAGTGAATGTAACTTTTAGAGGTTCTCCTTTTTCTTTTTTTTTTTCTTTTTTTTTCTTTTGTTATTTTTTTACATATGTGTCCATTTTATCCCCCCGCCCTAGACAGTCCCCTAGCCTCCCCTATCCCCCAATGTCTTATGTCCACAGGTTATGCTTATATGCATGCATACAAGTCCTTTAGTTGATCTCTTATCCCCCTACTTCCTGCCCCCCAACCCTCCCCGGCCTTCCCGCTGCAGTTTGACAATCTGTTTGAGGCAGCTCTGCCTCTGTATCTATTATTGTTCAAAAGTTTATAATGGTCTCTATTATCCATGAATGAGTGAGATCATGTGGTATTTTTCCTTCATTGACTGGCTTATTTCACTTAGCATAATGCTCTCCAGTTCCATCCATGACGTTGCAAATGGTAAGAGTTCCTTCCTTTTTAGAGCAGCATAGTATTCCATCGTGTAGATGTACCACAGTTTTCTAATCCATTCATCTACTGATGGGCACTTAGGCTGTTTCCAGATCTTAGCTATGGTGAATTGTGCTGCTATGAACATAGGGGTGCATATATCCTTTCTGATTGGTGTTTCTGGTTTCTTGGGATATATTTCTAGAAGTGGGATCACAGGGTCAAATGGGAGTTCCATTTTCAGTTTTTTAAGGAAACTCCATACTGTCTTCCATAGTGGCTGCACCAGTCTGCATTGCCACCAGCAGTGCACAAGTGTTCCTTTTTCTCCACATCCTCTCCAGCACTTGTCGTTTGTGGATTTGTTGATGATAGCCATTCTGACAGGTGTGAGATGGTACCTCATTGTTGTTTTGATTTGCATCTCTCGGATGATTAATGACTTGGAGCATGTTTTCATATGTCTCTTGGCTTTCTGAATGTCCTCTTTTGAAAGGTGTCTATTTAGGTCCTTTGCCCATTTTTTGATTGGATTGTTTATCTTCCTTTTTTTGAGTTGTATGAGTTCCCTATAAATTTTGGAGATTAGGCCCTTATCAGATATGACATTGGCAAATATCTTTTCCCACACAGTGGGTTTTCTCCTTGTTTTGTTGATGGTATCTTTTGCTGTGCAGAAGCTTTTTATTTTGATGTAGTCCCATTTGTTCATTTTCTCTTTAGTTTCAAGTGCCCTAGGAGCTGTATCAGTGAAGAAATTGCTTCGGCATATGTCTGAGATTTTGTTGCCTTTGGATTCTTCTAGAATATTTATGGTTTCCTGTCGTACATTTAAGTCCTTTATCCATTTTGAGTTTATTTTTGTGTATGGTGTAAGTTGGTGGTCCAGTTTCATTTTCTTGCATATATCTGTCCAATTTTCCCAACACCATTTATTGAAGAGACTATCTTGGCTCCATTGTATGTTCTTGCCTCCTTTGTCAAATATTAATTGAGCATATTGGTTCGGGCCGATTTCTGGGCTCTCTATTCTATTCCATTGATCTATATGCCTATTCTTGTGCCAGTACCAGGCAGTTTTGAGAATAGTGGCTTTGTAATACAACTTGATATCTGGTATTGAGATCCCACCTCCTTTGTTCTTCTTCAGGATTGCTGTAGCTATTCGGGGTCTATTTTTATTCCAGATGAATTTTTGGAGAGTTAGTTCTAGATCTCTGAAGTATGCCGTTGGTATTTTAGGGAAGTGCGTTGAATTTATAGATTGCTTTTTGTAGTATGGACATTTTAATGATGTTGATTCTACCAATCCATGAACACGGTGTGTTCTTCCATCTGTTTATGTCTTCCTCTATATCTTTTTTCAGCGTCCTGTAGTTTTCTGAGTAGAGGTCTTTTACCTCTTTAGTTAAGTTTATTCCTAGGTAGCTTAATTTTTTTGGTGCGATGGTAAACGGGATTGTTTTTATAATCTCTCTTTCTGAAAGTTCACTATTGGTGTATAGAAATGCCTCAGATTTCTTGGGGTTAATTTTGTATCCTGCTACATTGCCAAATTCATGTATTAAGTCTAGTAGCTTTTTGATGGAGTCTCTAGGGTTTTGTATGTATAATATCATGTCGTCTGCAAATAAGGACAGTTTTACTTCCTCTTTTCCAATTTGGATGCCTTTTATTTCTTCTTCTTGCCGAATTGCAATGGCTAACACTTCCAGTACTATGTTGAACAGGAGTGGTGAGAGGGGGCATCCCTGTGTTGTTCCTGTTCTTAGGGGAAATGGTGTGAGTTTTTGTCCATTGAGTATGATGTTGGCTGTGGGCCTGTCATATATGGCTTTTATTATGTTGAGGTATGATCCTTCTACTCCCACCTTGCTGAGAGCTTTTATCAAAAATGGGTGTTGAATTTAGTCAAATGCTTTTTCTGCATCAATTGATATGACCATGTGGTTTTTTTCTTTCAATTTGTTTATGTGATGTATCACGTTTATTGATTTGCGGATATTGTACCATCCTTGCATCCCTGGGATAAATCCTACTTGGTCATGGTGAATGATCTTTCTGATGTACTGCTGGATCCGATTTGCTAAGATTTTGTTGAGGATTTTGGCATCTATGTTCATGAGGGATATTGGCCTGTAATTCTCTTTCATTGTGTTGTCTTTACCTGGTTTTGGTGTTAGGGTGATGCTGGCTTCATAGAATGAGCTTGGAAGTGTTCCTTCCTCTTGAATTTTTTGTAGTAGTCTGAGGAGGATAGGTTTTAGTTCTTCCTTGAATGTTTGGTAAAACTCCCCTGTGAAGCCGTCTGGTCCCGGGCTTTTGTTTGCTGGAAGCTTTTTGATGACTGCTTCAATTTCTTCCATAGTTATTGGAATGTTGAGATTTTTAGATTCTTCCTGATTGAGTTTTGGAATGTTGTATTTTTCTAGGAATTTGTCCATTTCCTCCAGGTTGTCTAGTTTGTTGGAGTAGAGCTGTCCATAGTATTTTTTAACAATCATTTGTATTTCTGTGGGGTCTGTTGTTATTTCGCCTCTATTGTTTCTGATTTTGTTTATTTGGGTCCTCTCTCTTTGCTTCTTGGTGAGTCTGGCCAGAGGTTTGTCAATCTTGTTTATCCTTTCAAAGAACCAGCTCTTGGTTTCATTGATTTTCTGTATTGTTTTTTTGGTCTCTATGTCATTTATTTCTGCTCTAATCTTTATTATCTCCTTCCTTCTGCTCACTCTGGGGTTTTCTTGTTGCTCTCTTTCTAATTCTTTGAGTTGTAGAGTTAGCTGATTTACTACCATTTTTTCTTGTGTTTTGAGATAGGCCTGTAGAGCTATAAACTTCCCTCTCAGGACTGCTTTCATTGTGTCCCATAGGTTTTGGATTGTTGTGTTTTCATTGTCATTAGTTTCCAGGATGTTTTGAATTTCTTCTTTGATTTCATTGGTAACCCAATCAATATTTAATAGCATGCTATTCAGCTTCCAGGTGTTTGAGTATTTTGGGTTGTTTTTATTGTAGTTTATTTCTAATATTATGCCATCATGGTCTGCGGAGACGCTTTTTATGATTTCAATCTTCTTGAATTTGTGGATAGTTTGCTTGTGACCCAATATATGGTCTATTTTTGAATATGTCTTATAAGCATTTGAGTAGAATGTATATTCCCTGGCTTTGGGGTGAAGTGTTCTGAAGATGTCTATTAAGTCCATCTGATCTAGTGAGTCATTTAGGATTGCTGTATCTTTGCTGATTGTTTGTCTAGAGGGCTTATCCAATGTTGTCAGTGGTGTATTAAAGTCCCCTACTATGATTGCATTGTTGTCGATCTCTCCTTTGATATCTTCCAGGAGTTTTTTATGAATTTGGGTGCTCCTGCATTGGGTGCATATATGTTTACCAGAGTTATATCTTCTTGTTGTATTGATCCCTTTAGTATTATGAAGTGGCCTTCCTTATCTCTTGTTATGGCCTTCACTTTGAGGTCTATTTTGTCCGATATAAGTATTGCTACCCCAGCTTTCTTTTCCTTTCCATTTGCCTGAAAGATATTTTTCCATCCTTTCACTTTCAGTCTGTGTGAGTCCCTTCTAATGAGGTGGGTTTCTTGTAGACAGCAGATGTATGGGTCATGTTTTTTTATCCATTCAGCCACTCGATGTCTTTTGTTTGGAGCATTTAGTCCGTTTACGTTTAAAGTTATTATTGAAAGGTACTTGTTTGTAGCCATTTCTGTTTTTGTGTGGCTGTTTTCTTTCTGAGCTTTTTATTTCTTATTTTTATACCAGTCCCTTTAGCATTCCTTGCATTGCTGGCTTGGTGGTGTTAAACTCCCTTAGCCCTTTTTTTGTCTGTGAAGCTTCTTATTTCCCCTTCAAGTTTGAATGATAGCCTTGCTGGATAGAGTATTCTTGGATTCAGTCCTTTGCTTTGCATCACTTTGTAAATTTCTGTCCATTCTTTTCTGGCCTGATGTGTTTCTGTTGAGAAATCATTTGACAATCTAATGGGAGATCCCTTGTATGTAACTTTCCGTCTCTCTCTTGCAGCCTGTAAGATTCTCTCTTTGTCCTGAACATTTGCCATGGTAATTATGATGTGTCTTGTTGTGGGTCTTTTCGGGTTCACCTTGTTTGGGACTCTCTGGGCTTGTGTGACTTTTTTCTTCCCCACCTCAGGGAAGTTTTCTGATATTATTTCTTCTAATAGGTTTTCTAATCCTTGTTCATCCTTCTGTTGTTCTGGTACCCCTATTATTCGTATGTTGTTTCGTTTCATGTTGTCCCAAAGCTCCCTTAGGCTCTCCTCCTGTCTTTTAATTTTTTTCTCCAATTGCAGTTCAGTTTGGGTGTGTTTTGCTTCCTTGTCTTCTAATTCACTAATTCGGTCCTCCGCTTCTCCTAGTCTACTGTTGATACTTTCAATGGAGTTTTTCATTGCAGCTATATCACTCTTCATTTCTTCTTGGGTCTTACTTAAGTTGTTGATTTTTTCATCTGTTTCTTCTAGCTTCTTGCAGAGGTTGTCGATTTTTTCCTCCATCCGGTTTATGCACTCTAGGACCCTTATTCTGAATTCTTTTTCTGTCATGTTGCATGCCTCTGTATTACTTAGCTGCTTTTCTGGAGAGTCCTCCTTCTCTTTCCTTTGGGAGTTTCTTTGTCTACCCATGTTTGATCTCACTGACATATCTAGACGTTGAGTCATTCAGTGGTTGCTCCCTTGGTGGCAGTGACTCCTTGGTGTGTGGTTGCTCTTTGCGTGGTTGCGGTAGCAGCTGCTCTTCAGTTCGCAGCAGCTCCTCTGGTGGGTGCTGTTCACAGTTGTGGTGGCTCTTCTGGCTGGTGGGGCGAGGTTTCATGTACAGCTGCTGTTCCTCAGCAGAGGGTGTTGGTGCTCAGGAGGTTGCTGTTGCTTGGATCTGATGCGTTGATTTAAAGGCACAAAATACAACACAACAAGGCACCACGTACCAGGCACTATACACAAATACATTCACGATATTAATAACCTCAAATAAAGGTGCCCACCTGAATTAAGAGAATTAGGGGATAAGGAAGAAGGAAGAGAAAAAGATAAAAGAGAAAAAAGAAAAGAAAAGTAGGGACTAAAAAAAGGAGTGCAAAAATGAAATTGGGAAAAAGGAGGGGGGAAAATAAAAGCGAGAAAAGAAAAGAAAAGAAAAAAAAGCGAAAAGAGAGAATGAAATGGAAGAGGGGAGGAGACTTATTTTATATGAGGAGAATACTCCTATAGAACAGCCATTAATCCCAACAAATTCCAGCAACAGCTCCCTGGAGATGAATGCAAACTAGAAACAACCAATAATATAACGATGAAAATAGAATGGAGAACACTAATCCCAATATAAAATAAAGAGAAAATAAAATAGCACTTTAAAAAAAATGGTAAAATGGTAGCAGTAATAATACTGGTTAAAAATAAGAAGGTAGTAATTAAAAGGGTAAAATCAGGTGATGGAAAAAAGAAGAAAGAAAAAAAAGAAAAGAAAAAAAAAGTAAAAAAAATTGGTTTCGTAGTTAAAAGGTGAAAAAAAAGAAAAAAAATTTGCAGTAGTGAAGGTCCTTCGGTTCTTCTATTCTTCAGTGTGGCTCACCTTAGACCTGCCAGATATTCAGGAGAGTGTTGAGTTTCCCTGCGATACACTGTTCCTCTGTGTTGTAAACCACAGTCCTTATTTTAAAGCAAGCTGCATTTGTTTCCCAGACTGCCTTATTTTGTGTTTAGCAAAGAGTCAGTTTGTGGGTCAGCCTCTGGGTGGCAGTGTTCTGGGGTTGGCCTCTGAGGCTATAGGGCCTCTCTGTCCAGTGGAGGTTCACTGCCCAGAGCTTTCTGCATAATAGTTAGTGCCCCGACCCGCGGGACAACAACGGGGGAACCAAGAGACACCCTAGGAGAATGAGACAAACAAGGGACACGAAAGAATGGAGGCAAGACAAGTTCTGATCAAGCCTCAAACTTTATTCTCACAGCGGCAGAATATATACTGTTTTAGGGAAGGGGGGTGGGTAAAGGGGTCTATGGGCAGTAACCTTTTGCTAGAGATTTATTAGGCTTCTGATGGCTGTGCTTATCAGCGGAGATGTGTGATTTAGCAGGCTCTGTATGGCTGTATGTTTATCAGTGGAGATGTGTGATTTAGTAGCTATGTGAGGGTAGTTTATCTGTAACTGCTGGCCAATTTGCAAGACACAGGTGGTTTCTGGTAATTAGGAGTTTCTGGAGGAACCAGAAACTTATAGTTCTTAAGATGGCTTTGTTTAAGCCAATATCTTTAATGGCTCCCAACAAGTTAGTTACCGGGGCTGTGTTGTTGCTGGGATTGAAAATCCCTCTATAGGCCAGACCCTGTTAACTCCCAGGGACTGATCAGGTTATTTTAATCCTTGATCTCCTACAGGGTGGAATCTGGGTGTGGCTGTGCTCCTTGCCTGGGGGCTGGGGGGAGGAGTCTCACTCTCAGGAGAGAATGTCTGCCCCAGACCTGGGCTCGGGGGTGTCTCAGCACTCAATTCGCTGCCACCTCTCCCGGCCCCCCTTCTCTCCTCAGTCTCTCCCCAGATTCCACTCCTCCGCACACTCTCCCTCTCTTCAGCACAGGTGAGTGTCTGTATCCAAAATGTCCCATGAACAGGATTCAGTAAAAACCAACAAACAGCCAAAACTGGTTTGGCTCAGTGGATAGAGCGTTGGCCTGTGGACTGAAGGGTCCCAGGTTCGATTCCGGTCAAGGGCATGTACCTGGGTTGCGGGCACATCCCCGGTGGGAGATGTGCAGGAGGCAGCTGATCGATGTTTCTCTCTCATCGATGTTTCTAACTCTCTATCCTTCTCCCTTCCTCTCTGTAAAAAATCAATAAAATATTAAAAAAACAAACAAAAAAAAAACAAACAAACAAACAAAAACCAACAAACAAACGATGGCCGCGGAAATGGGAAAGGCTTGGTTTCTGTAAGCTTCTTCTCTTACTGGGACTGCATGGTCTGGTCAGCTCTTCAGGCTGCCCCCTTTAGGCTCAGTCCTCTGTGATCACAGAACCCAGCTCTCAATTCCCCGGCGGCGCCAGGAATCCCGGGGTTCTCCTTTCCCCCGTCAGGGGCTGTGCCTGTCCCAAGGGACGCGGCTGTCTGCCATGTGGTCTCCCTCCGACTCTCTGGGTTCAGAGGTCTGGCAAACTTTCCTGCCCAAATCCCTGTTTTTTTTTACCTTTCCAGGGGAGTTCTGCTCTTCCCGGCTGCAAACCGTCTCACCAGCTGAGCAATTTCGCCAATTCGGGGTGGATGTTACTAGTTTCAGCTGCTCACTCCATTTGCTCCGGGACAAGACCTGGGACGTGTCTGCCTATACCGCTGCCATCTTGCCCCCCCCCTTTTTTTTCTAATTTTTTTGAGATTAATTTATTGATTTTTTGCACACATTGATGTCCCATTAAAATGGTAGATTGGTTAATTTCTCCTTAAAATTATTATTCATATTTTGCTTTAAGTATTTTAAAGACAGCTTATAAGTAAAAACATTCAAGAACACTGTGTTTTCCTGGACTGAATTTTTTATCACTATGAAATAAACTATTATATCCACCTAATGCATTAATCATAAGTTCTATCTTATCTGAGTTCAATACTGCATTATCCATTTTTATTTTGTAAGCAAAAGTAAACATCTTATGATTTTTTAATATTTATCAATTTTATTCCATTTTAAGCCCTGTATGTTGAAATATTTTCATCTTATTTTCTTCTAGTAATTACTGATTATTGCATTGTATCTAGCTTGTCTCATTTTTTATTTTTTTAAATATGTTTGTATTGACTTCAGAGAAGAAGGGAGAGGAAGAGATAGATAGAAACATCAATGTTGAGAGAGAATCATTGATGGACTGCCTCCTGCATGCCCCCTGCTGAGGATCGAGCCCACAACACAGGCATGTGCCCTTGACTAGAATCGAACCTGGGACCCTTCAGTACACAAGCCAATGCTCCAACAACTGAGCCAAACCAGCTAGGGCACATTTGTCTCATTTTTTTTAAATTAACTTTTCTTCATTTTAAGTTATGCAGCAGTTCAATTAACATGTAAGTATACAACATATAACTATTTATCCACCAATTAGATATAAAAGATATTAATTTTTTAAAATATTTTATATGCTATTACTTTGAACAAATATTTAAACTTCCATTGTACTACTACTATCAAGATATAATCAATAGCTATGTTTTCCTTCTGAAAATCACCATAGTCATGATATATTATCACTCCTTTAATTTCTTCACCAACAAGTTCCATTATTTTTCATGAAAGGTTCTTTGTTTCCTGATTGGCATTTTTTTCATATTATGCATCAGTAATTATTTAATTTAATTAAGATTTCATTATTACTGGTGTATATCTCACTACTGTGTCTTGTTTTGCATATTTTTGTTCTGTTGAATTTTACATGTGTTGGGAAATTCTCACATGTAAAGTGTACAGGAATTAACAGTTCTGAATATTTATAAGATAAAAATGCCATCATTGTGCTTAGTTGGTTTTGGTATAGAATAAGAGGTGCCAAATAATGTCATCTCAAAGTTTTAAGTTTGATAATTGTCTTCTAGCTTCCACTGTCAATGATGACAAATCTGATACCAAAAGGATTACCACAATTTTATAGTTTTTTTCTGACTGCCCTTTCCCATGATTTTAGAATTTCTCCTGTTTCATGAAGTTCTAAAGTTTTCTAGATTATGCCATTAGCAGTGGATCTTTTTATATTCACCCTAATATGATTAGCTCTTAAACCCCAGATTTTACCTGTTTCTAGCTCTTACAAATGTTTTTCTCTTATTTATTAATAGAGTATTTCTTCTTGTTTTATTTAAATTTTATTTCATTTTTGCCTTCTGGAATTTATTTTAGATATATTCTGAAAGTCCAAGGCTGACTCTCCATATCCACTTACTTTTAGGGCTTTATTCCATATTTTTATGCCTCTTCCTTTTATGCTCATGAGCGTTTTGTTTTTACCTTCATATTCCTAACTTGTTTTTCCAGCTCTGTCCATTCTATTGATAATATTTTAAAACTTATTATCAATACATGCTTATGCATTTTTAATGAGAACTTTTTTTGTCTTTGCTCATTTTTTGCAGCTTATTTTTATATCTGATATCTTAGAATCTCTCTGGAAGTACTGGATAGCAGCTTAGAACTTCCATTCTAATTCTAAATTCTCTCTTTTTCACAGTCAAAATCTGTTGTTTCCTTTTTCTTCCAAGATCTTTCTTTTTAATGCTGTTGGTTTTACTCCCTACCCCATGATTCTTGATTTTCAATTAATTTTATGAATTAAAGATTATGTTGGTGATAGGAGACAACTGATACAGGTTTTCTTTGTGGCCTACCCTACCTGCAGCAGTAACTGTGCAGAGGCAGAAAGTGTCAACAGTCAGGCAAATGTTCGAGGTAGGGAACAGCGTGCACAGTCTTATTTGCTAACAGAAGGAGCATGTTATTTTTGCCACATGAGGTATTTAGTGTGTTTACCTCCTGAGAAGGCTAGTCTTTCCATTCACTCATCCTATGCATGTGTTTTGGGGATTCTGAACCACCTCTTGCTCTGCTCTTCTCTCTCAAACTCTGCATGAATAAGAGTCTTCTCCAGAGAAGTAATTCACTCCCTTTAGTACAGTGGATCTCAATTTTGTTGCACATGGGAATAGCCTAAAAAAACTTTAAGAAAATCCCAATGCCCAGACTCCAATCCAAAACAACTAACTCAGTCTTTAGGAGAGTAGCCCAGGCATTAGTATTTTTTGAAACTATAAATATTTCTAATGAGAAACAAAATTCAGAATATTAACTGAACTGCATGGAATATACCATGGACAATAACTTTTCACTCTTTCTCTATTTACAATGCAGTTCTTTAATTAATTATCCTGGATAATTGTCTCCATTATTTTATTTTTAGTTCTGTTTTGATGTTTTTTAGTATCTGTTCTTATTTCACTAAGGTTTTTTTCAATACATATGGAAGGTCCTCTTTATTAATAAATCTCTTCCTCTTTACCAACTTCTAGAAAATTCTCTAAATTTATGAGCCATCTATTCCACCAGTTTTTTTGTTGTTGTGTTGTTTTTACCAGCATTCTATGGTGTTTGCTATTTTCTGTAATTTTAAGAAATACTACATGGGTGGGAAAGTGCATGAGTATGATCAACTTGCCATAATGAACTAATCTCCATTGTTGGCATATTTTATAATACTTTGAGTCTGTATTCTCTATGCTACCATGAAATTTGAGTTGTTTTTAAACAACACTCACCTTCATTTCTAACCTTACATTTAATTATTCATGAATACACTTAGTCTTATTGACAGTTTTTTTTACAGCAAAATAAAAGGGCACCATGATTCTCATCAACATGACTTAAGCAGTGTTGAAGTGAAATCAAATATACAACTTTGACCTTTAAAAATATTTACATTTTAGAAAATTATGCTCAAACTTCAGCTGTTTTCAAAACTTGAACTTTGCCACTCCTCTTATTTCCTTTATTTCAAAGAATGGCCCAACCAACCACCTACCTCCTCAGGATTTGTGTCCTTCTTAATTAATCCCATATTTCTCATAACTAAAATCTTATCAAGTTCTGTAGATCTTTCCAAATTTTTCTGTTTTTATTGTGGTAAAATGTACATAACATAAACTTTGTCATTTTAACTATTTTAAGGACATAATTAAATAGTATTACTTAGACCCTTGAATCAAAGTTTGCATTGCTACTGTGATTACCCTCTTGTGGTTACTTCAAGATTATCTAATTATTTTCCTGTCTCCTGCCATGAATGATGGGTTATCAATATGATTAAACAATATTAAAAGTACTGTAAAATAATTGCAATGATATGAAAAATATTCAAAATATCTTGATTAGTTTTTAAAAGTACATTTTAAAATGGTATTTTCAGAATAATCTGTTTTTAAAAAATATATTTGTATAGACAACTGTGTGAACATTCTATATATTACTAGAAGTTTATTTTCTACACTGAAGACAATGTTTTCTCTGCCTGAGAGATTTATTTCAGTATGCTTTCTCACCCTAACTGGTTTGGCTCAGTGGATAGAGCATCAGCCTTCAGACTGAAGGGTCCCAGGTTTGATTCTGTTCAAGGGCTCGTACCTTGGTTGTGGGCACATCCTCAGTAGGAAGTGTGCCATGAGGCAGCTAATCGATGTTTCTCTCTCATCGATGTCTCTAACTCTCTATCCCTCCCCCTTCCTCTCTGTAAAAAATCAACAAAATATATTTTAAAAAATAAATATGCTTTCTCTTTTTTTCTTATCTTTTACTTTTGCTTCTTTGTAATATTACCCAAATTTTCTAATGCAAACATATTCTTTTGAATAAAACTTTAAACATTTGAAACTAAAGCTAAAAATAAAAAAGAATCAAGAGATAGAAGAGAAAAATAATAGTAATTATCAATAATCATTGAGGGCTTATTGATTGACCTTACTCATTTAATCCTTACAACAATCCTGACAATATTTCTTTCCCTGAATTTTATTTTGTCATATATATTTTAAATAATTTATATTGAAAATGGCATTTTATATTTACCCTAAAATTTACCATTTCTGTTGCACTTCCTTTATTCCTGAAGTTCCATAATTCCCTCTTTTATAATTTCCCTTTAGTGTGAACAACTTTCCTTAGCATCCCTTTTAGTACAACTTAAATTGCTATAACCCTATACATTTCCTTTGTAGCTCTTACCAAACTCTAATTAAAAGTTTTTTCATACAATTACAAAGCAGCTACCTATAAAAATAATGATTGTCCATAGTCTGTATCATCTTCATTTATATCCAGAAAATAGAAGGCAAAGTAAAAGTACCTACATCATTACCAGTGATATAAATGACAGAAGTTATCTCTGTCTTATCTCTGAATCCTAAATCAATATCTCTAAATATATTTTGTTTGTCAACCCAATTTCTAAAAGCCTATGAGACATATCCAAAAAAATATAACATTTTATATAGGGATATCACTCTTTCTACTTAAGTTTTCTCAGTTTGTTAGAAATACTTTATTAACCATAGATGTATATAGTTTTAAACAAAGACATGTGCATTCTGGAAGTTTCCATTTTGATCATGTGCTGTTAGTGTTTTGTTTTGTTTTAATTTTTGTTTTCAGCTTAGAGTGCTTTCCTATGCTATTTGAAGATGTTTAAAATCTATTCTTCTTTTAAGGCACAGCCTAAATGCTGTTACCTCTGTGACGTTTTCTCAGCTTCCCCTTTTTTATGTTCCTCTTCTATACTTCCATAATGTTACCGGTGAGGTGTTTGTGTTTTTTTAAACATGTTATAACATTGTCATTGGTAATGATATCTATACAGGTATCTCTTCTGTTAAATGTGAGCAACTTAAAGACAAAATATATGTCTAAAAAAGATGTAACATGAATGTGCATGAATCTAAAAATTGAACTTAAAAGTACATTGAGAAAATACTGATAGAACTGAAAGGAGGGATAAATGAATCACTGAAAGGAGGGATAAATGAATCACAATTAACATTGAAGATTTCAACATTCCAACCTATTCAATAGAATAATTAGTAGTAAGTATACAATAAAGTGCAAGAATAGATAAAACATAATAAATTCTATTGCTCAAACTGACCTAATTGGCATTTATAGAATAAACCCTCAGAATCAGCAGAATACACATTCTTTTCAGAGCCACATGGAATAAACACCAAGATAAATCATCTCTTGAGTCAGAACACAAACCTTAAAAATTTTAAAAGGATTGATATCATCCAAAATATGTCTTACAATCATAATAACATTAACTAAAAATAAGTAACAGAAAGATATATGGAAAAATCACTAAATATTTAGAACCCTAAAAATAATGATTCAGAGAGGAAGCCACAAGTAAAACTAGAAAATATTTTAATGGAATGAATAATGGTTTTATTCATAATCACCAGAAATTGAAAACAGCCCCAATGCCCTTCAACTAACAAATGGATAAACTGTGATACATCCATAACATGGAATACTACTCATTCATAAAAAAATAAGCTTCTGATATACACAACTTGATATACACAATAACATGCTGAATCACACTTCAGTTCCCTTTTCATGTTGGTCTTTTGCTTTTGATGAACCAGGCTGAAATGAGCTATATATTGTATAAATTCATTTGTATAACATTCTGGAAAAGATAAATGTATAAAAACATTAAAAATTCAGAATTTCCAGGGCCTGAGGGGAACTGATTTTAAATGAGCAGCACAAGGTTTGTGAAACTTGTATTTGATTTCTAGGGACTGCTAAAAAACTGTATTTATTTGTCAAAATCCTAGAAATGCACAAGTGTGATTTCTGGTATCTATAAATTTTTAAAGTGAATAAAATGTAAATATATAAATGGGTTCCAAAATATTTGAAAGTTATATGTCTAAAAGCCTTTCAAATTCATTTTACTAGTATTTGATATGTCTTTTTGGGTCAATTAAAGCAAGACCTTCCCTGCCCAAATTAAGCAAAACAAAACAAAAAGAGAGAAAGAATTATCATGTCTTCATGGTAGTTTCAAAGGGAAAAAAGAAGAAATATGGGAGTGGAATGTATGACTAAAGTTCTCATAATGTCCTCTTTCAGTCCTATTTCATTGTGGGGAATTTTTTACTCCAGTGTTGTTTCAGCAACTCACAATGGGGAGAGGCCCACTTGTTCATTGTGTAGCTACAGACCCTTCTGTTTCCAATCTGTCTTTTGAGTTCCTCCAGTTCTGAGTAGGTAACCTGTTTTGCTTGGCCATGAGAATTCCTTTTATCTTTACAATTATCCTTATCCAGGCTGACACTCCAGTTCTTTCTTCCAATGAGTGGCTCCAGCTTGAGGTGGCCCAGCCATAGCTGTGGGAATCAGCTGTTCACTCCCATCTAATAGGCATGAGTAGAGTGCTTTGATCCCTACACCCTCCTCTGGTAACCTCAACAGCTGGAGCATGAAGTCTTGGATTACCAACCAGTGCCCCCTCACTGAAGCAGTGCACAGAGACTGAAAGCACCAACTCAAGCATTAAAGGAATTAAATAACAAGAGAGGCAGGGTCATTTTTTAATGGGGAAAAATGTTATCTTCAATGACCAAATGTACACAAATGTTGCTTTAAAAATGGATTTAATGATTCTACAATATCATTGTGCTAAAAATTCTATGTGTTATAGAAAAAAAAAAGACTCTAAGAGTCTAACCAATGCTTGCCCAAGATTCTCTGAACAGATGCCTTCTTTCTGCTGGCCAGTGTCTGTATCCATTGCTTAAATAACAAGAGTGCAATGAGGCAACTGCGACCTGTTAACTGTCCAGTAGGAACTCAGTGTTGCTATAAGAGAAGAAATGGTCCTGTACCTGTCACATGTTTACCCTCTTCCTTTCAGCCTCAGATTCTTATTGAATGTTAACTCCATGAGTAATTGAATGTAAACTCATAGAGTGACAGCTCTGTGGAACACTGGGTACAGGGCTATGAGTCACATTTTAGTCCTACTTCAAAAGAGTAAGAAATGAATCACACTTCAGTTCCTTTTTCACGTTTGTCTTTTGTTTTGATGAACCTGTTAACCAGTTCTTTGTAGGTAGATTCTATCACTTTATAAATGTAAATTATAGATTTTTAAATTCAATTCAGTGAAATGCTAAGCTTTTCTGTCTATCTGTTTACATAATAAATTTATTACTTTCTTTTTTTTAATTAAATCTTTATTGTTCAGATTATTACATTTGTTCCTCTTTTTTCCCCCCATAACTCCCCTCCTCCCAGTTCCCGCCCCACCATCCGCCCTCACTCCCCACCCACTGTCCTCATCCATAGGTACACGATTTTTGTCCAGTCTCTTCCCGCATCTCCCACACCCCTTTCCCCCCCAAGAATAGTCAATCCATTCCCTTTCTATGTCCCTGATTCTATTATAATCACCAGTTCATTCTGTTCATCAGATTATTTATTCACTTGATTCTTAGATTCACTTGTTGATAGATGCATATTTGTTGTTCATAATTTGTATCTTTACCTTTTTCTTCCTCTTCCTCTTCTTAAAGGATACCTTTCAGCATTTCATATAATCCTGGTTTGGTGGTGATGAACTCCTTTAGCTTTTCCTTATCTGTGAAGCTCTTTATCTGACCTTCAATTCTGAATGATAGCTTTGCTGGATAAAGTAATCTTGGTTGTAGGTTCTTGGTATTCATCACTTTGAATATTTCTTGCCACTCCCTTCTGGCCTGCAAAGTTTCTGTTGAGAAATCAGCTGACATTCGTATGGGTATTCCCTTGTAGGTAACTGAGTTTCTTTCTCTTGCTGTTTTTAAGATTCTCTCTTTATCTTTTGCTCTTGGCATTTTAATTATGATGTGTCTTGGTGTGGTCCTCTTTGGATTCCTTTTGTTTGGGGTTCTCCGCGCTTCTTGGACCTGTAAGTCCATTTCTTTCACCAGGTGAGGGAAGTTTTCTGTCATTATTTCTTCAAATAGGTTTTCAATATCTTGCTCTCTCTCATCTTCTGGCACCCCTATAATTCTGATGTTGGTACGCTTGAAGCTGTCCCAGAGGCTCCTTACACTATCCTCGTATTTTTGGATTCTTTTTTCATTTTGCTTTTCCGGTTGGGTGTTTTTTGCTTCCTTGCATTTCAAATCATTGACTTGATTCTTGCGCTCCTCTGTTCTGCTGTCGGGAGTCTGTATAATATTCTTTATTTCAGTCAGTGTATGCTTAATTTCTAGTTGGTTCCCCAATATAACATCGAGGGTCTCATTAGTTTTCTTGTAGATCTCATTAAGTTTATCGGCGGCTTCTAAACAGTTCTTGAGAGACCTTAAAAGTGTGGTTCTGAACTCTAGATCTTCCATTGACAATTTTGTCCTGTTTCTTTGTCTCCGCATTTTGTTATGCTTCCTTGGTGCACCCCCTAGTGGTCTTTGTTCGTGGTCTTATAGTTAAATCTTGATTGTTGTAGCTAATTCCAGGGAGGGTTTGACCTCCAGGCCAAGTGGCTATGAGAATCAGCTGTGTCTGCAGTGAGAGAACTTCTGTCCTCTAGGGAGGTGCTAATCTGGCGTTTGCCTGAGGCTATCCGGCAAATGCCTGTGTGCAGGGCTTGGGCAGGGCGGGTCGCACAGGATCAACAGGGTGGGCTGGAGAGAGCAGTTATGGCGGCTCTCAGTCCTGTCCTCAGGGGCTCTGCCTCCCTGAGACCCAGCACCCGCTGCAAAGCTCGGAAAGAAAGCTGCACTCGCTCTGACCGAAGCCAGGCAGTCCCGCTTCTCCCGTTTGCGTCTGGGTCCCTAAAGACTCGCCCGGATCTGGAGCTCAGAGTCTGTGACTCCCTCCCGATTGAAAACGCCAACCGCGCCCTCCGCCGCCAGCCCGCTCCGAGCACTCCGCACCTCAGAATTTGACTTCAGCACTGCGCCTCCTCTGAGTGTCCGTATGCGTTTCTCTTTCCTCCTAGTTGTAGGACTTCCACTCAGCCAGCGTTCCAGTGGTTTTGGGTGATGTCCGTTCCGTCTTTTAGTTTCACTTTTGAAGTAGTTGTTCAAAGCAGCAAACTCCGGCGTTAACCTATGCCGCCATCTTGGTTCTCCAATTTACTACTTTCTGACAGAAAACATGAAATACAAAGTTAGCTTAGGATATGTAAATAATATTTGAGTGATAGCATAAAGACCATAAATATTTCTGCTTATTTTTCACATTTAATAGTTCCTCTTTCACATATTTTCCATAGAAAAAATCAGGGAAGAAGGATTTCCATGGTGAAAAAGCAAGACATTGTTGCCATATATGGAGAACTTAAAAGTTGTGTCTCATCTGCAAAATCATAGCTGAAACATGAATACCGAGGGGGGTTAGGGTTGCAGGGGTTTGTGCCATGAAGTAATGTTGAGTGTGCCAAGCTAAGTTTCTTTCATCATTTTGCTTATATTAAAGATAATACAAGTAACCAGGCTTTGGTTTAGGGATCTCCTACATTAATGCTATTGGATATGTTTAGGAAATGCCCCAGGCTGCGTGTTTGAGTGTCGACCTATGTATGATCCAAGAGGTCACAGTTTGATTCCCGGTCAGGCACATGCTCAGGTTGCAGGCTTGATCTCCAGTGTGGGGCAAGCAGGAGGCAGCTGATCAATGACTCTCTCTCATCATTGATGTTTCTATTTTTCTCTCCCTCTCGCTTCTTCTCTGAAATCAATAAAAAATATATTTTTTAAAAAAGAACTAGGTGTAACTCATATGTCAAAATATCTTTGGAAACTCTGAACTTTTTCATCCCCATCTCTGCCTAAATCCTGCACATCATCCGCCCTACAGAAACCTTTGGCATGCCAAAAATGACATGCTAAAAAAAGAAGCAAACTCTGTTGCAGGAATCAGCTATATAATAATCATTAATGGGTTGCCACAAATATGACAATAAGAATGACCTTCATTTTGAATAATCACATTGATATTAACAGGAAAAATTAACAAAGCTTTTCATTTATGAGCCAAACCCACTTCCTGATGGACATATATACTGCTTAATATTAGGATTTAAAATAAAACCAAAAGATTCCAAAATGGTGGCAGAGTAAGAGGAAGTTATATTGACAAGACCAAACTGGAAATATAACTAAAATAGAGAAAAACTCACCCTGAAAGATCAACTGAAGACTAGCTGGAGAGAACCCTAATAACCAAGGACAGAAAGTAGTGGTCACATAGAGACTGGTAGGAAGTGCGGAGGTGCAAAAGGCCTGCCCGGGTTCCCACAGACAGCAGCTGAAGTTCTGAAGGGATATCTCAGCTGTGGGGGTTTTCCACTGAGAACTCTGGGGTCTAAACCCCAAGCTTGGCACCCCAACCCAGAGCACCAGAACTGAGAAAAGTGCACACATAACTTCTGGCTGTGAAAAGCAGCAGGGTTGCTGTTTGTCAGGGAGAAATGGCTGAAAATGCAGGGACACTCTTTAAGCTGCCAATGTACAAAATTGCATGTGCAGCCACTCACCTTGGATTCTGGCAACAAGAGGACAGAATGGTTTAGAGCTGTGTAAAAAAAATCCAGGTTTGGAGGCTCTGGTTTTGGAGCTCAGAAGGCAGCCATGCTGATTTCCTGTGTTGAAACATTCCTTCATACTTCAGAGGATAACTTTCTCTAACAAACCTTTACCACCCAGGCAGCTTTTACCTCTGAGGGAAGCAATTGCCCCACCCTGTTGGAGAACCTCTTGTTCCCTGTCCCCCCACCCCCGTAGAGTCTTTGCTTTGCTTTGCTCCATAGCTCAAGGGTAATTAAGACTGAAATAACAATCAGACTATAGGCAGAGGTGAATCTCTGGAGACTTTGATTCTTTGCCTGATGTCCTTCTAGGTCCAGGGCTAGGAAAAGTGGACCTTGGTACACAGCTTGGTCCTTTCCAAAGATATCCAGGCTGAACAGAGGGAAATACAAGCTGTGGATTGCTGATAGCTCCAAACAGGGTACACAGGGCCAGTGACAAACAGTGTATGACATTGTGCTGTCTTAGAGATTGGGAGTTTTAGCAGATCTACTGAATCCATAGACACAAACCCAAACAGGTAGCCAAAATGAGAAGACAATAAAATAAGCCCCAAATGAAAGAACAACCCAATTCTCCAGAAGAAGAGCTAAATGAAATAGAGATAAGACATTTATGAAATATAGAGTTCAAACTAATGATTACAAAAATTCTCTACAGCATGAGAAAAGATATAGTAACTATGAAAAATGACATAGCACTAATAAAGAATACAGTGAAAGGAATACACAGCAGATTAGGGGAAGTGGGGGTCAGATCAATGAATTAGAAGACAGGGTAGAAAAAAATCACTCATTCAGAGAATCAAAAAGAAAAAAAACAATTAAAAAACATGAGGACAGCTTAAGGGATATATATGCAATAACATAAAACATAACAATATTTGCATAATAGGAGTGAAAGAAGGGGAAAAAATATAGCAAGGGATAGGGAACTTGTTTGAAGAAATAATGGCAGAAAACTTCCCTAACCTGGTAAAGGAAAAAGTCACACAAGTTCAGGAGGCACAGAGAGTCCCAAGCAAAAATACCCCAAACAGGCGCATGCCTAGACACATCATAATTAAAATGCCAAAAATTAAAGATAAAGAGCAAATCATAAAGACAGCAAGAGAAAAGCAATTTGTTAGGTACAAAGGAGCTCCCATAAGGCTGTCAGTTCATTTTTTTTTTTAATCAGAAACTATAGGTCAAAAAGGAATGGCATAAAGTTTCCAAGGTAATGAAAACAAGGATCTGAAACCAGGATTACTATATCCAGCAAGGATATCATTCAAGATGTAGGGTGAAATAAAGATCCCAGAAAAAAAAGGCCAAAGGAGTTTATTACTATCAAACCAGCACTGCAGGAAATGATAAAGGGACTGCTGTAATGAGAAGAAGAAATAGAAGAAGAGAGAGACATAGGCATAAACAATTAAAATGGAAGAAATAAGTTCCTGTCAATAATCACTTCAAATGGGAATGGATTAAATACTCCAATCAAAAGATGTAGGGTAGTTGAATGGACCCAATTATAAGCTGTTTATAAGAGACCAACCGCAGAACAAAAGACTCACACAGGATGAGAGTGAAGGGATGGAAAAATATTCCATACAAATGAAGATTTTAAAAACTGGGGAAGCAATATTCATATCTGACAAAATAGACTTCAAAATAAATGCCATCATAAGAGACAATAAAAGTCACTACATAATACTAAAGGGATCTATCCAACAAGAGGATATAACCCTGGTTATATGAACCCAATATAGGTCCCCCTAAATATATACAATCAGAATAGGGGACTTTAACACCCCACTGACTTCACTGGATAGATCTTCCAGACAAAACTTAACAAAGAAACAGTGATTCTAAAGGACACACTGGATCAGATGTATTTAATTGACATTTACAGAACACTTTACCCCAATGGTGAAGGTTATACATTCTTCTCAAGTGCACATGGGACATTCTCAAAGATAGGCCACATGTTAGGACACAAAACAAGTTGCTGAAAGATCAAGAATACTGAAATAATATTAAGCATCTTCTCAGATTCAATGGAATGAAATTAAAAATCAACCACAGTAAAAATACAAAAAAAAAATTCAAAAACGTGAAGTCTAAATAGCATGTAATAAACAATGAATGGATTACCAATGAGATCAAGAAAGAAATCAAAACTTCATGGGAACAAATAAAAATGAATACACAACAATTCAAAATCTCCTGGACACAGCAAAAGCAGTCCTGAGGGGGAAGTGCACAGCACTACAGGCCTACCTCAAAAAAACCATATTTAACCCTCCAACTTAAAGTATTATAAAGATAACAACAAGAAATGCCCATAGTAAGTCTAAGGAAGGAAATAGTCAATATTAGAGCAGAAATAAATGACATAGAAACTAAAAAAAAAAAAAAAAAAAAAAAAAATCAATGGAACCAAGAGCTTGTTCTTTGAAAAGAGAAACAAGATTGATGAACCTTTAGCCAGACTCATCAAAAAACAAAGAGAGAGGACCCAAATAAATAAAATCAGAAATAAAAGCAGGGAAGTAACAATTGACACCACAGAAATACAAATGATTGTAAGAAAATACTATGAACAACTATACGGCAATAAACAGGACAATGTGTATGAAATGGAAAAATTCCTAGAAAAATAAAATCTCCTGAAACTGAATCAGGAAGAATCAGAAAACCTGAATAGGCCAATAACAGCTGATAAGATAGAAGCAGTAATTTAAAAAGTGCCCAACAAACTAAAGCCCAGATGGCTTCACAGGGGATTTTTGCTAAACATTCAAAGCAGAACTAACACCTATACTCCTCAAACTACTCCAAAACATCCAAGAGGAAGGAACACTTCTAAGCTCTTTTTATGAAGTCAGCATTATCCAAATTCCAAAACCAGATAAAGACACTCCAAACAAAATGAATTAGTGGCCAATATCCCAGATGAACATAGATGCTAAAATCCTCAACAAAATATTAACAAATAGGATCCAGCAATATATTAAAAAGACCATACACCATGACCACGTGGGATTTTTTCCAGGGATGCAAGACTGGTACAATATTCTCAAATCAATAAATGTGATACATCACTTAAATTGAAAGACAATGATGACATGATCATAACAATAGATGCAGAAAAAGCAATCAACAGAATCCAACACCCATTTTTGATAAAAACTCTCAGCAAAGTGAGAATTTTATCTCAACATGATAAAGGCCATATATGTCAAACCTACAGCCAATATCATACTTAATGGGCAAACACTAAAAACATTTTCCCTAACAAGAGGAAGAAGTCAGGGATATTCGCTTTCAACATAGTACTGGAAGTCCTAGCCACAGCAATCAGACAAGAAGGTGAAATAAAAGGCATCTAAATTGGAACGGAGGAAGTAAAACTCTCATTATTTGCAGATGACATTATGTTGTACATAGAAAACCCTAAAGACTCCATTAAAAAACGATGATATTGCCGAGGCCGGTTTGGCTCAGTGGATAGAGCGTCGGCCTGCGGACTGAAGGGTACCGGGTTCGGTTCCGGTCGGGGGCATGTACCTGGGTTGCGGGCATATCCCCAGTGGGGGATGTGCAGGAGGCAGCTGGTCGATGTTTCTCTCTCATCGATGTTTCTAACTCTCTATCTCTCTCCCTTCCTCTCTGTAGAAAATCAATAAAATATATTTAAAAAAAAACAAAAAAAAACAACAAAAAAACGATGATATTAAATAAATAAAATTCGGCAATAAAGCAGGATACAAGATTAACACCTAATCAATAACATTTTTATACACGAATAATGAATTCTCAGAAATACTAAACAATCACATTTACCATTACAACAAAAAAATTAAGATACTTAGGAACAAACTTAACCAAGGAGGTAAAAGACCTGTACTTGGAAAATGATAGGACATTGAAAAAAGGAGTAGAGGACGATATAAACAAGTGGAAGAATATACTGTGTTCATGGACTGGTAGAACAAACATCATTAAAATGCCCACACTACCCAAAGTAATATAAGATTCAATGTAATCCCTATGAAAATACCAGTGGCATATTTCACAGATTTAGAACAAATAATCCAAAAATTTATATGACCCTTAATAGCTGCAGCAAACTTGAGAAAGTAAAACAAAGTTGGAGGGATCACTATACCGTATATCAAGTTATACTACAAAGCCACTGTACCCAAAACAACCTGATGCTAGCACAAGAACAGGCATATAGATCAATGGAACAGAACAGAGACCCCCAGATTTTGACTCAAGCCATTATACACAATTAATATTTGACAAAGGAGGCAAGAACATGCAATGGAGTAAAGAACATTTCTTCAATAAATCGTGTTGGGAAAATTAAACAGGTATATGGAAAAATGAAACTAAACAACCAACTTACAGCATACACAAGAATAAACTCATCCAGAGACAAAGAAGCATTGAACAGACTGTCAAACTCCAGAGGGAAGCGGGGAGAGGTGGGTAAGAGATCAACCAAAGGACTTGTATGCAGGCATATAAGCATAACCAATGGACACAGACACTAGGGGGGATGAGGGCATGTGCTGGGGGTGGGAGTGGCTGGGGAGAGGTCAATGGGGGCAAAGGAGACATATGTAATACTTTAAACAACAAAGAATTGGGAAAAAATAAATTCAAAATGGATAAAAGACTTAAATGTAAGTTCTGAAACCAAAAAAATCCTAGAAGAAACCACAGGCAGCAAAATCTCAGACATCACTTGTAGCAATATGTTTACCAATACATCTCCTAAGACAAAGGAAACTAAGGAGAAAATAAAACAAATGGGACTACATCAAAATAAAAAGCTTCTGCACAGCAAAAGAAACCATCAGCAAAATGAAAAGGGAGCCCACTGTAAGGGAGCATATTTCTTAATAATATATTTAATAAGGGATTAATATCCAAATTATGTAAGGAACTCATACAACTTAACCAAAGGAAGACAAACAATCCAGTTAAAAAATAGGCAAAGGACCTAAAGAAAAACTTCTCCAAAGTGGGCATACAGATGGCCAAGAGACATATAAAAAAAATGCTCAAAGTTGCCGGGACTGACCAGCAGACCCTGAGCAATGGATGAATGGATTATTCTGATACACATTTGCTGTGAAAAAGAAGGCTATGGGACTGCCTGGCTAAAGGAACCAGACAGCATCAATTGCCTGCCTCACTGGGCTTTTGTTATAGCAGTGGTTTGAGATAAAGTTTATCTTTTAGATATATTCAGTAGGGTAAGTAATATTGGGAGGGCACATGTGTTTGTAGTGTCCTTAAGCAAGGACACCCAAAGATTAAGCATAAGGATTCCAGTAAACATTTGGGGGGTCTGAACATGCACAGACTTGTTTGGAAAGGTCACGGAATAATTAGGGGTGCTGCCTTCAGCACTCCGCTAAGCCAGAATTCCGATAAACAGGGTGAGCGGCCTTCTGAACACTTCCCCCTTCTCGGAATGTCCTCCTTACAAACTTTCAAACCAAGTCTCATGCTTCCCAACACAAAGTCACTGATTATCAGAGAGATTTAAATTAAAATGACAATGAGCTATCATATCACATCGGTCAGAATGGCTGTCATCAACAAACCAACAAATGACAAGTACTAGCTAGGATGTAGAGAAAACGGAACCCTAGTACCCTGCTGCTGGGAATGCAGACTGGTGCATCCACTGTGGAAAACAGTATGAAGTTTCCTCAAAAGATTAAATATGGAATTTCCATTTGACCCAGTGATCCTACTTCTAGGAATATATCCTAAGAAACCTGAAACACCAATCAGAACATGTGCACCCCTATGTTCATAGGAGTGCAATTTACAATAGTTAAGATCTGGAAACAGCCCAAGTGCACATCAGTAGATGAGTGGAAAAAAAAGCTGTGGTACATTTACACCATGGAATACCATTCAGCTGTACAAAAGAAGGATCTCTTACCTTTGAGACAGCATGGAAACAACTGTAGAGTGTTATGCTAAGCTAAATAAACCAGTCAGATAAAAATAAGTGACACATGATCTCACTCATAAGTAGAATCTAATGAACAAAATAAACTGATGAACAAAATAGATCCAGAGACATAGAAGCATGGAACAGACGGTAGAACTTAAGAGGAAAGGCAGGGTTGAGTGGGTGGGTGGGAAGAAATCAACCAAAGAACTTGCATAAATATATGCATAATCCATGGACACTGACAATAGGATAGTGAAGGCCTGGGGTGGAGGGTGGGGGTGGGCTATAAGGGGTCAATGGGGAAAAAAAGGGGACATATGTAATACTTTCAATGATAAAGAATTTTTAAGTAATTTAAAAATAAATAAAATGGCTCTCAAAATATAAAATGAAACCAATGTGGTTTCATTTTGTTTTGTACAAGCAGAAAATGAATTTGGGAGTCGATATAAATAATTGGAAGTTATTGAAAGATGAGTGGCTACAGTAGGCAGTGTATTTTGCTTGACATTTGATGTTTCCAAGGCATCCATAATTTTGCAGTGGACGTCTCATTCCCACCCTCATCCTCACAGTTCTGTGTGTTCATGTGAGATGATGCCACAATCTGGCAGGATCAAATCCTCTCCCCTCGACTCACTGCTGTTTTATTCTGGCTCTTTGGAAATATGTTCCTGTTTCTGCCGTGATCTCAGGAGGAGCCCGGGATGTTCATTTTTCAGTGTGTGTTCTTTCAAACTGGCCATTTCTTTGGCAGTCTTTTTCAGTTATTGCAGTCAGATTGAATTGTATTATCCAAACAGAGAGAAATAAAATCACAGCTGGGCGTTACCTCGGCAGCAGGCAGCTCATCCTGAGCACTCCCATATTGTCTGGCTGATTGTTCCCTAAATTGCCAGAATGCGGAGAAACTTCTGTCACCAGGAAGCCCTGTGAATTGGGATGAGAGGACTTCTGTGCTCCCAGATACTGAGTGGTTATTCTCCACACAGCCCCAAAATGCTCCCTTCCTGGATGTAAACTTGCCCAGAGTTTGACTTGGTGACATGGTTACCTTCATCCTCTTTCCTCAGGCAATAGTGACATTCTCTTCCCTCTGCCCTGAAAACACAGCTGTGGTGTATGTTTATTGGCTTCCATCAGTCAGGCACATGTGTAACGTGCAGGTGGGTTGTGCTGCCTGTTCTGAAAACAGTTTAGGACTAGAACATCGGGAGCTCAGCTTGGCGAGTGCGGTGGAAACAGGAGGCATGACAGAAAGAAGACAGTCACGTCTTGCTGGGGTGGCAAGCCCACTCCATAACTTACTTTCTATTTCCGTAATGTCACCCACCCTCACTATGGCATATCTTGCTCTACATCTTGTGCTCCTGTTCAAGATGTGTGACACTCGTGGTCTTCTCTAGAAAGAGAATGTGTTTGCCATTTAATCAGCTAACATTACTCATACATTTGGATTTATGGAGGGAAAAAATTATCATTATTCAAACACTGCCACTTTACTCTGTACAACTATCTTGCCACATTTCACTCATAGCATTAAAATAAAATAGAGCTATTATTTGCACAAAAAAGAATCTCTGTGTTTCTCCTGAAATAAAAGAAGTTTTTTGTTTTACTATAAAATCAGTCTTTGCAGAAGTCTCTGTCCACAGAGAATTGCAATTGTGAGGATTTGGAAGAAGAAAACAGCAGTTTCTAAAGAAGTAGACCCTTAGGGCTAGTTCATGTTTCCTCAATCTACCCACAGAGTTTTTAGCCTTCAAACCTGGTCCACTGCCTCAATGATGCCCTGGGGCCCAGAATGAGGAGAAAGACATAAAGAAACATTATGTCTTTCCTATTCCTATAGACTCATTTGAAAGAGACCATGCAGCCCATATTATTTAAAATTCATTATGTCCTCTCTGGCCTCTCAGCCCTACGACCCTCCCATCAAGGGGCAACACTTACAGTGGTTGCCAGTTGCTTATGGGATCCAGCCTGGACTTTTCAAACTCTTTGACTTTTAAACTCTAACAACTTTCACTTGCTCAACTTTCTCCCCTCTTCAAGTTGACATCCTGTCAAATATCCAACTTTTTATTCATCGTTATTTGTCTCCACACTATTGTCATGACATAGAACCATCATCTTCAGCTATGGGTCAGATACTCTGCTAAGAACTGTAGACCATATGAAATGTAAAAGACATGATTCCTGCTTCTCAAGATCACAAACGATCAGTAAATAAAAGGCACATGCAAAAATAAGAGGAGGTAAAAGTGCTATGTCATGGTGAGGAAGTGGAAAACAGGGATTGTTCTTAAATTTCTTAAAAATACCCCATGATAGTTTTAAAGAATTGTAGGAAGACCATATTTAAATAATTGTTAACTTAAAATTTTAAAAATTATTCTTAGTACATAACAAGGTATATAAAAATTGGCATTCCAAAATCTTTTGTGTTGTTTTTTAACTTCATTTTATATATTAGCCTTTCCCTTATATTTAGATAAATTCATTTTCAGATACCCTCCCATAGAAAGGGTCTTTTGATATGACTTATTATTGCAATGGTTCTCAAATTTGATCTACAGAAATATAAGCTGGGTCAATTAATAAAATTAATATTCAATTTACAGAGGCCATACACCAAGTATATGGAACATGGATCTAATTCAGGGGTGGGCAAACTTTTTGACTCAAGGGCCACAATGGGTTCTTAAACTGGACCGGAGGGCCGGAACAAAAGCATGGATGGAGTGTTTGTGTGAACTAATATAAATTCAAAGTAAACATCATTACAAAAAAGGGTACGGTCTTTTTTTTTTTTTTACTTTTATTCATTTCAAAAGGGCCGGATCCATTCCGCGGGCCGTAGTTTGCCCACGGCTGATCTAATTACTTGCAATAATTTTCAAAATATTAGTTTTCTTCGCTAAATATAATTAAGCAATTTTTATGGCTGGTGAAACTACTATCTGAGGAAAAGACATATTTCATCATGCAGAGGAGCAAAATTTACCACTTCAAGATGTGTCTCTTTGGCATGAGGATTGTTTTAGGCTGGTTATTTTTAGGCAACAAAAGACTCAGGAAGAATCTTTCAACTTTCACTTACCTAAAAGAATTTAGATACAGCACCTATTTTAGGAAGAAAAATCATAGAGAATTATAGTATAACTAGAGGCCCAGTGCATGAATTTGTGCACCAGTAGGGTCCCTCGAACTGGCCTGTGGGAATTAGGCTGAAACTGGCTCTCTGACATCCCCCAAGGGGTCCCAGATTGTGAGAGGGTGTAGGCCAGGCTGAGGGACCTCACCAGTGCACAATCAGGGCTGGGGAGGACTTGAGGGAGGGTCCTAGGGCGTGTCTGGCCCATCTCACCCAGTCCTGATCAGCCAGCCCCAGCAGTAAGCTA
Organism: Myotis nattereri; assembly: GCF_964212035.1. NCBI lineage: Eukaryota > Metazoa > Chordata > Mammalia > Chiroptera > Vespertilionidae > Myotis > Myotis nattereri. Next base: position 27,331,235 of record NC_138078.1, on the reverse strand, counting down.
ACTTACCAGTTGGAGTTTCTGCCCCCTGGTGGTCAGTGTGTGTCATAGTGACTGGTCCAACAGTTGAATGGTCGGATACTTAGCACATTAGGCTTTTATTATATAGGCCTAGTGGCCCGGTGCACAAAATTCGTGCACAGGAGGGGGGTATTCCTCAGCCTGGCCTGGACCCTCTACAATCTGGGACCCCTCAGGGGATGTCCAACTGCAGGTTTAGGCCAGATCCCATGGGATCAGGTGTAAACCGGCAGTTGGACATCCCTCTCACAATCTGGGACTGCTGGCTCCTAACTGCTTGCCTGCCTGAGTGCCCCTAACTGCTTCTGCCTGCCAGCCTGATCGCCCCCTAATCACTCCTCTGATGGCCTGATTGATGCCTAATTGCTCCCCTGCCAGCCTGATTGCCCCCAACTGCCTTCCCCTGCCGCAACCCGCCTCCTCTGCTGAGACCCACTTCCTCCTCATGAGGCAGCGGGGGCGCCGGGATCAGCCTCCTCTGTGCTGTGTGGAGCTGCGGGACCCACCTGGCCTTATTGCATGGAGTGGCCACCAGGCCCCGCCTCTGCTGTGTGTGTGGCCATCTTGCCGCGGCCATCTTGCAGCGGCCATCTTGCGGCAGCCATCTTGTGACAACATCATGCCTGAGGATCACTTAGGCTTTTCTTAGTATATATATGAACTAGATGTGGTAGACAGAGAGAAACCTAGCAAGTCTGTTAAAATTCCTCTGTGTCTCATTGTTTCTGTATGGCCCAACAACTATCTATTTACCAAACATCTGCTCTTTTCCTCTTCCTGTGAATTGCCTTCTTTCCTTTTGAAGTCCCAGATCCCTACTCCTTCTTCTTAACTCAAAATACCATATGAATCTCATTTTGCCTGTCTTTGTAATCTTTCACATTTATGGGGGTTCCCTGAATGTACGTAATTAAATTTTTTTCCTGTTAATCTCTCTCATGTCAATTTAACTCTTAGACCAACCAGGAGAACTTAGAAGGGTAAGAGAAAAAATTTTTTCTCTGCAACAATCACTGCTCTTCATAGTATCTATGATAATAAAAACATAATATGCAAATAGACTGAACAACCAAACAGCAGAATGACCGACTGGACACCAGCCAAAGCGGGTGCAATGAGATTGGTCTGGGGCCCGGCCATCTCCCCATGATCACTCTGCAGAAGGAGGCCCAGGCCACCGGCCAATGGGGCAATCAATCAATTGGGGAGCTCCACAATTGCCCCAAAGAGGGAGGCACAGGCCACTGACATGCAGGCTGCAATGGGTGGGTGGGGTCTCCCTCTGTGGAGAGCAATTGATCACATGATTGCCCTGCAGAGGGAGGCCCAGGCAACCAGCTGTCAGGGTCTGCATGATTGCCCCAAAGAGGAAGGCCTAGGACACCAACCAGTGGGCTGTGGCGGGTGGGTGGGGCCTCCTTCTGTGGGGGCGATCCATCATAGAGTCCTGGCAGGTGATGGGGATTACCTCTTTGAGGTGATCGATCCCAGGGTTCTGGGACTGTGAGGGGGCACAGTCTGGGCTGAGGGACCCACCCCACCTCCCAGTGCATGAATTTCATGCACTGGTCTTCTAGTCCTAAATAATAAAGAGGTAATATGCAAATTAACGCTCATGCCCTCACAAGATGGCTGCCTATGACCAGGCTGGCAGGGGGGTTAGTGAGGGACAACCAAATGACTGAACAAGCAGACTGCATGGGTCAACCAGGCCGGCAGGGGTGTTATGGAGGGAAGACCACATGACTGAACAGCAGGCTACATGAGGTGACCAGGCCAGCAGGGGGGGGCAATTTGGGGCCACCAGGCTGGCAAGGGGCCCAGTTGGGGTTGATTAGGTTGGCAAGGGGGCAGTGAGAGGCAACTAGGCCAGCAGGGGGGCAGTTGGGGGTGACTAGGCCAGCAGGATTGTGAGAGGGAAGTCCAACTGTCAGTTTAGGCCCGATCCCAGGGATATCTATACATCCCCTGAGGGGTCGTGGATTGGAGAGGGTGCAGGCTGGGCTAAGGGATACCCCCTGCCCGTGCATGAATTTCATGCACCAGGCCTATAGTCCTACATAATAAGAGATGTATATGCTAATTAGCGCATATATGCTAATTAGTCTTGACCGGATTTGCTAACTAGTCACGACCAGTATGAAAATTGACCATCACTCCAACACACAAGATGGCCGCCCCCATGTGGTCAAAGACGGCCACCCCCATGTGGCCACAAGATGACCTCCACAAGATGGCCTGCAGGGGAGGGCAGTTGGGGGCAACCAAGTCAACAGGGGAGGGCAGTTGGAGGGGACCAGGCCTGTAGGGGAGAGCAGTTAGGGGTGATCAGGCCAGCAGGAGAAGGCCATTGGGGGTCGTCCAGGCCTGCAGGGGAGGACAGTTAGAGGCCACCAGGCCAGCAGGTGAGGGCAGTTAGGGGTGACCAGGCTTGCAGGGGAGGGCAGTTAGGGGCAATCAGGCTGGTACGGGAGCAGTTAGGCATCAATCAGGCTTGCAGGGGAGTGGTTAGGGGGCAATCAGGCAGGCAGGCAGGCAAGTGTTTGGGAGCCAGCAGTCCTGGATTGTGAGAGGGGTCACAGATTGGAGAGGGTGCAGGCTTGGCTGAGACACACACACACACACACACACACACACACACACACACACACACACACCTGTGCCTTAATTTCATGCACCAGACCTCTAGTCATATAATAAAAGGCCAACCTTTGCCTATGGTTAAGGCCCAGCCTCTTTTTTTCTGACTCATACAGAGATGGGTTGTAGAAGGCCAAAGCCAGATTCTATAACAGTGAAGATATCACTGAAACTAATACAATGAAAATGTAAAGGTTTTTGTACGTTGGTCAACTGAACACACAATCTCAATAAAAGTTTTTTTGATGAATATTGCTACAATGAAAAAAATGTTGACATTTATTGGAGTTTATTTGAATGACATTCAGTCCCAAAGTTATTGCTGTTCAGATTGATATAGGTGACTTTCTACTCTCTCAGGCTCAGCCATATCCACATATATCTCAAAAATAAAGATAATCTAGTTTTATAGCCCATCGTCCAAAGAATTCCGTATTCCCCCGTCATCAGCATTAAACTTTCCTAATAGACATTGAGATTGCAAACTCTTTTAGAACAAATCTTATTAATCATGTCTCAAGTCAATTAAACTATCTCTTATCTACTGTTAATGACAAGTAAGATGAAACGTAGAGTTTTTATTGGTACAGAGTTGGCCCTATTGTATGAAGGTCCTTGCCATCTCTCCTCTGACAGAAAATAAATATGTAAACCCTCACAGAGGATAATTAGATTTGGAGGGATGTGGGACAAGGTTTGGTCCCATATAATCTCTAGATTCTTGAGTAGCTTCAGATACTTCTAGCTTTTCAAAGAGAATATTAAGACTGAGATTAACAGGTTTGAAAACCCATCACCTCTTTATGAGGTAGAAACAATATTGGCCCTATGCCTTCCACACTTATATTTCTGAGAATTAGACAAAACTGGGGATCAGACTTCTGGTACTCTAGATGGATGGAGTTCTGTTCACAGGGACAATCTCTGAACTCACTTGAAAGGGAATCAGAAAGAAGAGTGTGTTTCTATGTTAAATGAATATTTTACTGCTTTCTCCTCCTTGATCTTGCCATTACCAGGTCAATAAGTCCTCAGGCACTGGAATGATAATGAACAACAACAACAAATCCAGTTTAAAAGCATGGCTTTAAATCCAAGTGCCTTAAGCTCTTAGAAACATGTTTCTGTTCAAAACTTCCTATCCATTTCACAATTTCAGTTAGACAAAGACTGAAAACCAGTAAAGTATATGTCAGAAGTGCTCAAAAAAAGAAAATGTTGAAGTTAGTTACACAAACTTGGAATTCTAAATCTGCCCACAAGTCCAAGAAGCCCAGATGCTGTGTCTTTTCCTTAGTTTTATAAATCTCTTGGAATCTTTGAGTGTGAATATGTCTTTAATATTAACATGCTTCTTCTCCTAACATTGTTGTGTTTGAGGCATCTGGACATTTAGAATGCCCTTGGAGGCAGAACATGACTTATTTGTGACTGACAATTTTGCCCAGTGGAAAGGGAGATGCAGGCTCACTATACCTCTCTGTATAGAGAAGTATGTGCCCTGTAAAACCATATCACAGGAACCCATAGAAGGCCTCCAAACTCTCAGTATTGAAGCTAAAGCAGGAACAGGTCATGGGAGGCTACACTCTGACGCACACATTTGTCAGGAAGTTTAGGGCCTGCTTCTGTGATGTATAGTCTTCTTTCTTTAAAGAGTAGATTCAAGATTTAAAGAGCTCTTAAATGACTCAAAAAATAAACAAACAAACAATAACAAAACAAACAAACAAAAAAAACAGAAGCCAGGTCAGTCCTTTGGAGAAATAATAATTAAATCATAAGAACTAGCATTGATTTGATATTTCCTTTATGTGTGTATGAAATATATTATTTAATCCTCAACTCAGTTGATAAAGTACTATTACTAACATCCAATTTCACAAATAAGGAATCTGAGGTACAGGTACAGGGTGTTTAAGTACTTTCCCCCAAAAGTACCTGTGTTATTAAGGTATTAAATCTTAAGACTCCTAGAGTACATCAAGCTGGCTGTCATTAATTGTTGCCAAACCATAATGTGAAGAGCTTTTTGTTAATCACCTTGAAGAAACTGATGCTAAAGGCAATTAAATTAAATAAGCTCTGAATGAAAACACAGCCTTTAGAGTCCAAACTGGGATTCAAAGTCCCAGTTTTCTAATGCAGAATTCTATACTCTTTTTACTATGCCACTCTGTCTCATTTTACAACTTCCTCTAGTGGCCCCTATATGTGACTATTTTTAGTTTCAAAAAATTCATACTTTTGAAAGAATGAAACACAAAAAGGAAAGTAATTGTTAATACTCAGCTGTAGGTATAAGAATGGGAAAGGTTATAAAGAGGAACTAACATTAATGGTGTAATTTAATAAGAACCAGAGACTCTCCAAGGTTTTAACATGTGCTACATTCTCCAATTCTGACAATACTTCAACATTGTCAGTAAAATACTCAAGCCTCACAGAAAATCAAGTCTTGCTGATATTTTGTCGACTTTCCCTTGGTATGTCAGCTTTGACTAGGCTCAGGGCAGGTTGCCCCAAATTTGCCAAAATCACATATCGATTATTTTGAATTAAAGTTAATTGGGAAACAGCCTGTGCAAGGACACTGTGATCCTCCTCTCTGTCTCCCCTAAAGCAGGATATAAATGCCCCGTGTGAAAGGTACACTCCCTACACCAGGAGGTAGAGAGACAACCTTATCATCAGAGATAGGGCATTCAGGGCCAAGAAGGCTGTATAAACAAACCTTGTTAGTTCTTTGCTAATATAGCACCCAACATACATTTCTTTTTCTTATTGCTTCTTCTTAATTTGTTTTTCTTTGTCTAAAAGGTATAAAAGCTATCTGCTTTGGTCACTTCCTTGACCATTTCAAGTCTCTGTGAGGCTCCCATACATACAAAATTATATTGGACTAGAAGTCCGGTGCACGAAATTCATTCACACAGAGGGAGGGGTCCCTCAGCCTGGACTGCACTCTCTTGCAATCTGGGAGCCCTCAGGGGATGTCTGCCTGATGGCTTAGGCCCTGGGGAGTGGGCCTAAGCCATCAGTTGGACATCCTTAGCATTGCCACAGAGGCAGGAGAGCCCCCCACCACTGCTGCTGTGCTAGCCACCCATGAGCCCGGCTTCTGGCTGAGTGGTGCTCCCCCTGTGGGAGCACACTAACCACAGGAGACAGCTCCTGCATTAAGCATCTGCCCCCTGGTGGTCAGTGCGTTCATAGTGACCACTTGTTTTGCTGTTCAGTCAATTTGCATATTAGTCTTTTATTATCTAATCTAATAAAAGACAAAAAGGGTAATTGACCGTACCTTCGCTATGCTTCCCATGGGCTAATCAGGGTGATATGCAAATTAACCACCAAGAAATATGGCAGTTAATTTGCATACAGCAGAGCAAAGACTGAAGGCGGCTCGGGCCGCCAGAGTAGCGAAAGGCTAGAAGGCAGCTCCGGCTGCCGGAGCAGCTAAGCTAAGGCTGGAAGGCGAGCAGTGAAGGTCTGGGTCCCAGGTGCCGGAGGAAAACTGGTGCCAGCACCCAGGGGAAGGAAAGGCCTATTGCATGAATCTTTTTGTGCAACAGGCCTCCAGTATAGGATAATGTGTTATTATGGGCAAGGCCTCTAATTCAGTTTTTTTTTTTTAGGTAGTTAAAGGGAGGGGCGGAATTTTCACTTGAGCCTGAAGCTAAAATTGCCCTTAGCTCAAAAATCTGCACACCACTGAGACACATCTTGGTGAGGCTCATTCTGAACCCACATACTGTTCTATTATGTGTATAAGTATTGGGAGCCATCTTATCTCTTTAGTGAAAGGAACTTTTTGTTATGTTACAATGACTAACTTTATATCATGAGTTGTGTTTTGGCTTCAAGCCTGTATCCAGTATTCATGCAGCAACTTCAGTTCTTCTGTTCAATATTTACTTGGCATATCTTTTATTTTATTTTCTCTAAGTCTTTCTAGGTTGTTATGTATTAGATAGGAATAGCTCATGTACACAGACAATAGTCTGGCAAAGGCCTGGAAGGAACGGGTGCAGGGTGGAGGAGATTAATGGGAAAAAAATAAAAGAAAACAAAGGGACATCTGTAATACTTTCAACAATAAAGATACATTCTAAACAAAGGAAAATATCTTAGTTGAAAAGAGTTTTATGTGAAATAATATAATTGCAAACACTGTACTTTATATTCTCAACTCCTCTCAAATAGATATTAAGTGACCCTATGTTCACTTAATGTTAATTGACCCTATGTTCATTGACTGCAGGACTGACTTCTGCCATACCAACCCAGCACTGACTGCTACAGGGGCTGCGATCAGACCCTGCTTTTCTCTCCTAGCCTCTCTCTGGGCCTGATCACAGTCCCCTCAGCAGTCAGTGCTGGGTCGCCTTGGCTGACTTCTGGTGTTTGGCCAAGCCTTCAGTTGCTATGGACCCTGGCTCTTCATATATATAGATTTTCCCCCTGTTAAACTGTCTTGTATCAATTCAATTATTAAACCAACCATAAAAACCAGGAGAGGTAGGGTAAAATTTTCCCCTCACTGACAGTTTCTTCACCCACACTGCTTGTCTCAAGAGTATGAAATGGTTATTTCATGCTAACCTTGTATTCATTTGATAGACAGGAAGAAGAGAGATTGAAGCAAAAGTGTGACAGTTACATTGGAAAAGTAAAGCTTTCCCAGTAATCCACGACTAATATCTCATTGAACAGAACTATTTGCAAAAGGCACCTCTTGTTGCAACAAAGCCTGAAGAAGCAAGTATTTTAGCTGGTCACATTGTTATTGTGGTTCTAATATTATTTAATAATGTCCTTTCTTTCTAGTGTGAACAAATGTTTTAGGCTCACTCTCTACATTTCCATCCCCAGATATATAATCAACCATTTCTATAAGAAGCCCTGGTTTTAATCTTTTTAGTCTCTTTTTCACTTGTTTCCATAGACTATGCTTTTCATTTATTCCCTTTCTATCTCTTGCTGGGCTTTCTGAGATGGCTATTCTTCATTGTGCTACTTATAATTTAATCTCCGTTTAGAAGTTTGTTTTTCTATTTAGCAAGTTAGGTTGCTTCACCTTTCATATCCTCCTGATTTCAGGCCATCATGTCCTATTTTCTGGTCACCTTTTCTTTTAGTTCTTCCATTTGTGCTTTGTAGTGTTCCTGCAAAACTATAATTGCTCTTTCAAGGATTTGTTTCTGTTTGTTTTCTGTTGATTGGCTTTTAGTTCTAATTGTAATTTTAAGTTAGAATTTTCACCTGCTTTTGGAAACCACTTACAGTTGAGTATTTCTATTATCTATAGGAACTGATGTAGCTCTCATGCATGTGTTATTCCTTGTGTGCAGGCAGAGCTTCCTCTTCTTCCTTTCCTGTTACTTGTAGGAATAGAAATTGAAAGGGGATGGACTTTCCTAGACTTCCAGTAGGAAGATGGTGTTGGGATTCAGGGATGTGCTAGGACATCATTCCAAGCTTCACAGCTCACACTTCCCTCCTCTGTCACTACAGTGAATGTCCTACAATACGGTCATCTCTGTAGCCAGCGCTGCTCTGACTCTTAGAGCCCATCCTGGATTTCCTAGTTCCCTCCACAGCCCTTTCTTCCACCACGACTCACTCTTAGAAATTGTTTCTTCTGTGATGTTCTGCTATCTGCCACCTCTGAACACTTTCTGAATCTTTCTCTTCTTCCCCAGGGCTCTTGAGGTGCTCAATCTCAGTTATGCTCACAGTACTAGTCGTCCCATCTCTGATATGATGCTCTCATTTGGGAAGCAACTATTTGCTGGATATCTGAGCTCCTCCAACCCTTTGAACCCCTCTGCCAACCCTGTTCTTCCCTTTGGTCCTCCCACAATCACCTGTTTCCTGTGAGGCTTCACCTTTGATGTCAACTATATGCAACTGGGAGTCTATGAGTTTCCTGCATCTTAATTCACTGAAAACATAGCTTAAAGTTTTTTTTTTTAAGTTATCATTTTTCCCCTAGATGATTTCCAGGAGAAAGATGATATTTGAAATTTGTTGCTTGGTTATAAAACTCTTGTTTATAAATGACTTGGTTATCCAGTTTTATTTCTAATATTTTCTAAATAGTTAAAAGAGTAGGTATCATTTGTTGATTGTGCCATGTACTATGACTCAGTAGAACAAAGCCTAGGGCTACTTGTTGCCATTATCTCATTTTCAGAAAGAGTAAGAGGTCCAGGAAGGTTAAGTAATTTGCTTAATCTGCCACAAAGAAGATAAGTAGAATTAGGAATTAAAGCCAATTTGTTCTAAATCCATAGCCAAAAACTGTATCCCATGAAATGGCTTGTCACTTTTCCTGCATATTTTGATCTTCCAAGGTTAAAATTATTTATGTACACTTCCTATTATGCATACTCTAGTGCACCCTGTCACAGTTTATTGTGAACCAAACATAAAGACCTTGATTTATAAACTGTACTAAATATGGTTCCCTGAGAGCTTCACATATTTTTCATTTAGACTTGAAAGTGAAAATTTGACCTCTAATTTTAATATGAAAGAATAAATACGACCTACACTGTAACAATACACATTGAAATGAAAGTAAGTTTCTTTAATCTTTTCTCGAAAACTTGACAAAAATATTGAGCTAAAGATAAACATAGTAATAAAGAAGATAATATTTTATAAATATTAGGTACATTGAAGTTTTAATATACTATATTGATTTAAACATGTCTACCATGATCATTTATACCTATTCTTGTTAAAATATTCATTCATAAATTAGTATGCTTACAAATTTTATATTACACTATGTTACAAACATAAACCACTATAATAACTATAGGTTCAAGGTTATACATTTTTGGAATTAACACTTAACAAATGCCTATTATATGGCAGAGAGTTTTTAAATACATAGATATGATGGTAAAGTATAGAACTGAGATTTAAGAACAAATACATAATTTATACATGTATGTGTGCATAATATTACATGTCCATATTATTTGTATTATATAATTTATGTAAATTACATACAATTTTATTATTTTACTAGAGTCCTGGTGCACAAAATTTTGGCAAGGGGCTCGACCCTCACAGCTGCAGTGGTGGCTTGCCTTGGCCCTTGCAGCCCCAGCTTCATCCAGAAGGTCGTCTAGAAGGTCGTTCAGCCATCTTGTCTAATTAGCATATTGCACTTTTATTATTATAGATGTTTGCAACAACTGGCCCTTAATCTCCAGTATATAGAAAAACCAACCTGAGGGTCAAAGACGTCAAAACTTTTTGTAATATATTATTTTTTTATTAATTTCACAGAAGAAGGGAGAGGTAGAGATAGTCACATCAATGATGAAAGAGAATCATTAATCAGCTGTCTCCTGCACACCCCCTACTGGGGACTGAGCAATAACCCAAGCACTGAGCCACACTGGCCTGGTGGTCAAAGAACTTTTGAGAAGTATTTTAGCTCCTGAGTGTTAACACTGGAGATAGAATGCAGGACTCCCTGTCTTCCAAAGCCATTTCCAATTTACTGGGCTGCCTTGAAGGCCTAAGTTGAAAAGGAAAACAATCTTGCAAGGATGCAAAATAGACACAAGGGAAAATAATTTGGACCTCATTTACTAGTATAGTGGGAAGTTTAATTTTACAGTGATTTCTCAATTTGTGGATACTATATTATAATTTCTAGACAAAACTATATATATTTAGAGGTATTCAGGCAGCAGCCACACTGATCCAATGCTCTGGACAACATCTCGTCTTTCTCATCATTTATCTCACACTAGGCCAAAGTCTAAAAGAAGAGCTAGGATTTCACAGTTTTAAAATTATATACATTGAATACTAATATGCTCTATCATATTAAACAGTCTATGTCATGTGATAGCAACAATATATATTTTCAGCTAATATATTTAATCATAATCAACTACATCAAAAAGGCAACATACACAATTTGCATTTTTCTTCCATATGATTCAGTGCACATTAGTGGAATAGGTGTCCATGAGGTAAGGAAGGTAAAGTAGGTAGCTCTTCTACAGAAGCATGATGACAGGCTTTATGGGGCTCTACACACTATACAGCAGTAGAAACCATTTTATTTTTCTCTATTAGTTGGAGAATATTGAGTTCCAATGGTTATCCCATGGAAGAGAGCTGAGTTGCTATTGGGACATTTTTGACACCCAACAGCCTGACTGACTTTGATTACACAGCAGTTCAGAATATATATCACTGTTTTTGAAACTCCTCCCAAATCACGTTATTTAAATGATACCTGTTAGCAAGAAAAATGAGATGTCTAAAGTCTGTTAAAATATTTAAATTCAGTAACTCTACACAAGTGAATAGGTGGGCTTGGTGGTTAAAATAAAATTTTTGCATTTTGAGCATAACCAAGTTTTATGTGTTTATATATATGTTCTTTTTAAAATATTTTTTGTTTATTTTTTACAGAGAGGAAGGGAGAGGGATACAGTTAGAAGAAACATCCATGAGAGAGAAACATAGATCAGCTGCCTCTGCACACCCCCTACTAGAGATGTGCCCACAACCAAGGTACATGCCTTGACTGGAATCAAACCTGGGACCTTTCAGTCTGCAGGCCGATGCTCTATCTACTGAGCCGAACCGGGTAGGGAATATATATATATATATATATATATATATATATATATATATATATGTACTAGAGGCCCGGTGCACAAAAATTTGTGCACTCAGGGGGGAGGGGGGTCCCTCAGCCCGGCCTGTGCCCTCTCGCAGTCTGGGACCCCTCGGGAGATAACGACCTGCCGGCTTAGGCCTGCTCCCGGGTGGCAGAGGGCAGGCCCAATCCCTAGGTTCAGCCCCTGGTCAGGCTCAGAGCAGGGCGGATCTGGAGGTTGCGATGCCACCTTCAGTCATGCTCAGGTTAGGGCCAATTGGGGGGTTGGGGCACCGCCCCCTGTCACATTCAAGGCAGGGTCGATGGGGAGGTTGCGGCGCCACCCCCTGTCACACAGAGCAGGGCCAATCAGGGGTTTGGGGCTCTGCCCCCTGTCACTCACAGAGCAGGGCCCATCAGGGGTGTTGGGGCTCCGTACCCTGTCACGCACAGAGCAGGGCCAATCAGGGGGTTGAGGAGCTCCCCCCATCACTCACAGAGTAGGGCCGATAGGGGAGTTGGGCCATCGCCCCCTGTCACACACAGAGCAGGGTGGATCAGGGGGTTGGGTCGCCACACCCTATCACACTCAGGGCAGGGCCAATGCGGAGGTTATGGCTCTACCCCGTCACACACAGAGCAGGGCCTGTGTGGGGTGGTTGGGGTGCCGACTTCTATCACCCACAGAGCAGGGCCAATCAGGAGGTTGGGGCACCGCGACTGTCACACTCAGGGCAGGGCCGATGGGGAGGTTATGGCTCTACCCTTTTACACACAGAGCAGGGCCCATGGGGGGGAGGGGGGGTTGGGGCACCGCACCCTGTCACATACAGAGCAGGGCCGATCAGGGGGTTGGGGCGCCACACCCTGTCACACACAGAGCCGCAGGGCGATCAGGGAGTTTGGGCGCTGCCCCCTGTCACACTGATCCTGGTGTCGGGAGGCCTCGTGGCTCCACTGATCCCAGTGCTGGGAGGCATATTACCCTTTTACTATATAGGATAGAGGTCTGGTGCACGGGTGGGGGCTGGCTGGTTTGCCCTGAAGGGTGTCCTGGATCAGGGTGGGGGCCCGCTTGGGTGCCTGGCCAGCCTGGGTGAGGGGATGATGGCTGTTTGCAGCTGGTCACACAGCCTTCAGGGTGGGGGTCCACACTGGGGTGCCTGGCTAGTCTGGGTGAGGGGCTGAGGGCTGTTTTCAGGCTGGCAGGTGACTGAAGCTCACAACCACTCCTTTTTTTCTTTTTTTTTCTTTTTTTATTTTGGGCCAGCTTTAGCTCTGAGGCTGGGCTCCAGCTCTGAGGCCTCGGCTACTGAAAGCAGGTATCTGGTTTGTTTGGGTTCTATAATCGAAACACTGTTTCAACTCCAGCTCTGAGATCCCGGATGGCTGAAAGCAGGTTTCTGGAGTTTGTTTAGATTCCATTTTTGTAAAAATGTTTCAAACTGAAAGCTCAGAGCCCAGCAGTGGCAGGCAGGGAACATTGGCTTCCTCTGTCACTGAAGCAAGCAAGCCTCATGTTCGCTTCAAGCTGCCTGGCTGCCGGCCGCCATCTTGGCTGGCAGTTAATTTGCATATCACCCTGATTAGCGAATGGGAAGGGTAGCAGAGGTACGGCTAATTACCATGTTTCTCTTTTATTAGATAGGATATATATATATATATATATATATATGTGTGTGTGTGTGTGTGTGTGTGTGTGTGTGTATATATATATATATATATATATATATATATATATTCTTTACAAGAGAGATAAATCCTCTCTTTAAGTTCTAAAATCACTGTATCAGTAATCAATTGACAGCTATTTATTCAGTTATTATATTATGAAATCCAGAGGGATAGGTGATGAGGACAATGCAAAAACGAAGTCAGAGAGATCCACTCTTCAATGGTTTCACTAGCTGGAGACACATGACAAATAAACATAAGCACACATAATACATATACAAAACCTCTTTAAATATAAATTAGATCACCTCTCATTTGATCAGAATCCTTCAATTGGCTTCAAAATTTCCCTCAGAATAAGATACCAAGTTCTTAGCAGAGCCTATAATAACTCCCTATAGGATGGGCCTCCCCACACTTCCCTACTATTAGCTCATGACCTTTTCTCTTACCACTCTTCCCCTCATTCAGCCTCAGTGGATTCCTTACTATTCTTGGAAAACCTGCAGAAAAACTCCCACCTCAGGTTCTCTTCACTGGCAGTCCCCACTGCCTGAAACTCTCTAACATCAGATAAATACATCACTGTCTTTAATATCCTTCATATATTTGCTGACATAAGGCATTCTCGGTGATGTTCTTCTGAGGGAGCTCTATGCTGATCATTGTTTAAAATTGCAAATTATATTCTTATGCCCCAAATACCACTTCATTTATTCTATTCTATTATTACTACACCACTTACCACCATTTCTCACTACATATTTTATATATTTATTCTCCTCTCTCACATTATTTTAATATTAGATCCCGGAAGGCAGGGATCTGTTTTGTTCACTTATTATATAACCATCTCCTAGAAGAGTGCTTGACACATAGCAAACATTCCATAAATATTTAAGTGAATGAATAAATAGTAACAGTAAATACAGAGCATGATAAATATTGAGTTAATAATACAGAAAATGTATAGTAAAGTGTTGAGTAAAATATAACAGCATGGGAAAGGATAGTCATGCTTGGTTGTATAGAGAAAGTAGGTTTGAGATGGACTCAGATGACTATGTGAGTGTTGTGTGAAAATACAAATGGTGGAGACAGAGAGCTTCATATGGGGAGTAGTATTCCCAAACCATTGAGGAGGTATGGTCATAGTGAATACTGGAATGTGGCTGAAGTGCCCTAAGCAAAAGAAGCAGAGAGATTCAAGAAGTCAGTGGTGCCTATACTTAGAGTGACTGGAGGATATATTCAAGAAGTCAAATATAATTTAGCCTCTAATTTTAATTTAGACCCACATTATTACATAAACACAATGACAATATCATAACCATTAAAACTGCAACAATTCCTTTCTATCACCGAATACCCTTCCCATTATTAAATTTCCAAATGTCACAACATTTTTCTCAATAGTTGTTTTGGTTGAATCAGAATCTAAATAAGATCTGCACTTCTTATTTTGTTGGCCTGTTTCTTAAGTATGTTTAATCAAAAGCAGAACCCTCTCCACTCTTTTTTCTTCACAAATTGGTGTGAATCAGAACCTGTGTAAGTTGACCTGTAGGATGCCTTAGAATCTGGATTTGTCTGATTGCTTTCTTTTGGTGTTATTTGTCTTGTTTCCCTAAAATGGAAGCCAAGCCGAAGAGGCCTGATTTTATTCCAAATTCATATTTTTGGCAAGGACACTTCACAGGTGGTGTCTGAGTGTCATATTTATCATACCAAGTGTATACAACATTGTTTGAATGACTTTTAGTGATTAGGCTTGGGAGGAAAAATATATCCTCTACCCTTCTACATTCTTCTGGCTGGTCTAAGAATTAAATTCACATAAGACCGAGTAACAGAAAAAAATACAATTTAATTATGTATGTACAGGGGCTCCATAAGAATATGAGGCCCACAGGCAGTCAGGCAATTGAAGCTTATGTGCCATCCTGAGCTAAGTAGAAGGGGAAGTAGTTTGGGACTTCAAAGGGAGGAAGACAATTCACATGGAGATTTAAAAAAAAAACCAACAACAACAAGTAAGTGGTAAACAAATGTTTGCTTTGTCATGCAGAGCCAATGGGATACCACAGAGAGGACTTTGGTCTCCAAGCCCTGCTGAGTTCCCTCTATCACAGTGGCTCTCAACCTTTGCATCGCGACCATCGGAAAACACATATTGCATATCAGATATTTACATTACGATTCATAACAGTAGCAAAATTACAGTTATGAAGTAGCAATGAAAATAATTTATTTTATGGTTGGCGGTCACCACAACATGAGGAACTGTATTAAAGGGTCGCAGCATTAGGAAGGTTGAGAACCACTGCCCTATCACATATAGAACATATTTTTTGTAGATAACTCTGTTGATAATGCTCTTTCTGCACCAGACCCTTTATCTTAATTATTTTAGGCAGTGAAGGGAAAAGTAAAACTCTCTTCTTAAAGCTTTTGTTTCTTAAAAACAACTAGCTTAAAATAATGTTCATACCAAAGATACATATTGTGGGTGGCAAAACCCTGGTCCCCAATATGGATAATAAAAATATAGTGATAGCCTGTCTGGCATGGCTCAGTGGTTGAGCATTGACCTATGAATCAGGAGGTCGCAATTCAGTTCCTGGTCAGGGCACATGCCCAGGTTGAAGGCTTAATCCCCATGCAGGAGGCAGCCAATCAATGATTCTCTCTCTTCATTGATGTTTTTATCTCTCACCCCCTCTCCCTTCTTCTCTGAAACTAATTATTTTATTTGAAATTGAAAAGTGGTGAGTTTCTAATTTTAAAATTTCCTGAACAATAATTAACTAGAATTTTCCTAAGGAAGATCTTTACCTCATCAAACGAAATGAAGTGCAGATAAGAAGAAAAGAATAAGCATTTGCTTTTCTGTTTCATGCTATTGTTCACTAGAAGAAATTGGTACTGTTGTTAGTATTTTTAGTTGTAAACTTAAGCTGTGCTGCTATCTTTTTATTTACTTTCACAAAGGTCTTCCAGGCAACTTATAAAATTTAAAGTTTTTTATATTCTTTATTTTACATTCTTAATCAAACAAAAAGTTACTTGTACTTGCTTCTACTACACAACTAATTTGAGATATTTGGGATAATATGAAAAATGCAAGAACTTACCACCGATAACACACAAATAATCTTGTTACAATTTTAAGAATGTCAACACTACAGATGGAGTTAACTATTTACACATTGTGCATGTCTTTTACCAAATGTAGGTGTAAGCTTTGGTATTTTGATATTTTATCCTCTGGTAAAAACTTTCATTATGTATATCCTTGTGAAAACAGGTAAACTTAAACATGAGTATCAAAATTATGGTGGAACATAAAAGTATTAAAGTATTTGGCTTTATTTTTAAAAAACAACATATTTTTATTGATTTCAAAGAGGGAAATGGAGAGGAAAAGAGAGACAGAAACATCGATGATGAGAGAGAATCACTGATCGGTTGCCTCCTACATGTCTCCTACAGGGGATTGAGCCTGCAACCTGGGCATGTGCCCTGACCAGGAATCATAGCATGACCTCCTGGTTCATAGATCCACTCTCAGCCACTGAGCCACAACTGCTGGGCTCAAGTATTTAGTTTTCATCATATAAGAATTCTTTTTTGAATTGCATTTAAGAATAATAATTAAAACATTAAGTAATCTCCAGGGTTCCTTAAGAAATGATTACTAATATCCCTATTAAATTCAATTTCATCTATAATGCTTTCAACAATAAAGATAAAATAAATTATAGAAAATAAAAAAATTTTCAATTTCAAGAACTCTCATTCATTACTGGTGGGAGGGCAACTCTGGGAAAGACACCTTGGAAGACAGTTTGGCAAACGAAACATTCTCTTACCATACAATCCAGCAGTTGAACTCCTTGGTATTTACTCAGATGAAAAAACAAAAACATGCATATTGAAATTTAAAGCAGCTTTATTCATAATTGCTAAAACTTGGAAGCAACCACAGGATCCTTCAGTAGGTGAATGAATACATAAATTATGCTACATCCAGATAATTGAATGATATTCAGTGCTAAAAGGATCAAGTCATGAAAAGATAAAGATATGGTGGAACATTAAATGCATATTATTAAGTGAAAGAAGCCAATATGAAAAGGCTACATACTATATAAATCCAAAGATATGACATTCTGGAAAAGGCTGTGGCGACAGTAGAAAGGGCAGCGGTTGCCAGGAGTTAAGGGGAAGGAGGCATGAATAGATGAAACACATATGACTTTTTAGGGCAGATAAACTATTCTCTATGATACTATAATAGTGGGTTCATGTCATTATATATTAGTCAAGACCCATAGACTGCACAACACCAAGAGTGAATCCTGCACGCCTCCTACAGTAAGCAGGAGACTTGGAACTATAATGATCTGTCAATAAAGATGCGTATGTGGACGGTAGGGGAGGATGTGCATGTGGGAGTGGCAGAGTGTATATAAGAACTCTGTACTTTCACCTCAGTTTTGCAATGAATCTAAAATTGTTCTTTTAAAAATTCAATGTCAGCAGTGATGCTTGTGGGAAAAGAGTCTATTCACTAATAGGCTACAACATTGGAGTTTATTCGCTCCTTTCCTACTATAAAATTAACCCTAGGATATGTAAGAATGTATAATGTGTGCTTGACAATGAGGAATAAATTATATATCTAACCATTCTTTGCCAATATCTGACTACAGTAGGTATTCAACAGATGTTCATTGAAAATTCATTAAGGCTTATAGGTGAATCACTTGGGAAGCATATAAATACAAAGATTCCGATTGAGCAAGTCTAGGGTGGGGTCTAAGATTCTTCATTTCAAACAATCTCCCAGGAAATGCTGATGCTGCTGGTTCCTCAGACCACACTTTATGTGGCAAGATTTTCTTTACAAATTGATATTTCCCAAAAGTATTCCTGCTTAGCAGTGGTTGGCAAAGGACAAATTCTTCAAATGAATTTGATTTGGAAAATGTTCAACACATGCCCATCTTCTTGGAAAGTTTTATGTACATAGAGATAATAAAGGCTCTGGGTAAAGCAAACTGTTGAACTTTGCATAACCCAGGCTTCTACAATCACATTTGACCTTAGCATCTTACTACCTATTTCAGTAAAAGCTATTAATCACTCTAATATTTTATAGTACACATTGCACAGAATGCTGATTTTTACAGGTTAAAAAAATAAAGCCACACAACTGTACCATAAGGATAATTTAATTCCTGTTAAAATATTGTAAGTCTAATTTACTCAGCCCATTTTTTGGATTCTACCTAACTAAAGAAAATGACCACAGCAAGTGACAGGTTAAGCATAGATAACAGTAACCTCACTGAACTATGTACCAGGAGGAACACAAACAGGTGACAAAAGTAGATTTCAGACTCTCAGATAGTATGTTTGCTGCAGAATACCAAAGACACAATATCCCAGATTGGGTGGCCAGATGCATGTCAGAGATGATGAGTGAAGGCAAAAATGGCAACAAAGCCTTTCACTTTCTTGACATACAGAACACTTCATTCTGCTGACTCAGAAAAGTTTGTTTTGTTTTGTTTTTTGCCAGATGTCTCTTCCCAAAGCAAAAATACCAATATATATTTTCTTAAGGTTAAAAGTCAAAAAATTATGGCTAATCTGGGCCTGCCCTTCCATCAACTTAAGTGGAGGTAGAAGACGGTTATGGTTTTTCTAACCGTGTGAATCCAAAAGAGTAAGTACCCAATTATGTCAGTGTATCTCCTGTGAGCCAGGCATGATTAGGTCAATAATATCCTCGGATATCATAGTCTGACAACCACATTAGCACCTCCCCTTCCCACCTAAAGGTAAGAGGGAAAAGCCAGTGTGAGGTGAGCCCCCCAAGCTGTTCCCAATAGACTGCAAGAATGAGCTTCAGATTTACTAGTATACATGAATATTGTCAGTTTGTAGGTATATAGGCCTCTTTTTGGAAAATTATAATGGAGTAAAAATATTTGAGAAAATACCAGTAAATATTGAGCAAGTAGAAAAAAAAGTTAGGTTGAACCACTTCATTTTAAAAAATGATGTTTTTGTACTTATTTCTAAAACACATTATAGAAAATACTGATGAAAAGTTAAGCAAAATAAACTATGAAATTATTTAAATTTTATAGTACTCTTGAAATGTTTCATAATAAAAATTTGGAAAATAAAAAACAATCACAATCTATAAATTAAGCATCACTTCTTATACTACTAGTCAGAGATAGGCACTATTAACATTTTGGTGTATTTCCTTTCAGAGATTTTTTTACTGTGCCATACATATTATTTCCTTTCTCTAAATAGCCTCATGCTGTGTAAATAGCATTTTGTAACAAGTACTTTATATTATTAAATTTATAGTAATTAAAATATAATTGTATGCCCATGTAATATATGTATGTTTTGTGTGTATAAAGTAATTTATTTCACTATAATATTACAGTTCTCACACAGAGTTTCTTAGGTTCATAAACAATCAAATTCTCCTCCAAATGACCATAAAAACAAAAAGGATTGTTTTAATAGCTTTCAACCTAGCAGGTGTTTTCAGGTAGCAGCAAATTTAGGGGGAGGATCAGAACATCAGCAATAAACCTGTGAGAGTGCATTTTTTAACCATATATTTTTCTCAGTGATTAGCATACACATTTTCTTTAGAATCAGGTAAAATGTGATTCCATTTCTGGTTTTGTCGCTTACTGTGCTACGTCAGGCAAGATGTTAATATAGCTGGGCCTCAGTTTTCACATTTACAATTTCTGAATAATCCTATATAATAAAAGGCTAATATGCAAATACCGAATGGCAGAACAATCGAACAACCAGTTGCTATGATGTGTGCTGACCACCAGGGGGCATGTGCAGAACATGATGGGAATTGGCTGCAGCGGGATGGTGGAGCAGGTGAGCAGGGGCACCAGACCAAGGCGGGGCACCAGTTGCTGTCATCGGGGCGAGCCTCTGGTGGTTGCTGAAAATTCTTTGCTCTCATGCACTGTTGTCCTGCCCGACACTCGCTGCCTGTGCTGGAGCCACTGCTCGCATCCACTGCCAGCACTGGCCCCGCTCACACCCGTAGCTGGCGCAGGAGAACCCAATCGCACCTGCTGCTGGTCCTGATCCCCCCTGAGGGCTTCTCCAACTCCCCCTGCTCCTGAGGGGCAATCGGGCAGCAGCCACTGCTTGCACCTGCTGCTGGCACCAGCCCTAATCGCTCCGCGCCATCAGTGGGTGTGAGTAGGGCAGGTGCTGTCAGTGCATGGGAGCAGAAGCAGCAGGAGCAGGGCTACAAGCATATGGGACTGGGGGCCATGGTAGGAGGGGCCGGGCGGGTTGCGGAGGACGGGCTGAGATCTGTCCCTGTGCCTACCACAGCCTTGCTAACGGCCACAGCTCCTTTCAAGGTGCACAAATTCATGCACTGGGTCCTTAATAATAGTATATTCACCCTAGAGGTGTGAGCTCATTAAATGAATCAGGTCCTACTCAAGCACCATTGTGTATGCAGTGCTTCTTGAAAGGCTTCACCATAGCTTTTCCGAAGAACTGTATCAGGGTTTGGTGCTCTAATTAAAATAAAGACCTTAAGATGATAAAAGGATTTCTAATAATGATTGAATCTATAACTTGATCTGAGAACAACTTAAATATCAAACTACTCAGAAAAATATGTGCAACTACAAAAGACACACACATAGTGGATTTCCAATATCAAAAGCCACTTTTCACTCTGTAATGACTTGGTAATAACCTTTAAGTCACGTGAGACAAATATCTGGACTGCTGGCTAGATTTCCCTTTATTCCAGGTTCATCTGACCTTTTCCTATGTGTCCATTTCACTCTTAAATCACAGAAGTTTTTTCTGAAATGCTACTTTCCTGGTTCAGGGCTCTACTTACTGTATGCACAAAGTATTTTCCCTTTTTCCATGTAAGGTATCCATGACATGGCCTACAAAGATTGTCTCCATCCTTTGATTTCTACCAATATGCTGCATCCAGACACTATGCAAATATAAATAGCATCCTGTCATCCAACTAGCCAATAGCAGATTTCTTCTGTAGCTCTTGGTCTTACTCCTTCCTTGAGCTACCACTGCATTCTAAAACTATATTTTCTAGCTTGTTGCAATGCATATATGTATTTTACTTTCCTGTTAGTTTGAAAATTCATAAATAAATAAACTAACTTCTTGATTGGAATCTGAATCAGCTGCATACATACCACCAAATCTTCTGTGTAACTGCCCTGAACATCACTTTTAGGGAGAAGTAACTCCAAGAATGTTCCCATGAAAACAAAAATATTCAATATTAACTCAAGTAGATTAGTGCTATGTCTGGTCTCTAAGTCAATTATATTTGGCTGAGGATAAGCTCCCATTAAATTAAAACAATTTTATTAATAATGTTAATATTTGTAATATTTGACTATAATATATATTTGCATATTTCTAAATATATATTTGCATATTTCTAAACTACAGAGCCATTTTTAATACTTAAAAAGTTAAAAAATTAATAGATACATTTTAGATCATTTATATTTCATATTCTATTAAATTATCTGTTTTTAGATTATAAAAGTAGTCCCATATATTTTTAAGAATGTGACTCTTATAATTTATAAAATGACATGACCTCTCAGTTTTTCAAATAATCCCATGTCTAGAGTAATAAATTCAGATAATCTAACTTTCTGATATGATATAAATGTTCTACATCTGTTCAATATAGTAGCTAGTAGCCGTGAAAGACACTTAAAATGTGAATAGTGTGAGCGAGGAACTAAATTTTTTACTTTAATTAATTTAAGTTTAAATAGCCACATGTGGCTAGTTACTACCATATTGTATAGCACAGCTTCCAGAAAACTATTGATATAAATGTCTAGCTTTAAACACATCTGTTTAATATATCATCATAAAAACAGTATTTTAATTTGGAAGCTTGAAGCCTTTTTCTTCTTTATTCAGAATGCACATTCAGCCCAGGCAGTATAGCTTAGTGGTTGAGCATCGACCCATGAACCAGGAGGTCATGGTTCAATTCCTGATCAGGGCGCATGCCCGGGTTGCAGGCTTCATCCCCAGTAGCGGGTGCAGGAGGCAGTCAATCAATGATTCTCTCTCATCATTGATGTTTCTATCTCTCTCTCCCTATCTGTTCCTCTCTGAAATCAATAAAAATATTTTTAAAAAGTAATGCACATTCAGCCACTCCCTTTCTGCACCCTCATTATTTCCTAAGCATCAGAGTTATTTATAAGTATGCACATCTCCAGGAGACCAGAAACTCCTCCAGTGCAGGAACCACATCTTTCTCAATTCGGTATGCCTCACTGACCATACTACAGTACATTACAGATTATAAGTACTCAGTATTCACAAATAATAATGATAGCCCTTTCTCATTTCAATTTGAAAACATATTCTGATGATATAACACTTACAGGACTGCTCTATGACCTAATACAACTTAACTCCTCCAGAGTTTAAATTTTACTCTCTGTATTGCATTATAAGCCTCCCAGAGAGTACATTTTATTGCTCTGGGAAAAATCTAAATCATACCTCTAGAAGGAATATCCAAAAATTTATATTTTTGCTGCCATGATACATTTTGAAAAAAACTAGAGCAGAATTTTTTTTGCAACATTGCATCATGAAAAGGATCTAATGGTGAACTAGAAAAATCTACAACCACAGAACTAAAGTATTAGTTCTTGAAGTGCACCCTTTCTTTTCCTAGCTCTGTTTCAAGGCATATTTTCACTGATCCTTTGTAACAAAACCAAAAGGGAACACTAGCTGGAAGATTACATGAAACTCGGTATAATTACATACTCAGAACAATTCAAAAGGGAAGAAGCCAAGAAACAAGAATCTGATATGCATCCATTTTAATGTGATAAATTTTAAAATAATTTCACTATAGACAGCTATTTAGAAAGCTTATATTTAGGACTTAGAAACATTAGTTTGAATTATTGACTGTTCCAAAATTTTGGTATCAGTGTAAAGAAAATAGGTTTTAGTTTTAAAATAAAAGCTCTAGATAGCATTTAACAGTCTAAAAATGATAATAATTTATCAATGTATCTATTTGGGGAGGGAGTAAAGTAAGAATCTAGATTGTTAAAACATAAATCAAATTTGGCCGATAAGTTCAGTTAAATTTTATTTATATAAAATTTTATTTTTTAGTGATGTCAGAGGAATGGCAGCATGAGAGCACACTGCCTCTCCTCTTGAAATTTCATCAAGTTAATCAACTATAATTAAACAAAGAAATCCCTGCTCAAGACAGATGCATGGCTAAGAAACCAGGACATTGAAATATCTAAAGGCAAGTAATGGGGAATAAATGAAGAGATAAGAAGGGAAGAAAATGCAGATGGCTCACAGACACAGCTTTGCAAACGGGAGCTCATAGCTCCACTGCGAGAGGGGTGAAAGCCAGTGGTAGCAGGTCCTTCCTTTGACTAGGAGGAACAGAAAGCTGGGGAGTACGGGAGGGAACAGCCCAGCAGGACAAGCAGCAAGGGAGTGAACAGTGTCTGAATCAGCAGATTCCTGACAGAGTATGGGGTTCTGCTGTGCAGCTCTCCACTGTTGGACCAGTGGTGTTTCAAGGAAATGGAACCGCAGAGCCCTGTCACCAATTGGCCTCCTAAAACTCGCCTCCTGTTGCCCTTGGAGTCGGGTCCAGGAACATATAATCTGTAAACCAAGAGCTGTTGCAGTAGAACCACTGTTTCCTTCTGTGACTGATCCCCAGGAGGGGTGCTTATGGCAGGACTCCATGGAGGTCAAGGGTTGCCTTTATGGTGAGTGCAAAGCAAACCCCATCCCCATGCAGCATGGCTGTATTGACTTACAGAAGCAGTGGAGGTTCAAGACTGGGAGACCACAATGCTAAAAAAATAAAAAAAATAAAAATAAATAAAAAATAAAATAAAATAAAAATCCTGTAATTCAGTGCCATGTGCTGGAAAATAGTAGAAAGGCCTCTTCAGACAAAGCTTCTATTAACCATACTTAAAGGGAGATAAATGAGTAGGCAAAGGAGAACAGAAAATCCATGAATAACCACAGTGATGAAGATGACCACAAAGAAAATGAAATATCCCCAGAAAGCAAGCTGCAATACATGGAATATGTGACATAAATGACAGAGATTTCAAGAATGCAGTTCTGAAAATACTCAACGAGATTCGAGAAAATACCAACAGGCAATTCAATGGACTCAGAAAACAAATCATTGAACAAAACAAGTACTCAACCAAAAAGATTGAAACTTTAAAAAAAGAACCAATCATAAATCTTGGAAATGAAGCATGCAAATAAGGAATTTAAGAGTGAACTACTGAGCATAGAAAACAGAACCAACCAGATGGAGGAAAGACTTAGTATATAAAAGATAGGAATCTAAATATGGCACTAAGGGAAGAAGAGAGAGACCTGAACATAAAGAAAAATTAAAGATCCCTATGAGAATTATTAGACTCCATCAGAGAAAAGCAATGTTACAAATATAGGAATTCCAGAGGAGCAAGAGAGGGAACAAGGGAATGGAGAGCCTATTCAAACAAACAGTAAATAAGAACTTCCCAAGTCTATGGAAAGAACTAGAACTTTGAATCCAAAAAGCAAACAGAACACCTAGTTTACCTCAATCCAAAGAGTCCCCCTCCTAGGCATTTGGTATTAAAACTGTCAAAAATTACTGACAAAGAAAAAAATCTCAAAGCAGCAAGGGAAAAGAAGGAAGTGACCTACAAAGGAAACCCCATCAGAATTTCATCCGACTTCTCAGCAGAAACTCTACAAGCCAGAAGAGAGTGGAACCAAATATCCAAATGTCTGAAAGAGTGAAATTACCATCCATGAATAATATATCCAGCAAAAATATTCTTTAAATATGAAGGAGAAATAAAGATGTTCCCAGACACACAGAGCTAAAATATTTATAACCAGAAAACCTTCATTGCAGTAAATACTGAAGGGAATTATTCTACATGAAACAACGATCATAAAGTCAGAACACTACAAGTAAGATCAACAAAAAACTTACAGCATAAACAGGTAATTTGTGACAACAAGAGCTAAGAGGCGAGGGGTAAAAATTGGAACTGGCAAAGAAGGATGAAGTCAGTTCTTTTTTTCAAAAGAAAGACTAGAGTATGTATGCAAGTTTGTTTTTTTATAAAGCTAATGGTAACCAAACACAAAAATTTACAAACCAGAACAAATAATTTATAAAAAGAGGAAATAAGTATGGAATACCACCAAACAAAAATAAGAGTGGGAAAGACAAAGAAAAAAACTGATAGAGGCACAGAACTACCAGAAAACAAAAGATAAAGTGGTTATAGAAAATCTTCATACATCAATAAGTACCCTAAATGTAAATGGCTTGAATTCACCAATAAACAGGCACAGAGTAGCAGGATGGAGAAAAAACAACAACAAACATATGCTGCCTATAAGAGGTGCATTTGAGCTTCAAAGACAAAGGTAGATTCAAAATAAAAGGGAGTGGAAAATGATTTTCCAAGCAAATTAAATCCACAGAAAAGCAGGTGTAGTCATACTTATATCTGACAAAAGAGATTTCAAGATACCAAGAGACAAAGATGGATACTTTATAATGATCAGAAAATATAACAATACTTAATATATATGCACCCAACCAGGGAGCACTGAAATATATCAAACAACTACTTATACAAGTAAAGAGATTAACAGACCAAAACACAATTATAGTTGAGGAATTTAATAACCCATTGACAGCTCTAGATAGATTAACCAAATAGAAAATTGATAAATAAATATCAGCCTTAAATGAAACACAAGACCAAATGGACATAATTGACATTTATAGAACATTTCAGCCCAGAACATCCAGTTATACATTATTCTCCAGTGCACATGGAACATTCTCAAGGATAGATCATATGTTGGGCATCAACAAATTCAAGAAGGTTGAAATTATAACACCCATATCTTCTAACCACGATGCCTTGGAATTAGAAATCAACTGCAAAAAAGGAAATAAAGAACCCCACAAATATTTGGAGATTAAACAATGTACTACTAAAAAATGACTGAATCAAAGAAGAAATATAAGATGAGATCAAGAGATATATAGAGATAAGTGAGAATGTCAATACAACATATCAAAATGTCTGGGATGCAGCAAAAGCAGTAATAAAGGAAAAGTTTATATAAAGAACCTAACATCACATCTTAAAGAACTAGAAAAGGAAGAACAAAAGCAACACAAAGTCAGCAGAATAAAGGAAATAATAAAAATTAGAGCAGAGTTAAATGAAATAGAGAACAAAAGGACTATACAAAAAAATTTATAAAACAAAGATCTGGATCTTTGAAAAGATTAATAAAGTTGACAAACCCCTGGTTAGACTCACTAAGGAAAACAGGTGAAAGGTCCATATAAACAAAATCAGAAATTAGAGAGGAGAAGTCACCACAGACATCAGAGATATACAATTGATCATACCAAAATATTACAAAAGACTGTATACCACCAAATTCAATAAATAATAAGAAATGGATAAGTTCATAGAACTATATAACCTTCCTAGACTAAATCAAGAAGAATTGCAAACTATAAATAGACCAATTAGCAGTTAGGAAATTGAAACAACCATCAAAAACTTCCCAAAAAACAAAAGTCAAGGACAAGATGGCTTCACCAGTGAATTCTACCAAAAGTTCAAAGAAGATTTAAAACCTGTCCTGGACGCAAGAACATGCAATGGAGTCAAGATAGTCTCTTCAATAAATGGTGTTAGGAAAATTGGACAGATACATGCAAGAACATGAAACTAGACCACCAACTTACACCATACACAAAAATAAACTCAAAATGGATAAAGGACTTAAATATACGACGGGAAACCATAAAAATACTAGAAGAATCCAAAGGCAACAAAATCTCAGACATATGCCGAAGCAATTTCTTCACCGATACAGATCTTAGGGCATTGGAAACTAAAGAGAAAATAAACAAATGGGACTACATCAAAATAAAAAGTTTCTGCACAGCAAAAGAAACCATCAACAAAACAACAAGAAAGCCCACTACATGGGAGAACATATTTGCCAATGCTATCACTGATAAGGGTTTAACCTCCAACATTTATAGGGAACTCATACAACTCAACAAAAGGAAGATAAACAATCCAGTCAAAAAATGGGCAAAGGACCTAAATAGACACCTTTCAAAAGAGGACATTCAGAAAGCCAAGAGACATATGAAAACATGCTCAAAGTCAAGAGATGCAACTCATAACAACAATGAGGTACCATCTCACACCTGTCAGAATGGCTATCATCAACAATTCAACAAACGACAAGTGCTGGAGAGGATGTGGAGAAAAAGGAACACTTGTGCACTGCTGGTGGGAATGCAGACTGGTGCAGCCACTATGGAAGACAGTATGGAGTTTCCTCAAAAAACTAAAAATGGAACTTCCATTTGACCCTGTGATCCCACTTCTAGGAATATATACCAAGAAACCAGAAACACCAGTCAGAAAGGATATATGCACCCCTATGTTCATAGCAGCACAATTCACCATAGCTAAGATCTGGAAACAGCCTAAGTGCCCATCTGTAGATGAATGGATTAGAAAACTGTGGTACATCTACACAATGGAATACTATGCTGCTGTAAAAAAGAAGGAACTCTTACCATTTGCAACAGCATGGATGGAACTGGAGAGCATTATGCTAAGTGAAATAAGCCAGTCAATGAAGGAAAAATACCACATGATATCATTCATTTCTGGATAATAAAGACCATTATAAACTTATGAACAAAAATAGATACAGAGGCAGAGCTGCCTCGAACAGATTGTCAAACTACAGCAGGAAGGCCAGGAAGGGTGCGAGGGCAGGCGGGGGGGGGGGGGGGTAAGAGATCAACCAAAGGACTTGTATGCATGCATATAAGCATAAACAATGGACATAAGACACTGGGGGGTAGGGGAGGCCAGGGGATTGTCAAGGGCGGGGAAAAGAAAAGGAGACATATGTAATACTCTTTGTAATACTTTAAGCAATAAAAAAATGAATAAAAAATAAATAAAACCTGTTCTGAAACTGTTCAAAAAAATTGAAGAGGCAATACTTCCTAACACATTCTATAAGGCCAATATAACCCTGATACCAAAACCTGGCAATGATTACACAAAAAATAAAACTACAGACCAATATCTCTGGTGAATACAGATGCAAAAATCCTAAACAAAATACTAGCAAATCTAATACAACAGTACATCCATAAAATGATACATCACAATTAAGTGGGATTTCATTCCAGGGGCACAAATATGGTTCAACATATACAAATCAATCAATTCAATACACCACATTAACAAAAGAAAGAATTAAAATCATATGATCTTATCAATAGATACAGAAAAAGCATTTGATAAGATATAACATCCATTTATGATTAAAACACTCAAGAAAATAGGAATAGAAGGAAAGTACCTCAATATAATAAAGGCCATATGTGATAAACCCTCAGCTAATATCATACTCAATGGTGAAAAACTGAAAGCTTTTCCTCTAAGATCAGGAACAAGACAAGGATTTTCACTCTCACCACTCTTATTCAACAGAATGCTGGAAGTCCTAACCAGAGCAATAAGGCAAGAAAATAAATAAAAGGCAACCACCAAATAGGTAAGGAAGAAGTCAAATTGTCACTTTTTGCAAATGACATGATTCTAAATATAGAAACCCCTAAAGACTATGTACACAAAATCATTAGAAACAATAAACAAATATAGTCTAGTTGCAGGATAAAAAAAATCAATTGCATTCCTGTATACTAACAACAAAACTTCAGAAAAAGAAATGGAAAAAACCCACAATTCCTTTTTGCAATTGCAACCAAAAGAATAAAATACTTAGGAATAAACTTAACAAAGAACATTAAATACCAATATGCTGAAAATCACAAAGCAATATTAAAAGAGATTGAAAAACACACAATAAAATAGAAAAAAGATCCCATGCTCATGGATTGGAAGAATCAGCATAGTTAGTTAATAAGGCCATATTTCCCAAGTCAATATACAGATTTAATGCAATCCCCATCAAAATCCCAGTGTCATGTTTTGTTTTGTTTTTTAAAGAT
Source organism: Myotis nattereri (assembly GCF_964212035.1). Classification (NCBI taxonomy): domain Eukaryota; kingdom Metazoa; phylum Chordata; class Mammalia; order Chiroptera; family Vespertilionidae; genus Myotis; species Myotis nattereri. The sequence goes on along the minus strand of NC_138078.1, from coordinate 27,302,049 downwards.
ATAGAATGAGAAATCATCAGATTTGTATGGAACCACAAAAGATCTCAAATAGCCAAAGCAATCCTAAGAAAAAGAACAAAGCTGGAGGTATCACATGACTGACTTCAAATTATATTACAGAGCTACAATAATCAAAACAGCATGTTATTTACAGAGAAACAGACAGAGATCAATGGAACAGAATAGATAGCCCAGCTATAAATCCACATATATATGGATGAATAATTTTTTACAAAGGAGCCAGAAACACACAGTGGACTAAAGATAGTCTCTAACAAATGGTGCTAGGAAAAATGGAAAGTCACATGCAAATGAATGAAACTGGATGACAGTTTGTCTCCATGTGTAAAAATTAATTCAAAATGAATCAAATGACTAAATATAAGACTCTAAACACTAAGTTACATAGAAGAAAATATAGGTACCAAACTTATGGACCTTGGTCATAGAGAACATTTTATGAACTTAACCTCAAAGGAAAGGGAAGTAAAGGCAAAAATAAATGAATGAGACTATATCAAACTAAAATGCTTCTGCACAGCAAAATAAATTGACAGCAAAACAAAAAAGCAGCCAACCGAATGGGAGATGATATTTGCAAACAGTCACTCTGACAAAGGTTTAATTTCCAAAATATATTTTTAAAAAACTCATTAAACTCAACACCAAACAAACAACCCAATCAAAAAGTACCTGAAAATACACCTCTCCCAAGAAGACATAGAAACAGCCAATAGATAAAAGAAAAGACGTTCAACTTCACTAACAATTAAGGAATGCAAATAAAAACTGCAATGAGTTATACCTCACACCTGTTAGAGTGGCCATCATCAACAAGACAGGCAATAACAAGTGTTGGAAAGGTTATGGAAAAAAGGGAACCCTCATTCACTGCTGGTAAGAATGTAGACTGGTACAACCACTGTGGAATTTGCAGTTTGAAGACATCTTATAATTATGCAACCTGGGCCTCAGAGACAACCCAGTGTTCCTGACAAGGTAGACATAGCTCCAGCCAAGACAAAGATGATACAAGGGAGCTCTGGCCCTGGGGATAAAAACAGATCTTCTAAGAGGGGTATTGCTGTTCGAGTGTCACAGGTGAGAACTCTCAGGGTGGGTCCTTCCATCCAAAAGAGTCACCAATGTGACCTGTGACCCGATCTTGAAAGACATTTTGCATCTGGCTGGGCAGCAGGGAACATCCCCTGAGCAGCAGTCATATCCATGTAAGTCAAGTGGGCGAGCCTTCAGTGTAAACCTTGAGCAAATCCCAAGGCAGCAGAGTGAAGAGACATCCGGTAGAATGGAAAAGGGCCAGGACGAATTTGTTATGAGCAGCAGATGCCACGTGTCAGAGAATGCCTTCATTTTTCTCTGCCAGCTCTGGACTTGGCCAACACCATGGGGAGAAGCCATACTTGAGGACTGAGTGTGAGGAGCCCTTTCACACTGAATAAATTGGATACAGGTGCAGTGAATACGGGCAAATTTTTAGCCACAAAGACACATGTGGTCAGAAGCAGACTAACGAGATGAAAGAATTAGCCTTTATCAGTGTAGCAAATGTGGCAAATCCTTCAGCAACCACTCTGACTTTATGTTACACAAAAAATTTCACAGCATCGTAATTTATTGGTGCACTAATTGTGGGAAATGCTTTTAATACAGCACCAGCCTCAAAGTACACCTGAAATGTCACAAGGGGATATTCATGCCTTATCAGTGTGCAGAATGTGGAAAATTTTTTTGCAGAAATTACTATCTGATTCAGCACCAGAAAATTCACACTGGAGTAAAACCTCATGAGTGCAATGAATGTAAGAACATTTTGGTCTGCAAAAATGCACTTACTCAGCACCAGAAAATTCACAGTGGAGTAAAGCCTTATTCTTGTGGCAAAGGTGGAAAAGGCTTTTGCCATAAATGTGTATTTCTTTACCACCAGAGGATGCACACTGGAGAAAAGATTTTTAAGTGTGATGAATATGGGAAATGCTTATATTACAGTACTTTCCTTAGAACACATAAGAGACTTCACAGTGTAGCCAGGCCTATGTGTGCAATGAGTGTGGGAAAACCTTCAACACTAGTACCCACTTTATTCAACACAAGGAAGTTCATACCAAAGCAAGGCCTAGGGGTGAAGTGAATGTGGGAAATTCTTTGATGACAAATTCAGCCTTATTATGCACACAAGGGACAAAACACTGGAGCAAGACCTTATGTGTTCAGCAGATGTGGGAGAGTCTACAGAAGATGCTCCTACTTTGGGTACATGAGAAGTTCCCATCAGAGAAAGGCCTCATGAGTGTAACTATTTTGGTGATCGTTCAGCTCCATCTTTTCATTTAGCACCAGAACCTTCACACTCAAGAGAGGTCCTAAGAAGGATGAGAAAGTGCTTCTTCCTTGCTCAACATAGCATGACTCTGAACAGTAGCTTTTGAGATGAAGTAAACAACCAGAATTGAACTTTGTAAATCCAGGTATCCACACTGCAGAGATCACTACAAATGCCAGGTATATGGGAAGCTATCAGGAGCTACTTTACATTTTCTAACCTTCCCAGGGTCTTTCCTTGGCCTGAGTTATGTTATTGCCAGTGTTTGTTGCACAGACCATCCCACTTCTACCAGCAGTCAGGACCCTACACTGTCAGTCACTCCAGTTTACTCAAAGGACCTCTACTATCCCTCCTGTTACCTGGAGAGAATCATGAGTGATCTGAACCCACTGGGGTTCCTCATTCCCTCCCCCCTGATGGTTTCAGTATGGACATAACCCAGCTCCTGCCAAAAAGAAGAGCTGGAATTTGCGACAATTTTCCAGAGGTTTTTGTTTTCCATAGACAATACTGACTCTACATGAGATAGCTTCCAAATAACTCAACCTTGAGCTGCTTACCTCACACTGATCTGATTGTGCAGTGAAAAAGACTTACTGTTAAAGCCTTTACTCTGTTCTGTGTATTGTGTGGGGTTGACTGAGAAATAAATCGCTTTTGGGAAACAGGTCATCACTCACTGAGCTCATTTCTTCCCTTCACCCCTACAAGGGTGTTGATTGCTTTCCACAGTTAAGAAGAAAATAGGACTGTGGACTGAGTTAAATGTCTAGAAGAATTGTGCTGTCCAATATGGTTGGCAGCAGCCACATATGAATATGAGCATTTGAAATGTAGCTGGTCTGAACTGAGATATGCTATAAGTATAAAATGCACACTAGATTCCCAAGATAGTATTTTTAAAAAGGAGAGAGATATGAAATATCTTATGATATGTATATTGACTGTATATTAAAATGATATTTTTGATATATTGGGTAAAGAAAATGTTATTAAAAGCAAAAATAAAATAAATGGGCTTTGCCAACATAAAGGTTAAAACCCTTTTGTGGGGGTCCGCAATTTATGTGCCTTGGGAAAAAACAGCAGATGGCTGAGAACAGCTCTCAATCTAATTTGGCCTAATTGATAATGCTGGAGAAGTACTCTTAGGAAAAACTGTCTGGCTTTATGGGAATGATCTTATGAATGAGATTTCAGGTTTTCCTTTGAGTCCTATGCTCACCTGTTGAGGGAGTAATTGGTATGACATTCTCCAGTGCTTTGAACAGCGTGAGTTAGGTCCCTTTTTCCTGGTGATATCTCACATTTCCCAACACTGTTGAAGTGTAGCTGCCTCCCAAGACTTACCCAGAAATCATGACCCTTGCAAAGTCTAAATCTGGTAGGCAGATAAGACCTACAGGGCTACATGGGAAACATAATTGACATATTTCTTGTTCTATGCATAAAATGTTGTCATCTTTCCTGATATTCAAATTTATGAAGAGATATACAAATTCTATTTCTCAACTTTCTAAAAATGTAAGGCTTAACACTTAGTAAGACTAACACTGTTAAATATTATTTTACCTAGACATCCTAAAATAGTTTGATTATATTCTATTATATGTTATATCTTATTTAGAGAAAAAATCTTTCAAAAATAAAATTAATAAAATATAGCTTTCAGATATATAAACACCATGTATAGAAACATTATTAATAGGGAATGGTGGAGATTGTGGCAAACTAGAGATCATATGCTGTGTTCACTTCAGCAACACATATACTAAAATAGGAACAATACAGAGAAGATTAGCACAGAGGTTATATGTCTGCTCAGAAGGACATACACAAATTTCATGTTGCATGGCTCTGTGGGTTAGAAGTATACAGAAATTCTCAGAACCTACTGACCATTTTGTCTCCTGTGGCTGAGATCAGCATCAGAACAAATAATCTAAATGTTTTATTTATTCATTCCTACACTGCCGTGAGCTGTTGCCCACATGGTCATCATTGCACAAGCAGGAACCCCAGGGCAGAGGGGTCTTGCAGTCTCAGGTGGGTCTTGTGACCCAGCCAGTGTTCAAGTAAACATGGTTTTAATTGTTCTCCAGTTCTTACTGGAGAGCTGACTGTACCAAAATATGGGAAGTGGGAGATGGTTGAGTCAATATACAGTTGATTTTCCAAAAGAAATGGGAAATCCAGACTTTTATATGTAGCTATTTTATCTCTTAACAGTTTTATCTATATATATATATAAACAGCCAGCAACTGAAATGCCATAATGACCAGAATAAACCAGCCCTATCTGGGGGGGAGGGGTGGCTGGCCAACCTCCCACGGCCCCTCCCCCTGGCTGGCCCAGCCCCTGATTGGCCTCGCCCACCCCCGTCGGGGGGTGGGGCTGGTGGCCAACCTCTCTGGCCCCTCCCCCCAGCCAACACAGCCCCAGATTGGCCGCTCTACCCCAATAGGGGGTGGAGCCAGCTGGCCAACCTCCTACAGCTCCTCCCCCTGGCCTGCCCCACACCAGATGAGTCCCCACCACCCAGATTTGCCCAAGGCTCCTCCCCGCAGCCAATTCTATCCCTGATTTCCCCTCCCCACTCTGATCATGGGCAGTGTTGGCCCACCAACCACCCATGGCCCCTCCCCCAGGCTACTGGACCCTGATTGTCTCCCCCACCCCAACTGGGGGCAGGACCCACTGGCCAATCGCCCATGGCCCCTTCTCCCAGCTGGCCCAGCCCTGAAAGGGTCCCAATCAGGGCAGGCTGGCTGGCCAACCTCGTGTAGTCTCCTCCTCCCAACAGGCCCAGCCCCTTTCCACCAATTAGGGCTGGGACGGCTGGACCCCACCTGTGCATGAATTCGTGCACTGGGCCTATAGTTGGTATATAATTGGAATACAGTAAACTGCACATATTTAAATTGTACAATTTGATATAGTTTGACATATGTATACACCTATAATACCATCACCACAATTAAGGCAATGAACATATCATTACCCCAACAAGTTTTCCCATGCCTATTAATAATCTCTTCTTGTCCATCTCTGATCCCTCATCCCCATGCAACCACTGATTTGTTTTATTTCACAATATAGAAGGTACTCAACAATGTCATTTTGTTCAATGTCATTTTGATATAACATTGTTGAGAAAGAAAAATTGATTCCCAAAGTAGGGCCACTGACTGTGTTGAGTTTGAATATTCTTCCCATGACTGTGTAGGTTTTCTCCTGGTACTTCAGTTTCCTCCCATGTCCTAAAGGTATGCACATTAGGTGAATTGAAGTGTCTAAATTGTCACAGTCAGTCCAGGTGAGTATGGTGTGGGTACACCCTGCGATGGAAGATTGTCCCTGTCCAGCGTTAGTTCACACCTTCCACCCTGAGCTGCTTGGGTACACTTGAGCCACCTGCAATCCTAAACTGGAATAAGTGGGTTGGAAAAAAATGATTTTACTTGTTTCTGTTAATCTTTCCTAAATGTAGGCATAGCTCACATTTATTTTAGTGTTTAATATTAGAAGTTTTTGTGGTCTTTGTTTAGAAGTTTGGTAATTTTTGTGTGATAAGAAAAATACCAAAGGAACCTAAGTCTTGTTTATGTCAACTAGTGTATGGTAAAATTCATTTAGCTATATGTCATTTTGCTTAAAGCCACAGTTTCCAAGAACCTATCAATGATGTCAAATGAGGATTTACTGTGTGTTAATTTGCATTTTCTAAAATTGTATATAAATATAATACATATGGGATTACTTTTTTCCAGTTAGGATATTTCTTTTGAGATTAATTACTATTAAGAATATCAATAGACTATTCCTTTTTATTGCTTGTAATATTTCACTGTGTATGGATGTAATACAATTATTTATCCATCAGTTGTTGATGAACATTTAGGCCATTTCCAGGTTTTGCTAGTAAATATAAAGCTTATTTAAAAGAAAAAACTCTTTAATGATTTCACAGAGGCAATTGCCTTGCAAAAGAAAAGCAACTCCTAAAGAACAAACCCCATAACTCACATTACTTCCGAATTGCCCTTGAAGAGTTAGTTTCTAGCATGGCCCAGGGGAGAATTTCAAGATTTGGGGAGGATGTATCACTTATATACAATGTAATCACAAGTTCTTGCTAATTTGTATAAGCAAAAAATCAGGAAGTATTGTGGGAATGGATTTTAAGTTTGCTGGACTAAGAAGAATAGAACATAAGGTTAAATCAGGTAAAATTTATCCAGATGGGTAAATTTACCTGAGATTTGTCATTGAATGGGCAAGGTGAAAGAAGCATCTGGAAGTGGATCTAACCATTTATTAAAGCCTGGATTGAGTGGTAACCTTCATAGAACAGTTTAAATGCCCCAGAATTTCCATGGGATAATTTTTCTATATCTCAGAGGTATGACTCCTGCAAATTATATCTCTTGGTTTATTTGTCCTCTGGCTCCCATGTAGGTTCAGACACTGGGAGGCACTTATGCGAGACTGGAGGGCACAAAGTAGGGAGAATCCAGGTTTCTTCTGCTTCCTGCATGCTTCAACTGGCTTCTATGGCAATATCTGCCCCTCTTTCTTTCTTCCAATGGCCCTTCCAGACAGTCTTGCCATGGTTCCAACACTGAAAAAGTTATCTTGGGTTCTGGACACTAGTAAAACCACATTGGCTTTGTCCATCTAGCCCAGGGGTGGTAACTGCTTGCTGCTGTTACTCATCTCTGTGTTGCCCCACATCCCCCCAGTTTTGGGTTCCCAATAAATCCATCAACTGAGTATTCAGTTCCCTGAATTAAGCTCCCTCTATTTAAATATTTATTTTTTCTTAAGTTTTATTCTTTTTCCTGGTTATATCCTAACTAGTAAATGACTGCTGAAAGAATGGGAGCAGGAGGGTAAGTGTGTGAGAAATGTGGGAGCTAAATATAATGTAGTCATTGTTTCTGCAGAAAACAGCTATTCAAGTAGTTGAAGAGAATTAATGAAAAGATTATAGAGTTGAGGAAAGGATTAAGGAACCCAATAGAACTGGTGATGTACCTAGAGACTAACAATAGTAGGAAACTATTCCCGGTCTTACAAAAGAAAGCATGGGAGAGAGCAGTGTTACTGGAACTGGTAAGACCTATAGCTTTTAGAAAGGACTCCAAAATAGGAACAATGGCCATAGGTAGGGAAACATGGCCACTATTAAATTAATCTGACAGGGAAGCATAATCAGGCACTGGGAATAGACACCTGACCTCTGGCTGCTCCTTACTTAGATTTCCTGCCAATACTAGTCATTTCCTGCCAATACTAGTCATTGGAAAAATACAATTTTCAGCCAGTGGTCAAGGGGGCTTTAATGATCCAGTCCATAAAGGTCATCCTCCCAGGACACCAAACAGAACAAAGAGAGACTGAAATTGGATCTAGAGAAGCAAAGAGAGGTCAATCAACATATTCAACTTATGAATTGAAAGTTAAGAGTACTTGCTAAAACTGATAAATCAAGAAATAGCTGTAAAAGTTTGTGGCTAGGGAAAAGCACACAGTTTTCCTTTTCTCATACACAATACTTCTTACATCAGATGTGTTTGTGGTGTGGTTTTTTTCTGCACTGACCAACTCTCTCACACCTGCTAACTGCCCTGCAATTCAATTCAATCCTGATAGAAACTGGAGTTAGCACAGACCCTGTAGGTCAAGGGCTCAGTCCTACAAGACTGACCCCCACTTCAGATACTAATTGCAAGTAGTGGGCCCCTAGGTTACTCACAACTTTGGTCTGACTTGGCTACAAATCAGGGATTCCCATAAACCCCTCCTTGAGATTGATAATTTGCTAGAATGGCTCACGAACCCAGTAAAACGGTTTATTTACAATTGCCGATTTATGACAAAGTATACTTTAAAGGATACAAAGGAGCAGCCAGATGAAGGAATACATAGGGCATGGTCTGGAAGGAGCTTAGGGACTTCTGTCCGCATGGAGTTGGTATACACCACCTCCCAGTATGTAGATGTGTTCACCAACCTGAAAGCTCCCTGAGCCCCATACTTTGGGGATTTTTATGGAGAAGTCATCGTGTAGGCACGATTGATCATTAACTCAATATCCAGCCTCTCTTCCCTTCCCAGAGGGTGGGGGTAAAAGCTAAAAGATCCAAGCTTCTAATATTGGCCTGGTCCTTCTGGCAAGACCTATGACTGAGGTGGGTGGGGCATTATTCAGCCTACCACACACAGTGAGAAAGAGCACTGAATAAATACATAGCAGCAAGGAGCAAATGAGGACTGTCCAGGCAAACTGGAATACATGGTCACCTATTTGGAGACAGATTTGGGAGTTTCAGATTTCTGAAATGTTCTTTTATAAGTAACCATGAGGCAGGAAGCCTGGACAATGCTCACCGTCCATTCAAGAAAGCATATTACAAAGGAAGCAGTTAATCTTGAAACACAGGCAGGAAGCTGCTGGCCCACACAACACCTGTGTGTACATCCTGATGGATGCAGCCCAGCACCAGAGAGTATGAAATTGGTCACTCTGCAGTAGGCATTCTTCACAATCATACAATAGACTGAGATAGACACCAGTTTTATAGAAGATAAGGCAGAAAAAGTGTTTGTGAAGAAGTTTGCAATTCAAATAAAGGAGGTGGAATTTGAATCACCGATAAATACAGATACAGGAAATGTGGTGGAAATAGCTGATGTCAAAATTCCTAATTGAGCCAGCACCGGTTTGGCTCAGTGGATAGAGTGTCGGCCTGCGGACTGAGGGGTCCCGGGTTCGATTCCGGTCAAGGGCATGTACCTGGGTTGCAGGCACATCCCCAGTAGGGGGTGTGCAGGAGGCAGCTGATCGATGTTTCTCTCTCATCGATGTTTCTAACTCTCTATCTCTCTCCCTTCCTCTCTGTAAAAAATCAATAAAATATATTAAAAAAAATTCCTAATTGAGATTTGTTATGAACTTCACACACTACAGAATTTTCTTCATGATCAGTAAGTACCAAAACTTCAATTTTTTCTCATTGTTTCTGATTGTTTCTTCCTCTTGCCTTTGTAGAGGAGGAAAAATAATTTATTCTGGCTGGTCTAATCAAATTGACATGACACAAGTTAATAAAAACAAATGTCCAAACTTATTATTTACTAGAGGCCCGGTGCATGAAATTTGTGCACTCGGGGAAGGGGTGTCCCTCAGCCCAGCCTGCACCCTCTCGCAATCCAGGAGCCCTCTGAGGATGTCCAACTGACAGCTTAGGCCCACTCAAGCCATCAGTCAACATCTGTAGCACTGCCTTGCCCAGCAGTGAGCCTGGCTTCTGGAGCACTAACCACTAGGTGGCAGCTCCTGAATTAAGTGTCTGACCCCTGGTGATCAGAGCATGCATATTAGCCTTTTGTTTTATTTATTAGAGGCCCTGTGCACAAAACTTTGTGCACTCGGGGGGGATAGGGAGTCCCTCAGCCCGGCCTGTGCGCTCTCGCAGTCTGGGACCCCTCAGGGGATGACCACCTGCTGGCTTAGGCCTGCTCCCCAGGGGATTGGGCCTAAGATGGCAATCAGACATCCCTCTGGCAGCCCGGCAGCCCTCGGGGGATGTCCACTTGCCAGCGGGGAGCAGGCCTAAACTGCAGTCAGACATCCTTAGCGCTGCTGAGGAGGCAGGAGAGGCTCCCACCACCACCGCTGTACTGGCAGCTATCAGCCTGGCTTGTGGCTGAGCAGAGCTCCTCCCATGTGAGAGCGCCCTGACCACAAGAGGGCAGCTTCTGCATTGAGCATCTGGCCCCTGGTGGTCAGTGTGTGTCATGGTGATCAGTCATTCCCAGTCCTTCTGCTGTTAGGGTCAGTTTCCATATTACCCATCTACTATATAGGATAGAGGCCTGGTGCACGGGTGGGGGCTGGCTGGTTTGCCCTGAAGGGTGTCCCGGATCAGGGTGGGGGTCCTGCTTGGGTGCCTGGCCAGCCTGGATGATGGGATGATGGCTGGCTGTTTGCAGCTGGTCACATCCCCTTCAGGGTGGGGGTCCCGCTTGGGTGCCTGGCCAGCCTGGATGAGGGGATGATGGCTGTTTGCAGCTGGTCACATCCCCTTCAGGGTGGGGGTCCCCACTGGGGTGCCTGGTCAGCCTGGATGATGGGATGATGGCTGTTTGCAGCTGGTCACACCCTCTTCAGGGTGGGGGTCCCCACTGAGGTGCCTGGCCAGTCTGGATGAGGGGCTGAGGGCTGTTTTCAGGATGGTGGGCAACTGAAGCTCCCAACTTCTCCTTTTTTCTTTTCTTTTTTTATTCTTGGATTAATTAACCTTCTATAGCTATCACTGGAGCTGAGAGCAGGCTCCAGCTCTGAGGCCATTGCCGGCTGAAAGCAGGTACCTGGGTTTGTTTAGATTCTATAATTGAAACTCTGCTGCCATCACTGGCCGCTCTAAGCTCTGAGGCCACGCTGGCTGAAAGCAGGTTTCTGGGGTTTGTTTAGGTTCTATAATTGCAACATTGTTTCATCTGGAGCTTAGAGCTGAGCTGTGGCAGGCGGGAAACGTTGTCTTCCTCCATCACTGGAGCAAGCAAGCCTCATGTTCATGTTCACTTAAGCTGCCTGGCTGCCAGCCGCCATCTTGGCTGGCAGTTAATTTGCATATCTTGCTGATTAGCCAATGGGAAGGGTAGCGAAGTTATGGTTAATTACCATGTTTCTCTATTATTAGATAGGAGGATATATTTATTTATTAATTCATTTATTATTTATCTTTATTCATTAAGGTATTAAATATGTGTCCTCCTTCCCCCATTTACTCCCACCCCTCACTCATGTCCTCACCTCCCTGGGGTCTGTGTCCATTGGTTAGGCTTATATGCATGAATACAAGTCCTTTGGTTAATCTCTCTCCCTTAAACCCACCCTCCCTTACCTTCTCTCTGAGGTTTGACAGTCTGATCAATGCTTCTCTGCCTCTGAATCTGTTTTTGTTCATCAGTTTACGTTGTTCATTATATCCCACAAATGAATGAGATCATGTGATATTTATCTTTCTCTGACTGACTTATTTCACTTAGCATAATGCTCTCCAGTTCCATCCATGCTGTTGCAAATGGTAAGAACTCCTTTTTTACCGCAGCATAGTATTCCACTTTGTAGATGTACCACAGTTTTTTTTTAAAATTTTGTTTTATTGCTTAAAGTATTACAAAGAGTATTACATATGTCTCCTTTCCCCCACCCCCCTGACATTCCCCTGGCCTCCCCTACCAGCCAGTGTCTTTTGTCCATTGGTAATGCTTATATGCATGCATACAAGTTCTTTGGTTGATCTCTTACCGCACCCCCTCCCCTACAACCCTCCCTGGGCTTCCCACTATAGTTTGACTGAACAGTCCGTTAGATGCTGCTCTGCCTCTGTATCTATTTTTGTTCATCAGTTTATAATTGTTTCTATTATCCATAAATGAGTGAGATCATGTGGTATTTTTCTTTCATTGACTGGCTTATTTCACTTAGCATAATGGTCTCCAGTTCTATCCATGCTGGTGAAAATGGTAAGAATTCCTTCTTTTTTACAGCAGCATTGTATTCCATTGTGTAGATGTACCACAGTTTTCTAATCCATTCATCTGCTGATGGGCACTTAGGCTGTTTTCAAATCTTAGCTATGGTAAATTGTGCTGCTATGAACATAGGGATGCATATATCCTTTTTGATTGGTGTTTCTGGTTTCTTGGGATATATTCCTAGAAGTGGGATCACTGGGTCTAATGGGAGTTCCATTTTTAACTTTTTGAGGAAACTCCATACTGTCTTCCACAGTGGCTGCACCAGTCTGCATTCCCACCAGCAGTGCACAAGTGTTCCCTTTTCTCTGCATCCTCTCCAACACTTGTCATTTGTTGATTTGTTGATGGTAGCCATTCTGACAGGTGTGAGATAATACCTCATTGTTGTTTTGATTTGCATCTCTCAGATGACTAGAGACTTTGAGCATGCTTTTATATGTCTCTTGGCTTTCTGAATGTCCTCTTTTGAAAATTGTCTATTTAGGTCCTTTGCCCATTTTTTGATTAGATTGTTTATCTTCCTTTTGTTAAGTTGTAAGGGTTCCCTATAAATGTTGGAGATTAAACCCTTATTGGTGATAACATTGGCAAATATGTTCTCCCATGCAGTGGGCTTTCTTGTTGTTTTGTTGATGGTTTCTTTTGCTGTGCAGAAGCTTTTTATTTTGATGTAGTCCCATTTGTTTATTTTCTCTTTAGTTTCCAATGCCCTTGGAGCTGTATTGGTGAAGAAATTGCTTTGGCATATGCCTGAGATGTTGTTTCCTTTGGATTCCTCTAGTATTTTTATGGTTTCCCGTCTTACATTTAAGTCCTTTATCTATTTTGAGTTTATTTTTGTCTATGGTGTAAGTTGGTGATCTAGTGTCATTTTTCTACATGTATCTGTCCAATTTTCCCAACACCATTTATTGAAGAGACTGTCTTGACTCCATTGTATGCTCTTGCCTCCTTTGTCAAATATTAATTGAGCATGTTGGTTCGGGTCGATTTCTGGATTCTCTATTCTATTCCATTGATCTGTAGGTCTGTTCTTGTGCCAGTACCAGGCAGTTTTGAGAACAGTGGCTTTGTAATAAAGCTTGATATCAGGTATTGAGATCCCACCTACTTTGTTCTTCTTTCTCAGGATCGCTGGAGCTATTCAGAGACTTTTTTTTATTCCAGATGAATTTTTGGAGAGTTCATTCTAGGTCTGTGAAATATGCCATTGATATTTTAATGGGAAGTGCATTGAATTTATAGATTGCTTTGGGTAGTATGGACATTTTAATGATGTTGATTCTTCCAATCCATGAACATGGTATGTTCTTCCATCTGTTTATCTCTTTATCTCTTTTTTCAAAGTCCTGTAGTTTTCTGAGTAGAGGTCTTTTACCTCTTTAGTTAAGTTTATTCCCAAGTATCTTAATTTTTTTGGTGTGATGGTAATTTAGATTGCTTTTTTTAGTCTCTCTTTCTGTAAATTCACTATTGGTGTATAGAAATGCCATAGATTTGGCATTAATTTTGTATCCTGCTATATTGCTGAATGCATTTATTAAGTCTAATAGTTTTTTTATGGAGTCTTTAGGGTTTTTTAATGTACAATATCATGTCATCTGCGAATAAGGACAGTTTTACTTCTTCTTTTCCAGTTTGGATGCCTTTTTTTTCTTCTTCTTGTCTGATCGCAATGGCTAATACTCCCAGTAGTAGTCAAACAGGAGCGGTGAGAGTGGGCATCCCTGTCTTGTTTCTGTCCTTAAGGGAAATGGTTTTAGTTTTTGTCCATTGAGTATGATGTTGGCTGTGGCTTTGTCATATATGGCTTTTAGTATGTTGAGGTATGATCCTTCTATTCCCACCTTCCTGAGAGTTTTTATCAAAAATGTGTGTTGGATTTTGTCAGATGCTTTTTCTGCATCAATTGATATGACCATGTGGTTTTTTTCTTTCAATTTGTTTATGTGATATATCACATTTATTGATTTTCAGATATTGTACCATCCTTGCATCCCTGGGATAAATCCTGCTTGGTCATGGTGTATGATCTTTCTGATGTACTGCTGGATCCCATTTGCTAAGATTTTGTTGAGGATATTGGCATCTATGTTCATGAGGGATATTGGCCTGTAATTCTCTTTCATTGTGTTGTCTTTACCTGGTTTTGGTGTTAGGGTGATGCTGGCTTCATAGAATGAGCTTGGAAGTGTTCCTTCCTCTTGAATTTTTTGGAATAGTCTAAAGAGGATAGGTTTTAGTTCTTTCTTGAATGTTTGGTAAAACTCCCCTGTGAAGCTGTCTGGACCTGGGCTTTTGTTTGCTGGAAGCTTTTTGATGACTGCCTAAATTTCTTCCATAGTTATTGGCTTATTGAGATTTTTAGATTGTTCCCGATTGAGCTTTGGAATGTTGTATTTTTCTAGGACTATTTCCATTTCCTCCAGGTTGTCTAGTTTTTTGGAGTAGAGTTATTCATAGTATTTTTTAACTGTCATTTGTATTCTGTGGAGTCTGTTGCTATTTCTCCTCTTTCATTTCTGATTTTGTTTATTTGGGTCCTCTCTCTCTGTTTCTTGGTGGATCTGGCTAGAGGTTCATCAATCTTTTTTATCCTTTCAAAGAACCAGCTGTTGGTTTCATTGATTTTATATATTGTTTTTTTTGTTTTTGTTTTTATTTTTTTGTTGTTGTTGTGTTTGTTTGTTTTTTTTTTTTTAGTCTCTATGTCATTTATTTCTGCTCTAATCTTTATTATCTCCTTCCTTCTGCTCACTCTGGGCTTTTATTGTTGCTCTCTTTCTAATTTTTTGAGTTGTAGAGTTAGATGATTTATTACCATTTGTTCTTGTTTTTTGAGGTAGGTCTGTAGCGCTATAAACTTCCCTTTCAGGACTGCTCTCATTGTGTCCCATAGGTTTTGGATTGTTGTGTTTTCATTGTCATTAGTTTCCAGGATGTTTTTTAATTTCTTCTTTGATCTCATTGGTAAACCAATCAATATTTAATAACATTCTATTCGACTTCCAAGTATTTGAGTGTTTTGGATTGTTTTTATTGTAGTTTATTTCTAATATTATGCCATTGTGGTCTGAGAAGATGCTTGGTATGATTTCAGTCTTCTTGAATTTGGGGAGACTTTTTTGTGACCCAATATGTGGTCTATTTTTGAAAATGTCCCATGTGCGTTTGAGAAGAATATATATTCCACAGCTTTGGGGTGAAATGTTCTGAAGGTGTCAATTAAATCCATCTGATCTAGTGAATCATTTAAGATTGCTGTTTCTTTGCTGATTTTTTGTCTAGAGGATTTATCCAGTGATGTCGGTGGTGTATTAAAGTCCCCTACTATGATTGTATTGTTGTCGATCTCTCCTTTGATATCTTCCAGGAGTTTTTTTATGAATTTGGGTGCTCCTGCATTGGGTGCATATATGTTTACCAGAGTTATATCTTCTTGTTGTATTGATCCCTTTAGTATTATGAAGTGGCCTTCCTTATCTCTTGTTATGGCCTTCACTTTGATTCTATTTTGTCTGATATAAGTATTGCTACCCCAGCTTTTTTTTCATTTCCATTTGCCTGAAGGATATTTTTCCATCCCTTCATTTTCAGTCTGTGTGTATCCCTTGTTCTAAGGTTGGTCTCTTGTAGACAGCATATATATGGGTCATGTTTTTTTATCCATTCAGCCACACGATGACTTTTGATTGGAGCATTTAGTCCGTTTATGTTTAAAGTTATTATTGAAAGGTACTTGTTTGTAGCCATTTTTATTTTTTTGAGCCTGTGTTCCTTCTTACCTTTTTATTTCTTCTTTTTACAGCATTCCCTTTAGCATTTCTTGCATTGCTGGCTTGGTAGTGATAAACTCCCTTAGCCTTTTTTTGTCTACGAAGCTACTGATTTTCCCTTCAATAGTGATTGATAGTCTGGTTGGATAGAGTATTCTTGGACTCAGTCCCTTGCTTTGCATAACTTTGTATATCTCCTTCCATTCCCTTCTAGCTTGATGTGTTTCTGTTGAGAAATCATTTGATATTTTGATGGGGGACCCTTTGTAGGTAACTCTCTGTCTCTCTCTTGCAGCCTTTAAAATTCTCTCTTTGTCATTAACATTTGCCATTGTAATTATGGCATGTCTTGGTGTGGATCTTTTGAGATTCACCATGCTTGGGACTCTCTGTAATTGTGTAACTTTTTCTTCCCCATATCAGGGAAGTTTTCTGTCATTGTTTCTTCAAATAAATTTTCTAATTCTTGCTTCTCTTCTTGTCCTTCTGGCAGCCCTATTATACATTTGTTATTTCCTTTTGCATTGTCCCAAAGCTTCCTTAGGCTCTCCTCCTGCTTTTTAATTTTTTTCTCTAGTTGCCGTTCAGATTGTGCTTGTTTCTGTACTCTATCTTCTAACTCACTAATTCAGTCCTCTGCTTCTTCTAGTCTACTGTTGAAGCCTTCCATGATGTTTTTTATTGTAACTATATCATTTTTCATTTCTTCCTAATTTTTGCATAGGTTGTTGATTTTCTCGTCCATCCCGTCCATCCCGTCCATCCCGTCCATCCCTGTATGACCAATACTCTGAATTCTTTTTCTGTCATGTTGCATGCTTCCATTTCACTTATTTCCTTTCTTGGCGATTCCTCCTTTTCTTTCCTCTGGGGATTGTTTCATTGTCTCCTCATTCTGACTATCACTAGAAGGTTCAAATGTCAAGTTGCATGGGTCTGGGCCATGTGCAGTGGGAGTTTTGCACCCCCAAAGTGTCACTGAAGAGCTCTGACACCAAGACATGTGGCTGCTGTGGGTTGGTGGGGGCCACACTCACCCCGGGTCAGAGTCTCAGATGCTTAGTTGGCCTCGTTTGCGCACCTAGAATCAGGGACCATGCCTGCACCATGTTGAAACAGAGAACCTGCTGAGGTGTGCCAAAAATCAAAGTCTCCTAGTGTGTGTCAGGAGTCAGAGGCTCCCTGTGTCTGCACCGAGAATCTAGTATCAGAGTCTGTTGCTTGGTGCTATACTGCACCAAGAATCAGGGTTCCTATGTGCGCATGTGCCAAGAATTGGAGTCTCTGTCTCTTAGTGTGAATGTACTGGGAATCAGGGATTCCAGGTGCATGCAATGAGAAACAGAGTCTAGTCCCTGGTGCTCATTGCTGCCTCTTGTGTGGAGATTCAGGGTCCCCGATATGCTTGGGTGATCGGGTTGCACAGTTGCATTGTGTTGGCAGGAGGTCCACTCCTGCCCTGTGGAAAACAGCCTTCTGTGTGTGCTTGCCCTGAATCAAAGTCAGGTGGCACTGCCACTCAGTGTGCGTGTGGGGTCTGGTCACGCGGGTGTGCACTGCAGGAAGCAGACTCTCCGTGTCCATGCACCCAGGTTCAAATTGAGTGCTGCCCTCCTGCGTGGGCACGGGGTCTGGTCTCGGGGAACAAACTCCCCGAGTTCGCACATTCAGATTCAAATTCAGTGCAGTCTCCCTGTTTGGGTGCTGGGTCTGGTCGTGGCACGCAAACTCACCGGGTTCGTGCCCCAGGCTCAAATTCAGCGCTGTCTTCCCACGTGGGCAAAGGACCCGGTCTCAGAAAACAATCTCCCCAAGGTTGCACACCTAGGCTCAAATACAGCACACTCTCCCCGCCTGGGCACAGAGCCTAAGCAAGGGCAACAAACTCCCCGGGTTCACACGTCCAGGCTTAAATTCAGTGCAGCCTCTCTGCTAGGGTGCAGGTTCTGGTTGTGGGAAACAAACTCCCCAGGTCTGCACCCCAGGCCCAAATTTAGCGCTGTCTCCCCCGTGGGCACAGGACCCAGTCACAGAAAACAGTCTCCCCAACAATGCGCACCCAGGCCCAAACTCAGCACAGTCTCCCCACCTGGGCATGGAGCCCAGTCTCGGGAAAGAAATTCCCCGAGTTCACAAGTCCAGACTCAAACTCAGCGCTGTCTCCCTACCCTGTGTGGGTGCGGGATCTGGTCCCAGGAAACAGTCTCACCAAGGATTCACACCCAGGCTCAAATTCAGCACAGTCTCCTTGCCTGGGTGCAGAGTCTAGTCGTGGGAAACAAACTTCCCATGTCCAACACAAAGGCTCAAAGTCAGGCAGAGCTGCTGCTGCTGAGTGTGTGCAGACAGCTCTATTGTGCAGCCGGGGTCTGGCAGTTCCTATGCCGCTCCCCCGGGGGCGGCAGAGGTGGGGGATTGGCTTTGTGACTCACAGAAATCTGCAGCTGGGGTGCCTGGAGTCTTGGTGTCCCTGGGTCTGCAGCTGTGGTCGCAGGTCTTCTACCAGAGCGGCTGTTGGGTTCCGGTTTGCTACCAAGACCAGACTGGGTGGTGGAGAGGCTAGAATCCTAGTCTCAAGCAGTTCTGTTCTTCAAGATGGCATGGTCTCTACGCCACTGGTGTCCTCCCCGGAGTGTTTGCGTGTTTGCGGCAGCAGCGGGGTTTTGCTGTCTAAGATTGCCCGGATTGGCAGCCCCTTGAAAGACCTGCAGGATCTAACTGTCCCTATTTCACTCACATACACACACACACACGTCTACACACTCCTTTATAGCTCCCTCACGCTCTCACACACTCTCCCTTCCTGCCTTCCTGCCTGTCGCCATCTTTTTTTTTCTCTGTACCACAGTTTTTTATTTATTTATTTTATTTTTTAAAAATATATTTTATTGATTTTTTAGAGAGAGAAAGGGAGAGGAATAGAGAGTTAGAAACATCGATGAGAGAGAAACATCAATCAGCTGCCTCCTGCACACTCCCTACTGGGGATGTGCCCGCAACCAAGGCACATGCCCTTGACCAGAATCGAACCTGGGACCCTTGTGTTCACAGGCTAATGCTCTATCCACTGAGCCAAACCAGTTAGGGCAATGTACCACAGTTTTTTAATCCATTCATCTGCTGATGGGCACTTAGGCTGTTTGCAAATCTTAGCTATGGTGAAATGTGCTGCTATGAACATAGGGGTACATATATCCTTGCTGATTTGTGTTTCTAGTTTCTTGTGAAATATTCCTAGAAGTGGGATCACTGGGTCAAATGGGAGTTCCATTTTTAGTTTTTTGAGGAAACTCCATACTGTTCGCCACAGTGGCTGTACCAGTTTGCATTCCCACCAACAGTGCATGAGGATTTCTTTTTCTCTGCATCATCGCCAGCACTTGTCATTTCTTGAATTGTTGATGATAGCTATCCTGACAGGTGTGAGAGGTACCTTAGTGTCGTTTTGATTTGCATCTCTCAGATGATTAGTGACTTTGAGCATGTTTTCATATGTCTCTTGGCTTTCTGAATGTCCTCTTTTGAAAAGTATCTATTTAGGTCCATTGCCCATTTTTTTTTTAATTGAATTGTTTACCTTCCTTTTGTTGAGTTGTATGAGGTCCCTGTAAATGTTGGAGATTAAACTCTTATCAGTGATAACATTGGCAAATATGTTCTTCCATGCAGTGGGCTTTCTTGTTGTTTTGTTGATGGTTTCCTTTGCTGTGCAAAAGCTTTTTGTTTTAATATAGTCCCATTTGTTTATTTTCTCTTTAGTTTCCATTGCCCTAGGAGCAGTATCAGTGAAGAAATTCCTTTGGCATATGTCTGCGATTTCACTGCCCGTTGATTGCTCTAGTATTTTTATGGTTTCCCATCTTATGTTTAAGTCCTTTATCCATTTTGAGTTTATTTTTGTGTATGGTATACGTTGGTGGTCTAGTTTCATTTTTTTGCATGTATCTGTCCAATTTTTCCAACATCATTTATTGAAGAAATTGCCTTGATTCCATTGTATGCTCTTGCCTCCTTTGTCAAATATCAATTGAGCATAGTGTTTTGGGTCGATTTCTGGATTCTCTATTCTATCCCATTGGTCTATATGTCTGTTCTTGTGCCAGCACCAGGCAGTTTTGAGAACAGGGCTTTGTAATACAGCTTGATATCTGGTATTGAGATCCCTCCTACTTTGTTCTTCTTTCTCAGGATCCCTGCAGCTATTAGGGGTCTTTTTTTTATTCCAGATGAATTTTGGGAGAGTTCAATCTAGGTTTGTGAAATATGCCATTGGTGTTTTAATTGGGAGTGCATTGAATCTATAGATTGCTTTGGGTATAATGGACATTTTAATGATGTTGTTCTGCCAATCCATGAACACGGTATGTTCTTCCATCTGTTTATGTTTTTCTCCATTTCTTTTTTCAGTGTCCTGTAGTTTTCTGAGTAAAGGTCTGTTACTTCCTTAGCTAAGTTTATTTCTAGGTATCTTAATTTTTTTGGTGTGATGGTAAATGGGATTGTTTTTTTATCTCTCTTTCTGTAAGTTCACTATTGGTGTATGAAAACACATAGATTTCTGGGTGTTAATTTTGTATCCTGATACTTTGTCGAATTCATTTATTAAGTCTAATAATTTTTTGATGGAGTCATTAGGGTTTTCTATGTACAGTATCATTTCATCATGTGAATAATGACAGTTTTACGTCTTCTTTTCCAATTTGGATGCCTTTTATTTCTTCTTCTTGTCTGATTGATATGGCTAGCACTTCCAGAACTATAGCGAACAGGAGTGGTGAAACTGGGCATCCCTGTCTTGTTTCTGCTCTTGGGTGAAATGGTTTTAGTTTTTGCCCATTGAGTATGATGTTGGCTGTAGGTTTGTCATATAAGGATTTTGTTATGTTGAGGTATGGTCCCTCTATTCCCATTTTGCTGAGTTTTTTTTTATTATTATTAAGAAATGGTGTTGGATTTTGTCAAATTATTTTTCTGCATCAGTTGATATGACTACAGTATGTGATTTTTATCTCTCTTAGCCTCTTATGTAGTATGTTCTATTTGGCAGTTGAAGCTTATATTCCATTCTAGACTAAGGAGAAGAAGGCAGGGGTCTGGGACTTCAAAGGGAAAGTAGGCTATTCATAGATGAGAAAGAGCAAACATGTGTTTAACAAATTCTTGTTGGACCACCCAGATACAAGGAGACACAGAGGAGAGTCTAACAAACAGAATTTGCTAGATGCCTCCCTGTCTGTCAGACTTAATTTATATTATGCTCGCTTCCTTTAAGCAGGTTTTTCTATCTGAATTCTTTTAGGCAAGTATGGTGGAGGTAAAGGACTCTTATTGAGTCTTTTGTTTCTTAAAAAATAACCAGCTGAAAATAATTGATATCCCCAAAAGGCATATTTTGGGGTGGCAAACTCTGCTCCCCATCACCTTATCTCAGTTCTTCAACTACCTAGATTTCTGTGTGGGGACCATAATTTGGTCTAAGCTATAATCTCTTTCCAAGAGGACACATTGAGATTTAACTTTTTTCTTAAATTTCTATTTAAACTCAAATCCATTAAATAATTTCAACTAATTTTTCAACTTTATGCTGTACAGATATAGCTTAATGTAAATTTCTTAAATTGGAAAATACAATTAAATAAGAAAATTAAATATCAGGCAGACACATCCTTCTTTCTTTTTAAATTTTGTATGTACTACTCCCTAAGGTTCAGTTGAAGATTTCTGAGGAGCAGAAATTAGTTTCCTTAATGAAACAAGATGTCCTATTGAACAAAATAATTTCTTCAATTCTCCTATTCAAAGAAACATATTTAGTTAAAGAATGATAGGAAGTGATGAAATTATTTTAGGTGCAAAACAAACCTAGCCATATTAAAAGATGCTACTTCAAGAAATATATATATATATATATATATATATATATATATATATATATACACTGAGTGGCCAAATTATTATGATTGGCCAGATTATAATGACCACCTCATCAGTACTTCATTGGGCCACCTTTTGCCTTCAATACTGAGGCGATTCTTTTTGGCATTGACTCCACGAGATGTTGCAAGGTGATGCGAGGAATCTGACACCATGCCTGATGAATAGCACTGTCCAGTTCTGTGAGATTTGATGGTTGTGGAACCAGCTGCCTGATGGCTCTTTTAACTTCGTCCCACAAATGCTCAATTGGATTTAGATCTGATGATTGTGGGGGCCACCTAAGCAAGGTAAAGTCTCCCTCATGTTCTTGAAACCACTCCTGCACAATATGAGCACCGTGGCATGGCGCATTGTCTTGTTGGAAGAAGCCATCTCCATTGGGATATGCCATCAACATGACAGGACGAACTTGATCAGCAATGATACTTAGGTATGTTGTGCTATTCAGACGTTTATAATGGTCTGGCCCTCTAGCAACTTCAGCGGGAAATTATAGCTAATTTGCCTACAAACGTCAGGTGGTCATAATAATCTGGCCACTCAGTATGTGTATATATATATATTCTGTTGATAGATAGTTATGACAATATATAAGCATTGTTTTTGAGTTGATAACAGTATTCCATCAGTCCCAAAATGCATAAATTCTATTGTGTAGTTTCTGGATTCAATGCACACAAATATAAAAAACAGATCAAAGCAAAACTCATTTTTCATATGGAAATGAAAAGAAATGAAGAAATAGAGGTAAGTAAACATGCTTTGCTCAACCTCAAGGTATGTTTACATGGAAAACATGTCTATTAGATTTTAAACCTGTTGATTGGTAAGTTATTTTTGCTATTGTTTCCCTTGGAAATGCACCAGGTATGCACACACATAATCTAGTTCATTTCTCATGGGCAGAAACACTTAAAATTGACTAAAAACAAACAGCTTTCTAATCTCAAAATATTTGGAAAACAGCATACACAAAAGAAATTGCAGTATGGATTTGGCAGTAAATAAAATGACAGAAGTGGATTCCTTCTTCTATTCTCAATCTTGAGGGAGCTCTAAATTAAGAAGGTGGTAAAGAAGGTAATATGAGTCAACCATAAACATAGCAACCTATTTCGAAAACATTTCATCCTTAAATGTGCCAGTGAATCATTTGCTTATCTATTCTTTCAGCATTTTTCCATAACTTGTAAATTCTGAAAGTTTGCCTTTTAGATAAGTTACTGGCAATGAGTTCAATCTCTTTTAATTTAGTAAAATCAAGTCTATTCAAAGTGACCTGTACTTAAAACTTTGCATTTTGAAAGGTAGTAAGCCATTATAAAAAGGGAAATCTCACCTCTGTGGTAATGGAGTTAGAAGCCTCCAGTGCAACAGTGCTAATAATAAGTTTTTGAAAGCAATTTTAACCCACAAAGTCAAGCAGTGACCTGTAGGATTGATTTTACTTCACTAAGGGTGTATCAATGTGTCATTTCTTTGGGTTGTAGTAATAACAGATTTATTTCACTATAAAAATAAAACAGTGAAGCTAACTCTAGTTTTAAAGTACTAAATTATTGCATGCCTATGTATTTTACGATATATTGTTTAGGATTAGATACATGAGCACTACTTTAATGTATCAGGTTAATTTTATGTATCTCCTAAGAGTATAACTTCTATTGGCCAAGTGCATTACTTTAATCGATTATTATACAAGAATGTTCCTTGTGATAACAGGATACATGTGTAAATTCCACTTTCTAAGTTGACATTAAAACATTATTTAGCCTTCTCACAATAAGAACAGAAGTTAAATATGTTGCTTTCCATGGAAAATAAGAAATAGTTTCTATATTCATGAATATTAATTGCAAAAGAGAAATAAACATAACATACATGAATTTATATCTTTAGAACAGGGGTGGGCAAACTTTTTGACTCGAGGGCCACAATGGGTTCTTAAACTGGACCGGAGGGCCGGAACAAAAGCATGGATGGAGTGTTTGTGTGAACTCATATAAATTCAAAGTAAACATCATTACATAAAAGGGTACGGTCTTTTTGTTTTTTAGTTTTATTCATTTCAAGCGGGCCGGATCCGGCCCGCGGGCCGTAGTTTGCCCACGGCTGCTTTAGAAGGTAGATATATTCTACCAATTCTCAAGGAAACACTATTTTCTCATTAAGTGTTGTGAATGTGTACATTTAAAATGGAATGATTTTAATGTAGACATTCAAAACAATGATTCTAATGAAACAATCAAGCTAACAGCCAGATTTAGGGCCTGCTGGGGGCTATATTTTGAGATAATTTATTTTTATCCCTCTCTCTCCTTCTCCATCATTCACTACCTTATTCTAAAATCAACTAGTCTCATAAAATTTTCTACAAATTAGCCTTAGTCCTATCTTTTCTGCTTTTATCATATAAATTTTGAAATTATATAGTGTAAGATTCATATTTTTCATAGTTGTTGCCATCTAATATGTGATGTTCTAATCTGTGATGAACAGGCTTAATTTATTAAATAATTTATTAATATCATGACCTCTTGCCCAGCCAGCATAGTTCAGTGGTTGAACATCAACTTATGAACCAGAAGGTCACAGTTCAATTCCTGGTCAGGCCACATGCGCAGCTGTGAGCTCAATCCCTAGGATGGGGCATGCAAGAGGCAGCCAATCAATGATTCTTTCTCATCATTGATGTTTCTATCTCTCTCTCCCTCTCTTTTCCTCTCTGAAAAAAAAATATCATGCCTCTTGTAAAATTAATTTATTTCCTATACCATATAAATTTTGTAAGTTTGAAATGATGAGATAAAAGGGACTGGGGTGAAGTGAATTACTCAACCTACCTAGGGAGCCTAAAATTGTTAGGTTTTAGACTGTTAGCAGCTTTAATGACAGTTTTAAGCTTGTTGTCTTAAAATGGTGGAGGAAACATTAAGGATAAATGTCTAACTTATCTCCATATGATAAAACATGGGGCTGGGGCCTTACGGTATGACTGGAAGAGTGGGACTAGACTACACAACAATAATGCCTTTAGGATCATTTTTCACTTACAATTTTATATTAAATAAAATTCATTTTCAAATCAGCTAAGTTTATATGCAAATACCAAAAGGCATATATATTTTGTGCAGTTGTTCCTTGTTAGGCATCAGGAAGTAAAATTCCAATTGAGCTAGATCGAAAAAATATTCCTCTGCACTCTGTAATAGTAGAGTCAGTTTCTTTACCACAGCATAAAAGAGAATTTATATTCTGAAAAAGATATAGGTGTATCTTGGATAATGTCATTTAACATAGGTGTCAATACATTAACCACTGGACAGAAAAAACTACTAAAACCTACATAGCATTTTTATTGTGTTGCAGAATTAAAAGGGAGGACCTATGTTCTACACTTGATGTATTTCTTCTTTTCTAATGTCATTGAAGTGTATTAGAATAACTATTGTTGGGCTATTTTCTGTCTGTAACATAATCTTTCATTTATAGGCATGCTGAATCATGCATTAGCCTTATTTCTCAGTATACACACAGGAGTCATTTCAACAAGAACTGAAGGGCTATGGCCAGGATAGAATACAGCAGCTGTTTAACATCATACAATATAACTGTGCGTATGAAAGAGCAGCAATGATTTCACTTTATTGATTTAATTTGAGAACATTTGCACATTACAATGGCAATCATACTAAGACACTTTCGTTGTTAATGGAATATCCCTGGCCCAAGTTTAATGAGATTCTATCCTCAATATAATTAAAGGGTATACAATTAGAAGTTAGGTAATTCTCTGGAGAATCTATTCCCCTCCTCTTCAATTTATATATTAAGAAACCAAGGCCTAAAAGACGTTAAATTATTTGACCACGGCTATTAAATAGCTCTGACTATAGCCCAAGTCTGAGCCCTTGATCTTTTTACATAGCACAATTATTGAAGAGAAAAACAGTATATAATTCAGTTCTTCCTATGTTCCACACAAAATCTAATGTTTAAAATATATTAGGAACCAATGCACAAGCCGTGCCTCCTGGCCTGCCAACATTCAGCGGTAGGCTTTGCTGAACTCCTGGAGTGCCCAACGCCTGTTCTCAGTTGTCTGCTTGAGTTGGGTGTACTCTTTTACCAGCTTGTCAAACTCCTCCCCAAGGACCTCATAGGTGTTTAGGACCTGTTGGGACTTCTCCATGTCCTGTTCTTGTAGCTGAATGGCCCCTTTCAAACGATCCCTAATGAGATGATGAAATTCTACTTTCTCAGCAGTGTGTCAGACAAAATCTTTAGCTCTTCCATCCTCAGCTTAAGGATCATGGCACTACACTTGATCTCCAGGTACCGAGCATTGATGTGGTCTAGCTCAGACTGAGTCTTCAGCTGGTGCTCCTGAAGCAATCTGTGCAGCAAGGCGAAGCAGTGAAGAAGCACCTGGGAGTAGGTGGAACTCTTCTCCAGCAGCACCACCTGCTCCTTCTGCTTGCTCTTGGCATCCTGGCACTACTGCTTCTCACTCACCAGGATCTCTGCCAGTTTCCATGCCTTTGCTGCCTTCAGGGTTTCATGTTCTGAATTGGAATTAGGATCATGGTAGCAAAGCAGAGTGAAACATTTCTTCTTGAGTTGCTCCTCCACTTCCAGTGGGAGCCGAGGTCTCATCCACACAAAATCCTCTGAGGGTGGCATGAGCTCAGAAGGTCTGCCTTCTCCAGTCCTAGCAGTGGAGGCATCACCCTCTCCTGGCTAGGACCTAAGAGCTGTGTTAGTTGAGTCACAACTAGCTGCTGTTCAAGGGTCTCATGAAACTTTCTGTCCTCAGAAGTTAAATTTATGTCTTGTACCTTCACATAGCAGTCCACAAGCAGCTCTTGGCTTGTGCATTGGCACTGCTTCCTCTTCCTGCTAAAAGGACCACCTACACCTGGGACCATCTTCACTCAAGTGAATGTGGGGACACTTGCTCAAAACATTTCAGTCATTTAGGCCCCCTCCTTGTTTACAACAACTGAATCTCTTCTGGACAATATAGCTGATTTATATAAATTTATGTACAGCTATTTTTCAGTGTTGGCCCTGTATTGATTATCTCCTGAATAAAGTGATAATATTGAGAAAAAATATATTAGGAGCCGGTTGTTCTTAGCAATTTTGTTGAATAAAATAGAATGAATGGGAATCAAGGGTATTTGACTCACTGAGAAGTCCTATAGATTTTCTAGGTTTGAATAATTTACCACATCAAGGAATTTAATATAGTAAAAGTGGATTCAAGGAGGGACACAGTGAACGTATGTTCTCGGTAGAATTTCTTTTAAGTAATTTTCTCAGTTTCCTGGGTCCTTCTTTCTTGGGTATTCTAATCACAAATAACCTTAGTTAGGCTCACTAAATTCCTAAAATCTGATGAAGAATAAGAAAGAAATAATTTTTAAAAGATAAAAAGTAGTTGAAAAAGATTGTAACAGAATAGAACATTAGCCAAGCACTCCTATTCTCCCAAAGCATTCCATAATGAATGACATAACTGACTGTAGCTAAGATGAGTGAAAGGGATTGATTTTATTTTGTCTTAGTTGTTTGTTACACTATCAATTACCAGGTTTGACATTAACACTAGGGACACTGAGCACATACCACTTTAGGTGCTAGAGATTGAAAAATCCTGGTTGCCTAGATACAAGATAGTGGCACTATAAGCACCTGGCAAGTCAAGGGATACCAAAACACAGAGAAGAAGTTAAATGACAGAATATTAGCAACAAATAATTCCAAAATATGTCTAATCCTGAAACATAACCTTTAAACCCTGCTATGATTGGTAGATTACTGATCTAAGGGATTATAAAATCTACTCAGAAGCCAATTGAAAAGTAGTGGTGGTCCCAGAAAATGAAAGAAGAAAGAATAGCTTGATCAGGGAGAATAGGAGAGGCATCCCCAGTATAACAACATTTTAAATATAAAAAACACTTGTTGCTTGAATATGCCCATATAAAATGTTAATCATTAAAGCATTGTTTATAACACATTGAAAACTACATGCATATGCATCAATGGATAAGTGACTAAATTGATAACTTCATGTTGATGCTTAAATACCACACTTATATTGAATGTGGTAGATTCAGATATATTGATTTGAAGGGATGTCCCTGAGAGAGTTGAATTGTTTAAAAAGGTGCATAATAATATGTATTTTCATCATACTAATTTCATAAAATCTGTTTTTTAACTCCCAACCATATAACAGTATATTTGTTTTATACATGTACATAAATTTTAAAAAGGTGAGAAGAAAACATGAGATTCCAAACAACAGTTATGTTGCAGGAGTGGAATTGGAGTGTGATAAAAGAGGATACCATTGAATTCATGTTAGACCCTTTGATAATACAATGAGCATATATAATTTAATCCGTTAAGTTACTGGATTTTAAAAACTTAGATTCAAAATAATACATTTCTAGAAACACACACTATTTGCTTATAAGGACCTAAATAAAACACTTGGCAGCACCTGTATCGACTACCATAATGCAAATACGTAAAGATATATACATGAACATATGGCCATGGATAAGGAACAATAAAGTGAAAGTCAGTGGAGTTCTTTTAGAAGTTAATAATCATAAACTTTGGTACTCTCTCTGTAAAACTCAGGACAAAAATTGAGCAAAAGGAGTTACACATCTCTTTTGAGATCCCTTTGAACTGAAAGCCAAAATATTTGATAAAACAAGTGATGGAATGCAAAACTGTGATATTATTGCATACAGGGGCCTTAGTAAGTCTACGTAAGGGGTCAGTATGAACTGGCCTGACTGAGCAATTATTAAGTAAGGAAACTTAGACTTTGAATGATACACCTCCAGACTTCACATGGAAAAATCCAAGACACTGGATTTCATACTATCAAATCCAATAGCTATCTTGCTGGAATTTGATGCTATTCTATATTTGGCACCAATCATCACATTTCTTTCGTTAAAACATCAACTACCTTCAATTTCACAGTATCATTCTCTTTATCTTCTGCTGCTCATTCTAACTCTGACTCTGCCTTTTTGCAGTTTATAATTGACTTCTCTTTTCTTATCTCCTGCCTTATATTTTATAGCCCAAGGGTTCTATCCACATCATTGTTCTGTTCATTCTACATGCTGTGCCTGACTTATTTCATCCACCCTTTTCTTCCTTTTAACTACAGTTTAAATACCAATGACCCTTGGTTCTAATTTGACCACAAATATTCAGATTTACCTGTCCAACAATCTGTTGCATACATCCACTTTGATGTTCCATAAAACAGTGAAATGCAGCATGTCATTTTCCTTCTCTCTTTCCTTCCTTCTTTCCTTTCCTTTTGTGTAGCCCTAAGACCTGCACCTCTTCTTGTATTCCATTTTATAGTTAACTAGAAGCCCGGTGCACAAAAATTTGTGCACTCGGGTTGGGAGGGGTCCCTCAGCCCGGCCTGTGCCCTCTCCCAGTCTGGGACCCCTCCGGAGGTAACGACCTGCTGGCTTAGGCCTGCTCCCGGGTGGCAGAGGGCAGGCCTAATCCCTAGGTGCAGCCCCTGGTCGGGCTCAGAGCAGGGCCAATGGGGGGTTGGGGTGCTGCCCCCTGTCACGCACAGGGCAGGGTCAATCAGGGGGTTGGGGAGCTCCCCCCCGTCACGCACAGAGAAGTACCCAACAGGGGGTTGAGGAGCTCCCCCCTGTCACGAACAGAGCAGGGCCAAACAGGGGGTTGGGGCGCTGCCCCCAGTCACTCACAGAGCAGGGCCAATCAGGGGGGTTGGGGTTCCATACCCTGTCACACACAGAGCAGGGCCCATCAGGGGGTTGGGGTTCTCCCCACTGTCACAGACAGAGTAGGGCCAATAAGGGAGTTGGGGCGCCGCACCCTGTCACACTCAGGGCAGGGCCGATGGGGAGGTTATGGCCCAACCCTTCACACACAGAGCAGGGCCCGTGGGGGGGTAGGGGGTATTGGGGCACCGTCCCCTGTCACACTCAAGGCAGTATCAATGGGGAGGTTGCAGTACCACCCCCTGTCATTCACAGACCATGGCCCATCAGGGGGGTTGGGGCTCTGCCCCCTGTCACGCTGATCCTGGTGCCGGGAGGCCTCACGGCTCTGCTGATCCCAGTGCTGGGAGGCATATTACACTTTTACTATATAGGGTAGAGGCCTGGTGCACAGGTGGGTGCCGGCTGGTTTGCCCTGAAGGGTGTCCTGGATCAGGGTGGGGGTCCCCACTGGGGTGCCTGGCCAGCCTGGGTGAGGGGATGATGGCTGTTTGCAGCTGGTCACACACCCTTCAGGGTGGGGGTCTCCACTGGGGTCCTGGCCAGTCTGGGTGAAGGGCTGAGGGCTGTTTTCAAGCTGGGGGTGACTGAAGCTCCCAACTGCTCCTTTTTTTCTTTTCTTTTTTTTTATTCTGGGCCAGCTTTAGCTTTGAGGCTTGGCTCCAGCTCTTAGGCTTCCTCTGCTGAAAGTAGGTTTCTGGCCTTTGCTTACAATGTTGCGATCCTGCTGGCAGAAGCCGGGTGGACTAAAGCAGGATTCTGGGGTTTTGTTTAGCTTCTATATTTGTTACATACTTGCTTAGAGTTGCAGCTCAGAGGCCTGCA
Organism: Myotis nattereri; assembly: GCF_964212035.1. NCBI lineage: Eukaryota > Metazoa > Chordata > Mammalia > Chiroptera > Vespertilionidae > Myotis > Myotis nattereri. The sequence goes on along the minus strand of NC_138078.1, from coordinate 27,271,803 downwards.
GCGGCAGGCGGGGAATGTTGGAGTCCTCCCTCACTGAAGCAAGCAAGCCTCATGTTAGTTGCAAGCTGCCTGTCTGCCGGCCGCCATCTTGGCTGGCAGTTAATTTGCATATTGCCCTGATTAGCCAATGGGAAGGGTAGCGGTCGTACGCCAATTACCACGTTTCTCTTTTATTAAATAGGACTAGAGGCCCGGTGCACAAAAATTTGTGCATTCGGGGGGGAGGGGAGGGCCCTCAGCCCGGCCTGTGCCCTCTCACAGTCTGGGACACCTCGGGAGATAACGACCTGCTGGCTTAGGCCTGCTCCCGGGTGGCAGTGGGCAGGCCCAATCCCTAGGTGCAGCCCCTGTTCGGGCTCAGAGCAGGGCCAATTGTGGAGTTGGGGCACTGCCACCTGTCATGCACAGAGCAGGGCGATCGGGAGGTTGTGATGCCACCCTCAGTCACACTCAGGGTAGGGCCGATTGGGGGGTTGGGGAGCCGCCCTCTATCACCCACAGAGCAGGGCTGATCAGGGGGTTGGGGAACCGTCCCCTGTCACACTCAAGGCAGGGTTGATGGGGAGGTTGCGGGGCCACCCCCTGTCATGCACAGAGGAGGGCCAATAAGGGGGTTGGGGCACTGCCCCCTGTCATGCACAGAGCAGGGTCGATCAGTGGGTTGGGGTGCCGCCACTCTCACACTCAGGTCAAGGTCGATGGGGAGGTTATGGCTCTACCCCGTCACACACAGAGCAGGGCCCGTGGGGGGGGAGGGGCGCCGCACCCTGTCACACACAGAGCAGGGCCGATCAGGGGGTTGGGGAGCTCCCCCTGTCATGCACAGAGCAGGGCCCATCAGTGGGTTGAGGAGCTCCTCCCATCACTCACAGAGTAGGGCCGATAGGGGAGTTGGGGCACCGCCCCCTGTCACACACAGAGCAGGGCGGATTAGGGGGTTGGGGGCGCCGCCCCCTGTCATGCACAGAGCATGGTGGATTGGGAGGTTGTGATGCCACCCTCAGTCACGCTCAGGGTAGGGCCAATTGGTGGGATTGGGGCACGGTCCCCTGTCACAGTCAAAGCAGGGTCGATGGGGAGGTTGCAGTGCCGTCCCCTGTCATGCAGAGAGCAGGGCCAATCAGGGGGTTGGGGCGCTGCCCCCTGTCACACATATAGCAGGGCCGAACAGGGGTTTGCGGAGCTCCCCCCTGTCACGCACAGAGCAGGGCCAATCACGGGGTTGAGGCACCACCCCCTGTCACGCACAGAGAAGGGCCAATCAGGGGTTTGGGGTGCAGCCCCCTGTCACGCACAGAGCAGGGCCCATCAGGGGGTTGGGATGCCGCCACTCTCACACTCAGGACAGGGTCGAAGGGGAGGTTATGGCTCTACCCCGTCACACACAGAGCAGGGCCCATAGGAGGGCGGGCGCCACACCCTGTTACACACAGAGCAGGGCCGATCAGGGGGTTGGTGCGCTGCGCCCTGTCATGCTTATCCCGTTGCCAGGAGGCCTCGCGGCTCCACTGATCCCAGTGCTGGGAGGCATATTACCCTTTTACTATATAGGGTAGAGGCCTGGTGCACGGGTGGGGGCTGGCTGGTTTGCCCTGAAGGGTGTCCTGAATCAGGGTGGGGGTCCCCACTGGGGTGCCTGGCCAGCCTGGGTGAGGGGATGATTGCTGTTTGCAGCTGGTCACACACCCTTCAGGGTGGGGGTCCCCACTGGGGTTCCTGGCCAGTCTGGGTGAGGAGCTGAGGGCTGGTTTCAGGCTGGGGGTGACTGAAGCTCCCAACCGCTCCTTTTTTTCTTTTTTTTTTTTTATTCTGTGCCAGCTTTAGCTCTGAGGCTTGGCTCCAGCTCTTAGGCCTCCGCTGCTGAAAGGAGGTTTCTGGCCTTTGCTTACAATGTTGCTATCCTGCAGGCTGAAGCCCGGCAGGTTTCTGGGGTTTTGTTTAGCTTCTATGTTTGTTACATAGTTGCTTGTAGCTCAGAGGCCTACAGCGGCAGGCGGGGACGTTGGAGTCCTCTGTCACTGATGCAAGCAAGTCTCATGTTAGTGTCAAGGTGCCTGGCTGCCAGCCGCCATCTTGGCTGACAGTTAATTTGCATATTGCCCTGATTAGCCAATGGGAAGGGTAGCGGTCGTACACCAATTACCATGTTTCTCTTTTATTAGATAGGATGATACTGCCATTTATAAGGTTAGCCATGGCAGAAATATATTCTTCCTAGATTTTTCTCTTCTACACCTTAAAAATATTCAAAATACATCCCCAATTCATTTACCTCTCTGTTTCTTCTCTGAAATCACCCTAAGGATCACTGAAGCATTCATGTGTTATGGTTCAATGATTCTAAGACTGACTCATAATACTCTTACAAAAGTAAATACTGGAATTATCAATAGCACTGCTTTTCAACTAGGAATGATTTTCCTCCCCAGGGGACATTTGAAAATGTCTGGTTGTCATAACTAAGGAAGGGAGTGCTACTGTTATGTAGTGGGTAGAGTCATGTAGTCAGGCATACTTCACAACATCCTACCATACATAGGACAGACCCTCACAACAAAAATCCCTCCCAACAACATGTTAGTAATGTTAGTAATACCCAGTCTGAGAAACCATGATCAATAGCTTTGCATTCTAATTGAAGAGCTCTTAACAAATATTTACAGACTAAAGACCCAATGCACGAAATTCATGCACCTGGGGGGTCCCTAAGCCCCGCCTGTGCCCTCTCACAGCCTGGGAGCCCTTGGAGATGTCCAACTGATGGCTTAGGCCTGTGGAGAGTGGGCCTAAGCTAGCAGTTGGACATCCTTAGTGCTGCTGCAGAAGCTGGAGAGGCTCCCGCTACCAGTGCTGCGCTCACAACCATGAGCCTGGCTTCTGGCTGAGTGGTACTCACCCTGTGGGAGCACACTTACCACCATGGGGCAGCTCCTGCGTTGACTTTCGGCCCCCTGGTGGTCAGTGCATGTTACGTCATAGCAATCAGTCAATTTGCATATTAGCCGTTTATTATATAGGACTAGAGGCCCTTTCCACAAAAATTTGTGCACTCGGGGGGGAGGGGAGTCCCTCAGCCCGTCCTGTGCCCTCTCGCAGTCTGGGACCCCTCGGGAGATAACAACCTGCTGGCTTAGGCCTGCTCCCAGGTGGCAGAGGGCAGGCCCAATCCCTAGGTGCACCCCCTGGTCGGGCTCAGAGCAGGGCCAATTGGGGAGTTGGGGCGCCACCCCCTGTCATGCCCAGAGCAGGGCGGATCAGGAGGTTGCAATGCCACCCTCAGTCACGCTCAGGGTAGGGCCAATTGGGGGTTGGGGCACCGCCCGCTGTCACACTCAAGGCAGGGTCAATGGGGAGGTTGTGGCGCCACCCCCTGTCACCCACAGAGCAGGGTCAATAAGGGGGTTGGGGTGCTGCCCCCTGTCACTCACAGAGCAGGGCCCATCAGGGGGGTTGGGGCTCCGTACCCTGTCATGCACAGAGCAGGGCCCATCAGGGGGTTGGGAAGCTCCCCCTTTTCACGCACAGAGCAGGGTCAATCAGGGGGTTGAGGAGCTCCCCCCTGTCACTCACAGAGTAGGACCGATAGGGGAGTTGGGGCACCGCCCCCTGTCACACACAGAGCAGGGTGGATCAGGGTGTTGGGGCACCGCCCCCGTCACACTCAGGGCAGGGCCCATTAGTGGGTTGGGGAGCTCCCCTCTGTCATGAACAGAGCAGGGCCGATCAGGGGGTTGTGGAGCTCCCCCTTGTCATTCACAGAGTAGGGCTGATAGGGGAGTTGGTACACCGCCCCCTGTCACACACAGAGCAGGGCGGATCAGGGGGTTGGGGCACTACCCTCTATCACCCACAGAGCAGGGCCGATCAGGGGGTTGGGGAGACGCCACTGTCACACTCAGGGCAGGGCCGATGGGGAGGTTATGGCTCTACCCCGTCACACACAGAGCAGGGCCTGTGGCGGGGAAGGTTTGGGGGCCACCCTCTATCACCCATAGAGCAGGGCCGATCAGGGGGTTGGGGAGCTCCCCCCTATCAGGCACAGAGCAGGGCTGATCAGGTGGTTGGGGCGCCTTCCCCTGTCACCAACAAAGCAGGGTGGATAGGGAGGATGTAGCCCCGCCCCCAGTCACACACAGAGCCACAGGTCGATCAGGGGGTTTGGGCGCTGCCCCCTGTCATGCTGATCCCGGTGCTGGGAGGCACATTACCCTTTTACTATATCGGACAGAGGTCTGGTGCACGGGTGGGGGCTGGCTGGCTTGCCCTGAAGGGTGTCCTGGATCAGGGTGGGGGTCCTCACTGGGGTGCCTGGCCAGCCTGGGTGAGGGGATGATGGCTGTTTGCAGCTGGTCACACACCCTTCAGGGTGGGGGTCCCCACTGGGGGTTCCTGGCCAGTCTGGGTTAGGGGCTGAGGGCTGTTTTCAGGCTGGCAGGTGACTGAAGCTCCCAAATGCTACTTTTTTTCTTTCCTTTTTTTTTAAATTCTGGGCCAGCTTTAACTCTGGCTCCAGCTCTGAGGCCTCTGCTGCTGAAAGCAGGTATCTGGTTTGTTTGGGTTCTATAATTGAAACACTGAATCAACTCCAGCTCTGAGATCCCGGCTGGCTGAAAGCAGGTTTCTGAGGTTTTATTTAGCTTCTATATTTGTAACAATGTTTCAAACTGCAAGCTCAGAGGCCGGCAAGGTAGGCTGGGAACATTGGTTTCCTCCTTCACTGAAGCAAGCAAGCCTCATGTTAGCTTCAAGCTTCCTGGCTGCCGGCCACCATCTTGGCTGGCAGTTAATTTGCATATCTCCCTGATTAGCCAATGGGAGGGTAGCGGATGTACGGCTAATTACCATGTTTCTCTTTTATTAGATAGGATTGGATTATAGAAACAATGTATAGGCACTCTCTAAGAGCATACCCCAATATTATTCTAATTGAGTAATATTTGGTTCACACAGATAATGTATTTTAGATCAGTATTAGTATTACTGTAGTGGACATGCTCTAAGGTAACCTTAAATGAGTTATGTCTCTATGTAATCCTCTCCTCTTAAGGTCAGCTGGAACCTGGGGTTTGGTCCTAGCCAAGAGAATATAGTAGAGGTGATGTGATAGTCACTCCCTTAATTATGTTGCACTACATAAGACTCCCTCTTAGCACACTGGAGCAAGAGAAAGTCTCCTGCTGGCCTTAAAGAAGTAAGCTGTTATGTTTTGAGAGAACCATTTAGCAAAGCACTGTGGGGGCCTCTAGGAACTCCAAAGAAAGCCTGCAAGAAAGTAGAAACTTCAGTCCTACAATCTCAAGGAACCACAAGGAATTGAATTCTGCCAACAACCATGTGCGTTTGGAAGAGAATGCTGAGTTCCAGATGAGAACACAGGCCAGCCGGCACTTTAATTACATGAGACTAGGAGCAGAGAACCCAGAAAAGCTGGTGCCCTAACACTTCTGACCCATGTATGTTGTTTTAAGCTGTATATAAATATGACAATTTATTATGAAGCAACAGCTAATTAATACAAGTGCCACTCAGGGAAAAAAAGAAGGAAAGAAGTACAGGAAGAGTGAACATGTGCCTTAAATTAATACAGTATGACAATTCATAAATTGCACATTTTCTTGATTTCTTTTCTAGCCATCGATTTCTTTCGAGCCTTTTCTATTTTGTATTTGGGGAACTAGATTAATATTCACATTAATTTAATATGCAAACCTTAAGATTCTCCCAATGTTTGTTTGTACTTTAAAACTCCAGCATTGAGATAATTATGGTGAAGAGAACTAGGCTGACAGTCGGTAATTAAATAGAATACTTACACAAATGGAAAGTCAGGTGTGCTGACATGTGTATGGTCAGAACACAGTGTGAATTTCTTTGTTTTTAGCTTTACTTAGTAATCTAGCTTTAGCTTTGATTATTGTTTGTTGTAGTTCTTTTCAATATTTATTGTTTCAAATGGAGGTGATGTCTCTCTGGTACAAAATAGTTTAAAAAAACCGGAATTGCTGGTAATTTGCAAAGGATGAGAAACATGCTGTATAACAAATTACAGAAGAAACATATAAGATACAGAGCTAACTTGAGATTATTTTAGCATTTTAAAATAGCTGCATTCTTTAAGATAAGTGAATTATACTAAGCATTAAGAGGTTTTCTCAAATCTAAAATACTGTCAAATTTTAGATGTCATAAAATTTCATTTTATCTCACAGAACTTGACCCTCTAAAGCAGGGATCAGCAAACTATAACCTGTGGTCCAAATCCAACTCACCACTTACTTTTGTAGTCACCAATCTAAAAATGGCTTTTAAATTGTTAAACAGTTGAACAAAATTAAAAGAATAATAATATCTAGTGACATGAAAATTGTGATATTCAAATGTCAGTGTTAATAAATAGTTATTGGAACCCAGCCACATGCATTCATTTACATATTGTTTATGGCTCCTTTCCAGCTACACTAATAGAGATGAAGAGTTGAGACAGAGACTAGAAATAGCCTGCAAAACTTAAAATATATGCTATCTGTCCCTTTTTAGAAAAAGTTAGCCTTTCCTTTCTATAAAATATGCTGTGTTTTGAAAATCACCCCAACGGAGAATCTTTGCATAAATTATATTTAGTATGTGAAATGTATGTGTGCATATAGTGTGTGTATCTATGATCCTATTTTTCTTTAATATACCTATTTGATATATTACTTATTCCATTCCAATTAAACATCACATTCCAAAAATATAGGATAAGTTTCCTTTGCATAGCTTTACTCTTGAAAATTCTAAGGTACAGGCTTCAAGTTTGGGTTCCATTATTTTTTTTCCTTTATCCCCATTTTTATGTATGTTTCAAACCTTGTCCTAAGTGCACAAAGCCTGTAAGACATTCCTGAGATCCATAGCCCTGAATCTTGAATTGCCCTGTTCAAGAGTGTTTCAAACCATCTGGGTGACTCCTTTACAAATTCCCTATGGGGTGGGGACTTATAAATCATTGCTTGGCATTTCCAAAAGGTTAACAAAAAATGTATTAAGATTCTGTTAGCATTGCTAGAGAAGGACAAGTCAGCCCCCATCTTCCCTGTCTGGAGATTTTGATAGCATGATGATGTCTCTAAAAAATGGAAACATGCCAAGAGGAAGATAAAGATACCAATGGTAAAGGTTAGAAAACTCCAATAAAATTACTCTAAGAAACATGCAGGCATTATGGCTGCTTTTTACCTGGGAAAAAGGAATAATGGAAAAATCACAGGAAGGAAACAAATTAATGTATTGTTTACTGCTGTGAACACTAGGTAGTTATTCTTTTGGCAACATGATGTTGAAACATACTTTAATTTTGTCTGATAATTATTTTCTCTGACTTCCTTGACACATAGGATTCACTGGTAATTTGGTTTGTAAACATTGAGATAACAAAATACATTCTAAAATATATGTGTTTACAGATAAGCATTTAAATTTTATTCCTTCCTTCATTTCACAATCTTAATTTTACTAATATCTGTGTTATGTTAAGATAATACAAAAAGTAATTCATATATAGATAGGATACTCTGTAGAAACTTCATACAAGGCCCCCACTCTAGCCTCTATGGACCAATAGAAGATAATCCTCATCAATATTCCTGTCAATACTTATTGGGAAACAGAAATGACTTGGATCTTGTTAGAAATGGTATTACAGTGCTGGGCCAGGGACCCAGAATTACTTCAATCCTACCTAGCTCAGCAAGATTTTCCCTATCACCTTTCCAAGGAAGGTACCTAAAAGGCACAGAAATAAAGAAATCCTTTATTATTCAACTAAAGGCCCAGTGGACAAAATTCATGCATGGTGAGGGGGTCCCTCAACCCGGCCTGCACCCTCTCCAATCCGGGACCCCTTGGGGATGTCTGACTGCCTCTCACAATCTGGGACCTCTGGCTCCTAACCATTCGCCTGCCTGCCTGCCTGCCTGCCTGATCACCCCTAACCCCTCTGCCTGCCTATCTGATTGCCCCTAACCACCTCTGCCTGCCTGATTGCCCCTAACCACTTCTGCCTGCCTTATCACCCCTAACTGCTCCCCTGCTGGCATGATCACCCCTAACCACCTCTGCTTCACCCCGCACCCGGGACCCAGGATTCCCTCCTCTGGCAGGTAAAAGGCACCCTGGACCTAGGGTTCCCTCCCTCTGGCCAGCCGCAGGCACCCAGGATCCAAACTGGCTTTACTCGGGCCGGCCACAGCCACAGTGGACTGTGGGCAGGCAGCTTCACCTGGGCCACAGCTGCAGATGCCCGGGACTGCAGGGACTATGGGGCATTCAAATTGTCCCTCTCCTGGGCCACAGCCTGGCTGGTCCCCATTCCTTTCTCCCCAGTGTTGAGTGTCTGAGCCATTACAGCATGATGGTGTGAGGGCATGACGGCATGAAGGCATGACAACCATTTGCATATTAGCACTTTATTATTTAGGATGGGGCTTTGGCCCTGAACTCCAAAGTAGAGCACTACTACTAGATGATCTAGACCAGTGGTAGTCAAACTGCTGCTCGCGAGCCACATGCGGCTCTTTGGCCCCTTGAATGTGGCTCTTCCACAAAATATCGACTTCTGCGCATGGGCCATGAAGTTTCAATTGCACTGTACGTGTGCGCCCACATGTGGTATTTTGTGGAAGAGCCACACTCAAGGGGCGAAAGAGCTGCATGTGGCTCACGAGCCGCAGTTTGCCGACCACTGATCTAGACTACCTGGAAGGCTCTGTGATCCTTTGATCCATAGGAGAAATACTCAGCAAAAGTTTTGTTTACTATTTCAACTATACAAAAGTCTGCACCAAATTTTCATGTTAAATCCTGGCCCGTTGACCCCACTTCTATGACCAAGAAAAGACACATGAATGTAGAAAAAAGATATAGAGCTTCTCAGATGAAACCAAACCATTTGAGTGAAGAGTGAGGACATGGGGAATGGAAGAATCAAGTTCATTTGAGAAGGGTCAAATAAACTCTAAACACAATCAAGTAGTGACCCACCAGATGAAGATCATAACACTTTATTGAAGAAACACTAATGAGGAACACAAACCCTGAGATAAGGTGAGCAATAGTGATTTACTAATAGGAAAATTACCTATTTCATTTAACATTTGAAAATGTCTCCTTTTAATAACCTAAATTATATCTATCTCTTTTTTGTAACTTCCTCTCAATGATTTCTTCTAGCTCTGCCCTCTGAGTGTAAACAGTTAATGCCAATGCAATCCTTATTCGTGAAATGGCTGGAATTTCAGGATTTACTCCCTCTATTACCTCAGGTGGAATAATTGGTCACTACTACCTTCTCACACACATATATACAGAGGTAACAAAAGGTAACATTTGAATTCATAAGGAACCCTGACTCCAGAAAAAGATATTTTTTAAAGGGGGGCTGCTAGTGAATCATCCCAGACTCTGAGGGAGACATTATCTTTTTTATTCTGGACAGCAAAAACCATCAGTCCTCTGCCTCCTATCCCAAAGGAAGAAACTATTTCTATCTCCCAAAGCTGTTAGCCATAAAAACACCCTTGGAAGATAGCCCCAAACAAAAGCTGATATAAGATTGCAAATGTGAAAGCTCCATGCTCCATGGGTACATGACTACCATATACAGACAGGGTGGAGCAAAACTAGGTTTATAGTTGTGAGTATGTAAAAGAGTTCATTCTTGTATTATTATTTATAAATTATTGTATTATTTTCCATACAAACAACTGTAAATCTACTTTTGCCCCACCTTGTATATACACACATACATATAAAATATGTGCACTCTTCACACTCATAAAAGTTGATTTTTGCATACACTGGATCAATATTTTGTAACAGGTTTTCTTCATGGGCATCATTATTTCTCAGTATACCTCTTTCTTTTTAGAAACTACATAGCCCTAGCCAGTTTGGCTCAGTGAATAGAGCATCAGCCTGCAGACTGAAGGGTCCCGGGTTCAATTCCGATTGAGGGCACATGCCCAGGTTGTGAGCTCGATCTCCAGTGGGGAGTGTGCAGGAGGCAGACAATCATTGATTCTCTCTCATCATTGATATTTTATCTCTCTCTCTCTCTCTCCCTCCCTCTCCCTTCCTCTCTTAAATCAATAAAAATGTATTTTAAAAAAGTAAAGAAACTACATAGTATTCCATAGTATTACTATACCATGATTTATTAAAAGTTCTGAGATATTTCCCAATGAATGAATCTTTAGATATTTCCCAATGTTTTACCACTACAAAAAAAATGTTAGAAAAAAATGATTAAATGATTATACATATATCTTTATGCATATGTCTTGAATATTTCTATAGGTAAAACCAAATGAAATGAAATTTCTTGATCAAAATCATGCATTGAAAAATTTTAAGGATATGTACAAGTTGCCTATGGCCATTTATATTCCTCCAACAGTATATGAGAGTGTAAAAATCCTGTTTTCCTATGTGTACTAAAATATTTGCATGTGTCTATTAAGCCTATAGAAAGACATAATTTAAAATTATTATTGGATAGTATATTGGATTTTAATGCAATTATTTCCACTCTATTAAACTGATCCCTATACAAACCCTGGAAGCTGGCTATTATTAGTTCCAATATTAGATGAACAAAGTGAGGCATTTGATATAATCAGAATTTCTGATGCTAATCCTATCTAATAAAGAGGTAATATGCTAATTGACCCTCATGCTGCTGCAAAGATGGCCACGCCCACAGCCAATAAGGAGGGAATATGCTAATTGACTGCCCCACCCTCAAAGATGGCGGTGTGTCCACAGCCACAAGATGACAGCTCCTAGACCCCTCAGCCCCTCCAGGGCGGCAGGCACACAGCAAGGCCAGGCCCACCCCCAGGCAGGCCCAGCTGCTCTGCACGCCTACCTCTGGAATCTCCCAGTCCCTTCAGCCTCCCAGCCACATAAGGCCAGCCGAAGGCACAGGCAAGCCTTGGATGGCAGCTGCCCAGCTGCTCAGGGCCGCCCAAGGCTCAGGTAACCAGGGCCGGCCAAGGCTTGCACTGCCGGCAGTGTCAGCAGCAGAGGTGTGATGGGGCATCTCCTTCCCCTGATCACTGGGTCACCTCCCACCTCTGAAGGCTCCCAGACTGTGAAAAGGGGCAGGCCAAGCTGAGGGTCCCCCCACTCCAGTGCATGAATTTTCATGCACCTGGCCTCTAGTCTATAATAATAAAAGAGTAATATGCTAATTAGACTGGACATCCTTCCAGACAACCTTCTGGATGAAGCTGGGGCTGCTAGGGATGCCCGGGTCCCAGGTGCCAGAGGGAAGCCAGTACCAGCAGCCGAGGGTAGGAAGGCCTACTCTTGCATGAATTTCGTGCATCAGGCCTCTAGTTTCTTATATTTTTGTATACAGTCCTGCTGGTTTCCCTGGACACAAATAAAGTATGTGCAATCCAGGAGGTCATACATTTTAAAAAATGCAAGTACTTCCTACTGGATCATTATAGAATGTATTTCGTCCCTCAAAGATACCTTTATTATATTAGCTTTATCACAGCTTCTAAAGTTGAGTTTCATGGCAGTGGACTTACAACTGGGGACCCATATTGAACTTGAAGTCAACTAAAACTTCAGGTTTCTTTTGTGCTACAGTTGTCATTATTGTTGTGCTTGCTTTAACATAATCTACCAATTATTAAGTTTTCCCCAACTTGATTATATAGGCAAGTGATTGTTTTTATCCTGAGTGAAGAACTTTATATGTATCCCTCAAGATATAAATGCACCATCTTGCTAATTTTAGCTCATATTTCCAAATTGTCAGGATTTTTTGGACACATGACTCTATCATCTATTATATTAGCTGACTCTTCCATTTCTGCGTCATCCATACAATTAACAGATCTACATCCTTTCTATAAATTCACTGAACTCATTTGTTAAAATTTTGAACAGGACACTTCCAAACCTACGTACACGTCTCTGCCACAAGCATCTTGTCAGAAGGTGAATTCATTTTGTTTATATCTCTGCCCTGCCTTTCATCAGGAAAACCATGGCCTTGAAATGAAATGAGTCTGATGTCACTAGCCAAGGCATGGGGTATGTGAGATGGTTGTGGCAGGAAGAAATGCTAATGGAAGGGAGAAAGCTGCTATTTTTCACACAGATCTATAGTTAAACAGGCCTCATGGGAAATGTAGTAGAGAATGACAACATATAGAGTGAATTAAATTCTCATAAAATGAGATGATTTTAATCTGTTTTTCCTGAACATCAATGTATTAAATAATTAAAAATGCCATTTTCTTCTTAGATTTGCAGAAAGCAGTGAATTTCTTGTATCCAACTGGTAGCTTTATTAGTTACTATTGTTACTCTTTATCAAAGAGGTCATACACCTGCTGAATTGTTTTTTTAATATCATTTGGTAATTATGTTTTCATGCTTATGTTTGCATGATTATATTCAAAGCTCTCATGTCTAATAAATTCTTTGAATGCAGAAGAAAAAGCAGAATGATAATATGGGATATGAATAAAATGAATACTTCAATGTTCACATGTAATTGTGGTCTTAATTAAAGACCAGTCCAGAAGAACTTTAGGTATAAAATCATTTTCTCTCATTTTTAATTTGAGGTTTCCTATTTTAAAGGTAAAGAAGGGACTTATTTATTTTACTCAATTAAGCTGCCATTGGGAAATTTTCTCTGGTGTCAGTGAGAGGAACCAAGTTATTTTTAAAATATTATAATTAAGTTAATCCCCTGATGGTCATAGCAAAGCAGTAATAGAATTTGGAACACACCCAATATTGAGAGTATAAATCCATGCCAATTGCATTTCCAAGGCACTGAAGAAAATTGTGCTAAGCAATATCAAGAAAATAAGGCAATCCCAAACCTTTTGATGAAAGAGGAGGGAGCACCACAAGAGAGGTCTGTAAAGCTCAAATACAGGGTTGGCAAAAGTAGGTTTACAGTAGTAATACAAATAAATAATACAATAATTAATAAATAATAATACAAGAATAAACTGTTTTGCATACTCACAACTGCAAACCTACTTCTGCCCACCCCTGTATATTACTCACATGGCTATCTTCAATGCCAGGACCTGCTCAAAAGGACAACTCTTCTTGGTCAGTTGCTGCTCTTTGGGGACATCACTGCATGGTCCTATTGCTCTCCTAAAATCTTGCTCAAAATAGGAAACCCAGTTTCTGGTTATCCTACCAAATTCATTCATATTTCAAGGTGTAACAACAATGTTGTAATCTAACGTAACAGGTAGCCTAGCATAGACTAACTTTTATGTACAGTTCATAATTTTATTAAATTAAACCCACTTAGGCCACCCTAGATTTTATAAGGTTTATGTAGCCATATTCTATAAATTGCTAAACGTTTAACAGAAAGGCAGAGACTTCATTAGTTAAACTTTCTTTTATACCTGTACCATCCTTAACATTGATAGTTGCCAGAGCTGTTTTTCAGGAACAAGCCCAGGATGTTTTGTAGAACCAGAGGTTTGATAAGGCTGAAACCAGCTGAGGCCATCCAAAGCTTAGAGAACCCTCTAGTGACATCCTCATGAACTTTTCTCATTATACCTTCATTATAATACTAAAATCTCCTCTCAGGACGAAGTTTACCTTGATGTTTATACATGACTTCCCTGAATAAAGATGAATCCTATCCTTTGTTTAGGGACATGCAGCTTTGGGAAGTTACCTTGAGTGTGTCTTTGCTTGCTGGCTCACAATAAAGTTCCTTCTCATAATATCATCTTGGAGTTGTCTTTTGGCTGACAACTACTGGTCCAGTCCAATAACAATGTGACCAAGTTTCTTGTCCATCGTGATCAAGCCTAGTATTTAAAAGCAGTGGGGCACGGACCAGCGGTGCCATTTTTCTGATGTGCAAAAAATAAATAACAAATATTATTTTTCTTTATTTTCTTTGATACAATTTTCTTTCTCCCTCTCTTTCCAGTTTGAAACACTAAGTCTATGCAATAACTACCTACTTTAATAATATGATTATGAAGAAATATTTTGAGAGTAGGAGGGATGTTTTGTGTATGCAATTTTTGTGTGCAAAGGTAATTTTTTATGTGGAGTAAATGGCACAAGTAACAGCAACCTTCATGACATTCACTACTTATGGATTTATAAACATCTATCACAAACACTAATACTGCAGGGCTGAAAGGGACTTTAGGTATCTTTCTCCTTGAATATAATAATATTTAAACTTTTCTAACATATATGACCTTATTAGTGTTAAAGAAAAAACCAAAGGCCCAAAATGGCATCACTTGTGCTAAAGCCCATGATACCAAACCTAAATTTAATACCTGACCAAACTGCTGTTCTAACCTCTCCCAGAAACATATCAACTGGTGTGGAATTTTCTGGTTGACATCAGTGAGGTAATCTGTCACTTGGGAACTCTCCATGCCTCATTGAATAGAAGAGGCAGGATCTGCATGAGAAAAACGCCTACCATTCCTTTTCCCTCATAAGGTTCCTGGTCTAAAAATAATTCTTTCTTTTCCTAATAGCTTCCTTGACCCATCCTTCTTCATATAAAAGTCTTCCATTTTGGAAAGAGGTGAAGTAACAACCAACCACACAAACATACAAAGGATTGTAAAAATATATTATGAACAACTCTACTCTAATAAACTGGACAACCTAGACGAAAATACATATCCCTAGAAAAATACAAATTTCCAAAACTCAATCAGAAAGAATAAAAACACCTGTATAGGCTGATAACTACTGATGAAATTGAAGCAGTAATCAAAAATCTTCCAGCAGCCAAGAGCCCTGGTCTGTACGGCTTCATAGGGGAGTTTTACCAAACATTCAAAGAAGAACTAAAACCTATCCTCTTCAGACTATTCCAAAAAATTGAAGAGGAAGGCATGCCGGGGTCCAACCCAAGCAGGTCCAGGGGTTCCCAAAGGCGTAGACGGAGTCGGCGAAGGAGGAAGGACACAGAGACAGTGTTCAGTTGATCAGCAGCCTAGCCAGGATCTCCAGCCAGGATCTCCAGCCAAGTTCTGGTCTGGATCTCCAGAGAGGTTCTGCTGTTTATTGTCTTGTTACATCCGTATTTATCCCAGTTGATTTTAATCCTGTAAATTTCTATTACAAAGGTTAGGGCGTTTCTTATCTCCATTCCAGGGAGTAAAGATTATGTAGCTTAAGCATGATTGTTTGTAGTGATTAACTACCCGCCTGGCACTTAGTTAAGGAGTTTCATCCCCTCCCTGACTTCAGGGAAAAATTCCTACCTGGGGAAACAACCTTTCTCAGAGAGGTGACCTTGGTTAAAACACACAGCGCTAAGGGGAGCAAACATATTAAGAACAGTATGCGATATACGCCAGGTCCCTTGAAACATATGCTGTGCAGATGTTTCTTTCCTGCAGCGACTGTGTCAAGCAGCAAGGATGGACCGGCTTCCGGCAAAGGCACACTTCCAAGCTCTTTCTACGAAGCCAGCATTACCCTAATCCCAAACCCAGATAAAGACACCACAAAAAAAGGAATTACAGGTCAATATCCCTGATGAACATAGATGCTGAAATCCTCAACAAAATTCTAGCAAATAAGATCTAGCATTACATTAGAAAGATCATACACCATGACCAAGTGGGGTTCATTTCAGGTATGCAAGGCTATTACAATATCTGCAAATCAATAAACATAATACTTCACATAAACAGAGAGACAAAAATCACATAATCATATCAATTGATGCAGAAAAGGCATTTGACAAAATTAAACACCCTTTTCTGATAAAAAGTCTCATCAAAGTGGAAACAGAGGGATCATACTTCAACATAATAAAAGCTTTATATAACAAACCTACAGCCAACATCACACTCAATGGACAAAAACTAAAACCATTTCCCCTAAGAACAGGAACAAGATAGGGATGCCCACTTTCACCACTCATGTTCACTATAGTGCTGGAAGTACTAGCCATAGCAATCAGACAAGAAGAAATAAAAGGCATCCAAATTGGAAAAGAAGAAGTAAAATTTTCATTATTTGCAGATGACATGATATTGTACATAAAAAACCCTAAAGACTCCATCAAAAAAACTACTACACTTAATAAATGAATTCGGCAATGTAGCAGGATACAAAATTAACACCCAGAAATCTATGGCTTTTTTATACATCAATAATGAACTCACAGAAAGAGAAACTAAAAAAAATCCCACTTACCATTGCAACAAAAAATTAACTTACCTATAAAAAAATTTAACCAAGGAAGTAAGGACCAGTACTCAGAAAAGTACAGAACCTGAAAAAAGAGGTAGAGGAAGACATACACAAATGGAAGAACATACTGTGTTCATGGATTGTTAGAATCAACGTCATTAAAATGTCCATACTACCCAAAGCAATTTATAGATTCAATGAACTCCCCATTAAAATACCAACAGCATATTTCGCAGGCCTAGAATGAACTCTCCAAACATTCATCTGGAATAAAAAGACCATGAATAGCTGCAACAATCTGGCTAAAGATGAACAATGTTGGAGAGATCACAATACCAGATACCAAGCTATATTACAAAGCCACTGTTCTCAAAAGTGCCTGGTACGGGCAAAAGAACAGACATACAGACCAATGGAACAGAACAGAGAACACTGAGTTTGACCCAAGCCATTTTACTCAATTAAAATTTGACAAAGGAGGCAAGAGCATACAATGGAGTCAAGACAGTCTCTTCAATAAATGGTGTTGGAAAAATTGGACAGATACTTGTAAAAAAATGAAACTAGATCACCAACTTACATCTTACATAAAAATAAACTCAAAATGGATAAAGAACTTAAATGTAAGACAGGAAACCATAAAAAGTTTAGAAGAAGCCAGCGAGCAGCAAAGTAGCAGACATATGTTGTAGCAATATCTTTACTGATACAGCTCCTAGGGCAATGGAGACTAAAGAGAAAATAAGCAAATGGGACTACATCAAAATAAAAAGCTTCTGCACAGCAAAAGAAACCATCAACAAAACAACAAGAAAGCCCACTGCATGGGAGAACACCTTTGCCAATGTTATTGCCAATAAGGGTTTAATCTCCAAAATTTATGGAGAACTAATACAACTTAACAAAAGGAAGATAAAAAATCCAATCAAAAAATGGGCAAAGGACCTAAATAGACACTTTTTGAAAGAGGACATACAGAAGACCAAGACACATATGAAAACATGCTCAAAGCCACTAATCATGTGAGAGATGCAAATCAAAACAACAATAAGGTACCATCTCACACCTGTCAGAATGGCTATCATCAACAAATCAACAAACGACAAGTGCTGGAGATGATGCAGAGAAAAGGGAACACTTGTGCACTGCTGGTGGGAGTGCAGACTGGTGCAGCCACTGTGGAAGACAGTATGGAGTTTCCTCAAAAAGTTAAAAATGGAACTCCCATTTGACCCAGTGATCCCACTTCTAGGAATATATCCCAAGAAACCAGAAACACCAATCAAAAAGGTTATATGCATCCCTATGTTAATATCAGCACAATTTACCATAGAGAAGATCTGGAAACAGCCTAAGTGCCCATCAGCAGATGAATGGATTAGAAAACTGTGGTACATCTACACAATGGAATACTATGCTGCTGTAAAAAAGAAGGAATTATTACCATTTGCAACAGCATGGATGGAACTGGAGAGCATTATGCTAAGTGAAATAAGCCCGTCAATGAAAGAAAAATACCACATGATCTCACTCATTTATGGATAATAAAGACCATTATAAACTGATGAACAAAAATAGATACAGAGGCAGAGCAGCATCGAACAGACTATCAAACTACAGCGGGAAGGCTGGGGAGGGTTGGGGGGCAGGAGGGGGAGGTAAGAGATCAACTGAAGGACTTGTATGCATGCATATAAGCATAACCAATGGGCATAAGACACTGGGGGATAGAGGAAGCCGGGGGAATGTCAAGAAGGGGGAAAAAAAGGGGACACATATAATACTCTTTGTAATACTTTAAGCAATAAAACAAAATTTAAAAAACAATGGAACTTCCATTTGACCCAGTAATCCCACTTCTAGGAACATATCCCAAGAAACCAGAAACACCAATCAGAAAGGACATGTGCACCCCTATGTTCATAGCAGCACAATTCACAATAGCTAAGATTTGGAAACAGCCTCAGTGCCCATCAGCAGACTAGTGGATTAGAAAACTGTGGTATATCTACACAATGAAATTCTATGCTGCTATAAAAAAGAAGGAATTCTTACCATTTGCAACATCATATATAGAACTGGAGAACATTATGCTAAAGGAAATAAGCCAGTCAGAGAAAGATAAATATCACATGATCTCACTCATTTGTGGGATATAATGAACAACATAAACTGTTGAACAAAAATAGACCCAGAGACATAGAAGCATCGAACAGACTGTCCAACCTACGAGGGAAGGCAGGGGATGGGGGTGGGGGTAAGAGTTCAACCAAAGGACTTGTATGCATGCATATGAGCATAACCAATGGACACAGACAGTAGTGGGGGTGAGGGATTTTTTGGGGGGTGGCCGGGAAGAGGTCAATGGGGGGAAAAGGAGACTCATATTATACTTTAAGCCATAAATAATTTAAATTAATTTAAAAAGTCTTTCATTTTATATAACCCCTAGGAGTGCCCTTCTAGAAGCTGGATAGGCTGCTGCCTGTTTCATGAATCACTTAATAAAGCAAATTAGATTGTAAATTTACTCAGTTAAATTTTTTAACATTAGTTATAGAAATTTCTCCCTTCTCTTCTAGATTTTAATTCTATTAAGTTGATTTTTGTTTAATTGATCATTCCCCAATAGTTTTGATAATGCCTGGCTAATAAAAGGTCCTCAGTAAATATTTGTCAAATCTTCTCTATGTGAGGTAGAGGAAATAAGACATTGAAAGACTGATAGGGCACTCCTAGGGGTTATATAAAATGAAAGACTTTTTAAATTAATTTAAATTATTTATGGCTTAAAGTATAATATGAGTCTCCTTACGCCCCCCCATTGACCTCTTCCTGGCCACCCCCAAAAAAATCCCTCACCCCTCTACTGTCTGTGTCCATTGGTTATGCTCATATGCATGCATACAAGTCCTTTGGTTGATCTCTTACCCCCACCCCCATCCTCTGATTTGTAGTGGCTCACACAGTTACTGAGTAGGGAAACCTAGGTAAACCCTGGATCTCCCAGTAAAATTCTTGTGTCATTTATTAACTATTTGGATTTAAATCTTGCCTTGCTTCTTTGACTTGCTTTTGAAGACACAAGCCACGTATTGAACATCTAGAGCATTGTTTTTGTTCTTCCACGTGCCTCATTCCAGTCTAAATGCCTGGCACAGAGATCTCTCCAAAGGAGGTCTTCACTAAAAATATATTTACTACTTTATTCTAAAAGTTGTGTTGTTAAAAATACTTTATTGAAAAAAATGCTTTATGGTCAAACTTAACTGCTATATTGTCAATTGTCCATCCCTGATTTTTTTCCTGCAAAACAATACCCCGATCCCTATAAATATCAGGGTAACATAGAAACTACAGGGTACAATTTCTGTCTGCTGTTTGATAGTTGATTCAAAATGCTGTTAATTGCCCACTTTAGATGGTTTTTAGTTCTTGAAAATTTGGGAAGATAAAAAAACCTTTGTAATAAACCCATCCCCTTCAGAAAAGTACAAAGGTAAACCACATGAACCTAAGGAACAAAGTAAACCACACAGATGTGCTAGCTTTGATATAATCAGGAGGAAAATCATCCATTTTCTTTATTGTGCATAACATCTCTGAGAATATTATCATTTTAAAATGTTAATCCTTACGCAGTGCCCTCAGGCCTTGTCCTGATCCCCTATGAGAGCAATTCTCTCTCACTGTGGGCAGTAGTTCGGTCCCCAGTAGGCAAGGGCATAAGACTGATAAACATCAGTCCCTCAGCCCTTAGCCAGGGAAACAATAAATAACTTCAACAAATATGTAATTAACAGTCTGCTCAGCAAGTATTCAAGCTCCCCAATCAGGGATTTCAGCCCAAAGATACACCAGTGTGTCCTCAGCAAATGAAAAGCCCAGACATAAGAGACAACCAAGGTAACACCTACAGACCCTCCCCCATTCAACAAGAGGTTTAGTACACAGTAATCATACCAATCTGTTTAGCTCAGACACTCATATTTCTGCTTAGAAGACTGCTTAGGTTCAGCCAACAACTGTACACACTTGGTTAAAAAGGGAAGTCTTAATGCAGGTGGTGGAGAGACAGTACAGAGAGAAAAGACAAACACTTTATGACCAACACTCCATGTTTTGTTTTGTAAGATGTAAAATTTACTTCTTGCTTATGAGAATTGTTTTTCAGCCATAAAACTTTCAAAAATATAGTGTACCTAACTCAAAGCTTTTAAAATTTATGTTATAAAATTTATTACAGTGCCTTATAAATCAGCACTTGGTAGTAACAAATTATCAGAATGTGCCATATATTAAAAAGATAAATCAGGATTAAATAGTAAAGAGAGAAGGTGTTTTCAAATCAGGCAGCCAAAGCACTAACTAATGGGAACATTTGCAAACATGACAGTGATTTATAGGAGTGCTCTTGGTTAGATGCATAAATCCAGCAGAAGATTTTGCGTTTATCAACTGGGACTTTTGGTGGATTGTTTATAAATCAAGAAGTTAATGAAGTCAGAGATCTGTAAATCCAGACACTGAATTAGAAATTTGTAGCTTTTGATTTATAAATGTTATCTCAAGAATTACATATATAAATAAGCAGAAAAAGGAACTGCATTTAAACTCAGGTAAAGGTTAGCATTTATAAATCATAGTTGTAAATAAAAAGTTTAGCATTACCAACTCAAGCAATTCTAGAATTCTGTATTTCATAAGACCACAACAGGGATGTATAGAGAAGAATGCCAACACTTAGCAACTTCAGTGTAATTAGCCCATTATTATTCTGTTAATTTTAATAGCTTACAATTTTTTTTAATATGGTATTGAGCCCTGGCCTGTGTGACTCAGTTGGTTGGGCGTTGTCTCATGCACCGAGGGGTTGCTGGTTCAATTCCTGGTCAGGGCACATGCCCTGGTTGTGGGCTCAATCCCTGTGTGGGTGCAAGAAGCAGCCAATCAGTGTTCCATACTCACCTCTCTCTCTCTCTCTCTCTCTCTCTCTCTCTCTCTCTCTCTCTCTCTCTCTCCCCCTCTCTTCCTCCCTTCCTTTCCCCAAAAATCAATCTTAAAAAATCTTTTTAAAAATATGGTATTGACATTACAATACTTTTTTGCTCTAACAAAAAAGAATTTTAAAAATTGGTTATATATAATATCTGCCTCTCCTTCCCAATTGTGGTGTCCCTGACTGTGTCCTTTTCTCTCCACAGCACATCAGGTAGCATCTCACTAATCACTACCCTTCATGCTCCAGATCTGAACATTTGCTAATCTGTGACCCCCCCATGTGGCCTAGAAGCTATCCATGTTAATAGGGACCTTCAGGGCTCTTCCTTAAGGGAGGAAATAATATGGGACTTTATAGAGGTAGAGGGGAGGGAGAATAAGAGGTGGGAGTAGATGGGGAGAGTTGTATGTTGAAGGTGTTTGGGAAGAGGGACATCTATCCTAGAATCACCCAGATAATACCTCATAGGCCACCACTTCCTACTGTGACTAGAGTGGGATTAAATCAGATCTCAGCAGCCACTGCATCATGAGCACTAAAGATCTGAGTAGAAAGTAGTTGCCTTTCCCTTTGCTGTTTCCACTGACTAGTGATTCACAGATATGCATACCATGGACTCTCTCACATACCTCTTGCTCGAGGTCCAAAATCGTAGCTTTGCAAGGCACACACAGTCTCTTGTGAGGAGTGGGGAACAGAACAGGGGACCTGAGGCTTATCCATCCAACCCCATTCTCCACCATGACTTCATGACAAGTCCCTTGCTATACATCTTCTTCAAATTCACGTTTATGGGCTGCACATTAATGGAGGGATAAAAGATGTGGGATGAGTAAATAAGCTTGGGGTATATGCCCCATGTGTCCCTAGACCCACTGAAAGTCATTCTGCTCTGTGTCCTGGGAGGCTGAGGCCTGCCGTGTGCATCACCCGGGCGCCTCTGTACTCTGGCTTCTGTTGGGTTTGGCCAGTGGGAGGTGTTAGTGGGAGCTTGGAGGACAGGAAGGGAGCAAGTTCATGGAGTTTATTCCTCTCACCTCTTCCTGACTGGGGCAGTTATGGCAGTGGCTGTCCCCTCCACAGGTACAGCTCCTGCCGGTGACCCTTCCTGCAGGGCTCCCTCTCATCCAGCTGTCAGAGCGCCTTTCCCCTTCAGGTGTGGTACAGGCCTCTGCTATTTCAGGTCCCTGGGTGCCTCAGCATCCTTCCCTAATCCTGTCCTCATCTCTGTAAACAGTCCTACACTAAAAGGAGTCACCTCAGAGATCATCTTGTCAACCACTCTCCTTCTTTTAATGGATAAAATAGTCAAATGCCATACAGCTATTGCAAATTAGGGTTAGATTTTTAAGGCTCTGGCCTCCCAGTCCAGGCAGTGCCCCACATAACCTCTGCCTTGTTCTACATGAAAAGAGGCCTGGGGACGGGGCTGTTGTAGTCAGAGGAAAGGCCATGGCACGTCCATAATGAAAAAGGGCAGGAAGAGGGAGGCATGGTCCAGGCAGTTGCATTGGCATCAACAGCACTGTGTTTGGGGCAACACCCCTTAGATGGAGAGAGAGGCAGCCCTCTCACTACAAAGCACATTTCATGCCTCCTCCCACAAGGGTCAGCTCAAGTTCCACCTTCTGTTCGAAGCCTTCCGGAACTGAAACCACCAAGCAAAGTTAAATCCCCACAGAATTCGTTGCTGGTGATGTTGCTCTGAAGATCAAGTGAGATAATGCAGATTGAAACGCTATAGGAAGGGGTAGACTTACTTACGGTGTCTGGTTTGACTTGAAAGGAAACATGAAGAAGATGCTACTATCTTAACCTGTAATTAATCTTCTCAACTTTCTTCATAGGGTTCAAATGAAAGGGCTCAGTGAAGAATGAGTAAGTAAACTTAAATTGGCTTAGCTTGTTATCAGAATTTGGGATTCAATGCCATGCCTGTTTTTGCCTGGGCTTATACATCTGGACCACTGTCTGCAGTAGCCAATTTTCCTTTTCAAAGGAATCACTTGACTCAGAACTGGTACTCAGCTCTAAGAGAGAAAGAAAATATCTCTCCCTGAACTATACTTAATATAAAGCAGCCAGAGAATACTTTGAAACCCAGCTTCACCAAGAGCATGTATCTTCCAAAGCCTGATAGAGATGCCAGGATCTTTCAAACCAATAAAACCCTAGCAGTCACCAACAGGCGGGCTTCCACATTTCCCTCTGAGCTATGGATACTGAGACAATTTGAAGAAACTGCCTGAATGGTAAAAGAATGAAGCTTCAGGTTCAATGAAGTTCAATTTCTGCTTTGGAGCCTCAACAAGAAATACAGGCTGCAGAGGCAGCAAACTGGTTATCCCCATTTCACCCTGAGGAAATTCTGCCAGTCGGTATTCATTGAGCAGTGAGTGGAAACAGAACCATCTGCAAGGTGCTCTCAGGAAACAGAAATGTGAAAGACAAATTTCTTTCCCTCAAGTACCTGCCACTATCAACAGAAACACCCCAGTGCTGTTCTACAGAGAGAACTCTGTTAAGAGAGTTCATAGAGAGAATACTGGAGTGGTAGCTACTCTGGGCAGTCTAAAGTGGGCACCATGTATGCACAGCTGCTACAAGCAACTGGAAAAACAGACACACTCACCACGACCCATGTGGACAACCCTGTTTTTATTTCATATACATAAATCTGCACCAGTGTCAGCATGTTTGGAAGAAAGCTGATAGATGCAGGAAGATACTTCTGATTTAGAAGAGACAAAAAGAATAATTTACTTTTACTTAAAAGACCACCAAAATCAACACTGATTCCAACTTAAATAGGAAGTGGAACAGTTTAGTTCAAAGGCAAACTTTAAGGAGAGTCCATCTTGGTTTAGTTTATGTTGCTGGTACAATCAAAAGCTGCCTAAGAGTTCTCTGAAGTTGGGAAACAGGCTCTAATCATTAGAATGCAGACCTTAGGTTGCAAGTTAAGAAAATATTTGTCTTTTAATCAACAAAGATCAATTGAATTTTACAAGCTGTTAGAGGAAGCCTATCAGAGACCATTTGGCCATTTGCCTGTCGACCTTATGGTAACCTTTTGTCATTTTTAGAAGACCTGGGTCATGAACCTGAGCAGCGGACCACCAGGACTAATTCTTCCCAGGAGTTTGACACCATCAGGGTATAGCTGACCTCAAGGCCTAAATTGACATCACCAGGTCTCAAGATACATTTCATAAAGAGCTCACCCTGCAGGACTTCAATCAGGAAGCACTGTTGTCAACTGCATCCCTTGTGTGGCACCTTTAGTTTTTCACTGGCCATAAAACTCTGAAAGGGCTGTGTGGACTCTGGCTGCATCTCTCCTCAGCTTGCCTTGTGGATGAGTGCCCTCCTGTACACATGCCTGTTATTGCAGCTGGTGTAAATGACACCAGGACTTTTTTTATAAGTCCATCTTCCCAGTGAGAATTATCGTTCTTTAGGAGAATGTGTGTATAACCTTTATGAGATGAAGTATTCTCAACACCAGACTTCCACATTAAAAAATAAAAATACTTATTGAAAGAAGGATGAAAAAGAGGGAGGGAAGGAAAGGGGTAAGGAAAAAATACGGAATTATAACTAATAATAATTATTACCATTTATTTTTTAAATATATTTTATTGATTTCAAAGAGGAAGGGAGAGGGAGAGAGATAGAAACATCAATGATGAGAGAGAATCATTGATCAGCTGCCTCCTGCACAACCCCTGTTGGAGATTGAGCCTACAACCCGGGCATGTGCCCGGACCAGGAATTGAACCATGACCTCCTGGTTCATAGGTAGACGCTCAACCACTGAGCCATGCCAGCCAGACTGTCACCATTTATTGAATCCCTGCTATACAATAGGAATGTTCTTATTTTAGAAATATTTTTCTCATGCAAGTCTCAGAGAAACTGTAAGATATTTTTATCTTTGTCTTTCAGTGGATAAAATTGAGCCAAAAGAGTTAAACTTTCCTCAACTCACAGAAATGAAAAGTGGTAAAATCAACATCTGAAGTCACTTTTGACTAACTTCAAATCCTGTGTTCTTATCTACCAAACTCAGAAAACACCAGAGCCTAGAGAATTTGATAATCTTACCTAATCCCGTAACTAGTTAGTAGGAGGGTAATGGAAGACTGGATCTAGCACTTAGAAGCTCTTTGAAGGCAAGTGACAGAACTACTTCTAGGTACTTGGCCATAAGCATTTTGCTGTAGATATCTTTGCCAAAAGCATTTTTGCTGCATAACTAATTGGCCATAAGGCAAGTTTGCTATAAAAAAGATAAAATCACAACATATAAAAGATGGATATTTAAAAGGACATAATGAAACATGAAAAAATAAACAAAATTAAGAAGGCTTTATTGTGAAACACAAAATTTCTGAATATATATAAAATATGTGTAGATTCATGGAAATACTGCAAAAATAACTGATTTGATTTTGTGGATTATATCTAAGAACTTTTCTTCATTCTATAGGAAATGTGAATTCAACTCTGCACACTCAAAGAAGTCCCTTTGCCTCTCTTTATCCTCCCAATGTTGTATGTTCCATAATAAAAAACCAACTCTTGGGGCCAATCATAGTCACCAGGAAGAAATGCTAACTATTTTAAGACCACACCACATCTACTCATCACTGTATAGAGCATTATTATTATTATTATTATTATTATTATTTGGTTTTCACTGTATAGACCATTATGAGAGCTAGCTTGTTAAGATTTAAGATTTATATATAATATGATATATGATATGATTAATATAACATAATTTCAAGAACTTCATAATTGGAAAAAACTAAAGTGACAACTAGCTTTAGTATATTAAGTCTGCTGAAGACAATCGATTTGTAAATGGAGAAATGAAGCCAGATAAGCAAACAAAATAAACAGTCAACCAGTTATTTTATCTTTTGTAAGGGGGTTGATTGATTTGTCAATGAAGAGATGAAGCCAAACAAACAAAAAATGTTAACCAATTTTTTATTTTTTTAATTGAATTTATTGGTGTGACATTGATTAAATTACATAGGTCTCAGGTATACAATTCTATAATACATCATATATATGGATATTTTATTGTGTGTTCATCAATTCAAGTTAAGTTTCCTTCCATCACCATTTATCACCTCTTTACCCTCTCCTATCTCTCCCTACCCTTCTTTCCCTATAATAGTCACCATACTGTTGTCTGTTGTCTTTTTAAAGGCAAAATTGCCTTGCAGCCAATTAGTTATGCTGCAAAAATGTTGCAGCAAAAATGCTTGCAGCAAAGATGCTATAGCAAAAAATGAAAATACAGATGCAGACAGAAACCGTATCAACTTCCGTTTGAATGTTTTACTGATCACAAGAAAAAGACTGTGTCTGGGCCTCAGGAACCATTGGAATCTGCAGACTAAAACCAGAGCTAAGAAAGTAACTGGGAGCATTCATCTCACTTCTTGGTTCCTCTGAACATCAGCTTCATACCTCCTGGCAGATGAGCATTTTCTGCTTCTCAGTTAAATGATGAAAAAATAGCTGCCTCATAGTCCCTGAACATCATGACTCAAACATACCCACACAAGGAGCCTTAGCTCAGTCCCAACCCAGAGCTAACCTGTTGTATGATTCTATTATAGGACATCATACAGGAAAAGGCAAACTATAAGAACAGAAATAAAATCAGTTCTGGTAATTGGGGGAGGGGATTGACTACAAAGGATCATAAACAATTTTTTTGGAAATGCTTTATATTATGATTACTAGGGTCCCAGTGCATGAATTTGTGCACCTTGAAAGGAACTGTGGACTGTGAGGTTGCGGTGGGCACAGGGGCAGGTCTCAGCCCATCCTCCATTCCCCTGCTTGGCCCCTCCTGCCGCAGCCCTGGTCACCTGTCCGCTGGTAGCGCAGCTCCTGCTGCCACCACTCCCAGTGCACTGACAGAACTGGCCCCGCTTGCAACTGCTGACAGCACAGAGCGATTGGAGCCGGCACCAGCAGCAGGTACGAGTGGGGCCGGTGCCATCAGCAGGTATGAGCAGTGGCTGCTGCCCTGATCGCCCCTCAGGAGCAGGGGGAGGTGCAGAAGCCCTGAGGGTGATTAGGGTGGGCAGCCGCCGCTTACACCCACTGACAGCATCGAGTGAGTGGGCCGGCACCAGGTGCCAGCAGTGGGTGTGAGCAGGGCCGGCACTGGCAGCAGGTGTGAGCACTGGGCGGGACCGCACCTCATGGGAACAGAGAATTTTCAGTAACCACCAGAGGCTTGCCCCAATGACAGAAACCAACACCCCGCCTTGGTCTGGTGACCCCACTAACCTGCTCCACCATCCCACCATGGCCAATGCCCACCATGTTCCGTGTGCGCCCCCTGGTGGTCAACGCACATCATAGCAAAAAGTTGTTCGGTTGTTCAGTTTTTCAGTTATTCCACGGTTCGATCTATTTATATATTAGGCTTTTATATATATACTAGAGGCCCGGTGCACAAAAATTTGTGCACTCGAGAGGGAGAGGAGTCCCTCAGCCCAGCCTGTGCCCTCTCGCAGTCTGGGACCCCTTGGGAGATAACGACCTGCTGGCTTAGGCTTGCTCCCAGGTGGCAGAGGGCAGGCCTAATCCCTAGGTGCAGCCCCTGGTCGGGCTCAGAACAGGGCCGATTGCGGAATTGGGGCACTGACCCATGTCATGCACAGAGCATGGCGGATTGGGAGGTTGCGATGCCACCCTCAGTCATGCTCAGGTTAGGGCCGATTTGGTGGTTGGGGCACCGCCCCCTGTCACAATCAAGGCAGGGTTGATGGGGAGGTTGTGGCCCCCCCCCTCTCACGCACAGAGCAGGGCCAATCAGGAGGTTGGGGCGCTGCCCCCAGTCACGCACAGAGCAGGGCCAATCAGGGAGTTTGGGAGCTCCCCCCTGTCATGCACAGAGCAGGGCCCATCAGGGGGTTGGGGAGCTCCCCCCTGTCATGCACAGAGCAGGGCCCATCCGGGGGTTGGGGAGCTCCCCCCTGTCACACACAGAGCAGGGCGGATCAGGAGGTTGGGGCACTGCCCTCTATCACCCACAGAGCAGGGCCAATCAGGGGGTTGGGGCACCGCTACTGTCACACTCAGGGCAGGGCCGATGGGCAGATTATGGCTCTACCCCATCACACACAGAGCAGGGCCCGTGGTGTGCGGGGGTTGGGATGCCACCCTCTATCACCCACAGAGCAGGGCCGATCAGGGGGTTGGGGCGCCGCCACTCTCACATTCAGGGCAGGGCTGATGGGGAGGTTATGGCTCTACCCCGTCACACACAGAGCAGGGCCCGTGGGGTGGGGGGGTTGGGGCGCCTCACCCTGTCACACACAGAGCCGCAGGGCGATCAGGAGGTTGGGGAGCTCCCCCCTATCAGGCACAGAGCAGGGCCAATCAAGGGGTTAGGGCGCCTTCCCCTGTCAGGAACAGAGCAGGACTGATAGGGAGGTTGTGGCCTCGCCCCCTGTCACACACAGAGCAACAGGGTGATCAGGGGGTTTGGGCGCTGCCCCCTGTCATGCTGATCCCGGTGCCGGGAGACCTCATGGCTCCACTGATCCCGGTGCTGGGAGGCATATTACCCTTTTACTATATAGAATAGAGGCCTGGTGCACTTGTGGCGGCTGGCTGGTTTGCCCTGAAGTGTGTCCTGGATCAGGGTGGGGGTCCCCATTGGGGTCCCTGGCCAGCCTGGGTGAGGGGATGATGGCTGTTTGCAGCTGGTCACACACCCTTCAGGGTAGGGGTCCCCACTGGGGTGCCTGGCCAGTCTGGGTGAGGGGCTGAGGGCCGTTTTCAGGCTGGCGGGTGACTGAATCTCCCAACCTGTCCTTTTTTTCGT
Organism: Myotis nattereri; assembly: GCF_964212035.1. NCBI lineage: Eukaryota > Metazoa > Chordata > Mammalia > Chiroptera > Vespertilionidae > Myotis > Myotis nattereri. The sequence goes on along the minus strand of NC_138078.1, from coordinate 27,242,701 downwards.
TCTTTTTTCTTTTTTATTCTGAGCCAGCTTTAGCTCTGAGGCTCCAGCTTTTAGACCTCCACTCCTGAAAGCAGGTATCTGGTTTGTTTAGGTTCTACAATCGAAACTCTGTATCAACTCCAGGTCTGAGATCCCAGCTGGCTGAAAGCTGGTTTCTGGGGTTTTGTTTAGCTTCTGTTTTTGTAACTATGTTTCAAACTGCCAGCTCAGAGGCCTGCAGTGGCAGGCGGGGAACGTTGGAGTCCTCCGTCTCTGAAGCAAGCAAGCCTCATGTTAGTTTCAAGCTGCCTGGCTGCCGGCCGCCATCTTGGTTGGCATTTAATTTGCATATCGCCCTGATTAGCCAATGGGAAGGGTAGTGGTCATATGCCAATTACCATGTTTCTCTTTTATTAGATATGATATAGATGGTTGTGGGTGCATGACTTTATGTTTGTCAAAATTCATCAAACTATGTAACCTATAATGATGAATTATACTGTATCTAAATTATATCTCAAATTTGACTTTAAAAAAATAACAGGAATATTGTTATTCCTGTATTCATGGTACATCATAAATACAGCACACAAATGTGCTACTCTCTAAAATCACAAAAATAGGTTTGACTTATATAGTAATATACCTAAATAATGGATGAAAACATTGCAGTTTTGTCCTTTTCTATGAAAATCCAGCATGCATATAGCCCCCCCCCCAAAAAAAAAACACACAAACACACAAGCCCAGGGAGCATCCCGGGAAATTCTAGAAAGCTCTGGTTTCATATGACATTTAGAGATCTAGTTTATCATAGGTTCCCAACACTAAATGCATTTCCATTTAATCGATGTGAGGTTACTGGAACCTTGTAAAATGAAAATAATCAATTCAATCCTTGATTAAGTCATTTTGATCTTTCCTTTATAGAACATTTCTTCATTTACAATTTTCAAAGGAATAGGATTCTATGGTTCTCCAGATGGTAAGTTTAAAACTTGACCTAGACTTGTCAAAAGAGCAAAGTGAAGGCAATGAACAAAGTGAAGGGATCCAAAGATGAAGTAAAGGAATTCATAGGGAACTCCAATATAGGAGGTGAAAATCTTATTCCATGAATAGAGAAGGCTCTTAGATTCATGGATGGTAGGCATTCACAGTTCATCTAAGACCTTACTGGGTTCCTCACATCCTAGAATCCAGCAGGTGTAGTTACAAAGGAGAGCTGCCCAGGTATACTGTGAAGAAGTACACGTTCTCAGTTGAATGACCCTCCAGGATCAATGCTTACCAACAGAAGTGCTTTGCATATATGCATATGTGATTGATTTTCCTTGCTAGGTCAGGGAATATAGGATTCCTTATGAGCAGAGCTGTAGTTTTCTAAAGCCTTGGGATCACCTCAAAGGTTGGTTTTTCTAGGAAGTACTTGTCATCAGAATGAGGCACTGAAGGAAGTCCTCTGGCATAAGAAGAAAGAAGCTGGCATTGGTTTCTGCATGCTTTATCGGGGCTACAGTCTTCCTCATTGTCAAGAGCCCATCCAGTGAGAAGATATCCAAACAAGAAATGAGCATCAGGTCTTCTTGCCCTGGCTCCCTGGGGCCCAGCTCTGTGCCAGTCTTCTCAAGAGAAACAGGCTGGAAACTGAGCATAGAAAAAGGGGAAAGAATTGGACACTTGCAACACACATGTTATAATTGTGTTTGTTCTCCCTCCAAAATAAACTTTTATGGTGTTAATTAGCACATATGACTTTTTTTAATCCTCACTCGAGGATGTGTTTCCATTGATTTATAGAAAGAGTGGAAGGAAAAGAGAAGAGGAGAGAGAGAGAGAGAGAGAGAGAGAGAGAGAGAGAGAGAGAGAGAGAGAGAGAGAGAGATGTGAGAGAGACATATTGATTGGTTGCTTACCACACATACCCCAACTGGGGCTGGGGAACTTCCAAGTGAGGTGCATTGAATCTGAGACCCTTCAGTCCTCAGGGTCTGATTCATGGATGCTAGGCATTCAGAGTTCATCTAAGACCTTACTGGGTTCCTCACATTGAACCAAACTTGTCAGGCAGTGCATACAACTTTTTAAAAAGATTCTCTTATTGGCAAAATATAGAGAATTTTTTGAGTAATATTCAGGAGGTACAGGTGGTTTGAATTGGACCTGACATGGGAAAAGCATACTAATCCAAGGCAGTTCTTGAGACCAGTCACTGTTTCTTTTCACATGGGAAATGTGTTTTTGCACAAGTTATCCTTGTTCCCTTTGGTTCATTCCATTCTATTTTCTGTTCCCAAAGAATTGGTGTTCTCTATTTGTTCATGGGTTTTCTTCCCTCTTAACTTTAGCATGACCTTTACTAATTCACTCTCATCTATAGTCAGTGACATGCAGTGATTAAGAGAAGTGGCTCTGGAATCACATAGACCTCAGTTTGAATCATTGTCCCACCAGTTATTACATAGTCAAGTAACTTGCCTTCCCTGGGCCTGCACATTAAGAACAGTGTCTGGGTCATGGAGCTATTAAGGGGATTTAAAAGGTAGTCCATATAGTGTGCTAGATAGTGTCAGGCACATGGTAAGGACTCAATAAATATTACCTTTTATAGCCTCACCACATCTCTTTAGCTTCTGTCTCCAGTTCTAATTTGTAAATTCTCTGTGGCTCTCTGTTCAAATTCTTAAGAAAGAAAATCAGATGGGCATAACTTGCCTACCAAAACACATAGCTACATGGATTAATGAGTATTCAGTCAGATGTCCTCTTCTCAGTACCCCACCATAGCCTGCACATGAGTTTAGGTTACAAAACCTGTCTGTCAAAGTAGCAGAGACTATGGGGAAGCAGTTTCCTGAAGGAGAGGAAGGGCTGGTTGGTACTGCTCAGAATCTTAGAAAGTGTTTATAAGTACAGGTTTTTACTATATTGAACCAATATTTCTTTTTATCAGAAATGACAGTGGTAAATACTTATTATTTCTTTTTATGAGTTTAGCTGATAGTGTACATCTGTTTTTCTTAAGCCTATTTACTTTGAGGATTTCTGTTGTAGTTTGATTACAATCATCAACATAAGATAATTAAAAGGCAATTCTATAAATACAAAATAAAATTGTTTCCATGAAACTTTTTAGCAATTATCCTCTGACATGGCAGTGGGTAGAGTGAACCGAACTGTATATGCCATTGCCTGTGTGGTGTGCATCTTCCTGAAGGTGAATTAACTTCACACTGTACAAAAAATCCACATAAACCTCCCAGAAATTGGTTATGAGGAGCTCAAATTCAAGTGAAACCAACTGTGCAGAGAGGTCTGTGGGCCTAATGAGTATGTTATTTGAAAGCCAATTCCATGAAGTTTGTGGGCTGAATAATGAAGGCAATAGCTACTCTGGCCCCTTGCCCCCAGTTCCTCCCCAATCTATAGATTTATAAATGAGCATCATCATTGATAGAAGATGAGATAGGGTTCTATGGCTCATTTATGTCTGTGTGTATATGATTTTTCCATATACACAAACTCATCATAGTTACTAAGGTAGCAGAACATGTTCTACTTTCCAAGAATCAGAAGAATCAGTCATAGTCTGTCAGAAAACAACCATTTGCCAATAAACTCTTCCAGAAGCCTAACCTTTGTTTAATATGTTATTGATTTTCTAAACTGTTAGTATGCTTTATAATGGGAATAACCTATATGATACCACTCATTACATCAGTTAATGCCTAGTTTACTAGAACATTAACTTTTGTCACAGGTAATTAACTGACAAACTGATTATGTTGAGAGAGAGAGAGAAAGAGAGAGAGAGAGAGAGAGAGAGAGAGAGAGAGAGAGAGAGACTTATAATGAGAGATTTCCAAGAGAACATTAGTCATCTGCCTTTAAATGGCTTGTGGGAGCTCAGCAATGAAGCCCAAACTGTTCTTATTCTTACTTTCTCCTATTAGAAGAAATGGGCAAGTACTAGTCAAATGCGTGCGCGCGCGTGCACGCACGCCCGCACACACACACACACACACACACACGTAGATCTTGGGTCTAGGATAAGAATTCTAAACCAATGTAAGAACATTGTGTTGCTCCATCATTGATGCAAGGTAAGATTCATGTTTATTCCTTTACATGAAGGTAGCATGACATATGAGAAGTTCTTTGTATTTTATATTCTCAACTTAGTATATTTTAATGAGATAATATTACTTAACCTATCTGTACTCATATATATGAAGAAGATCCCTTGCTATCTTCATTTTTTAAAAAAGTTTAAAAACTGGTATTTGGAAGAAACAAGACTTCAGAATTGTGGAGTAAAGAGATTGGCAAATCCTTCACCTAACACACAACGATACAACTGGATGTAATGGTCAAAAAAGTCATTTCAATATTATTTGAAAAATCAACCAAAAGCATACAACTGTCAGAGAACCATTTGTTTATGTTCAAAACACTGCTGAAATTTATGCTTCAGGTACAAACACTGTCAGTCTATGGCATTTTCATCTCTACCTGCTCCCTTTCTTCCCCTGTCCCCTGCTGGGTTCATTTTGGATAATAATTATAAGGTGGGCAAGTCATAATCATCAGGAACTTCATTACCAGTGCAGGCTGACCTGATCTTGTAACCCACATGCAGGAATTTTGTCTGAAACAGTAGCTATCTTGGTTGCAAACCATCTAGGAAGGCCACTATCATAGCTGTCTGAATTGTGATACCGGACAGAGCAATTTACCATACAACCAAGCAGTTTCATTTCTAAGTATCTACCCCAAAGAGGTGAACACACAGACTTGTACACAAATGTTCATAGCAGCATTATATATGTATAATAGTAAAAAATAAAATAACCCACATGTCTATCAATTGAAGAATAGAAAAAATGTGATATATATATAAAATCAAATATTATTCAGCAATGAAAAAGAATGAGCTACTGCTACATGCTACAACAGGAATGAATCTTCAAGAAAATAGTTAAATGAAAGACGCCAATACCAAAGATCACATATTGTATGACTTCACTTACATACAATGTCCAGAAAAGGCAAATCTATACAGACAGATAACAGGTTAGTAATTGCCAAGGACTGGGGGTAAGGCTTTGGAGTGAACTGAAATGGGCAAGTGGGATCATTTCAGATTATGGTTATGGTTACACAACTCTATAATTTACTAAAAGACCTTTAATTGTATACTTAAAATGGGCAAATCGTATTGTATATAAATGTCCCTGAATAAAGCTGTTAAAATCAGTATATAAGAGAGTATGAAGATATGAGTAAGAATACCAGCACTAACACAGAATAAGTATTAGCTCTATTATAATACCCTAACTTCTATTAACATATGAAGCATTTTGAAATAGCATTGAAAGTAATTTCTACAAAGCACATCTCTTATTGCTTCATAATGTATTAAAATAGAAAATTCTAAGAGCCCTATTACTTTCCCTGGTGAATCTTAAAAATTTTCCCATTTGGAAATGGTCTCATATATCATGATAATAATTTCAGATAATTATAGGAGAATCTGTTCTGAAATTACATGTGTTCTAATAAACTACATACAAGAAAAACATAAGAATTACCTCATGTTCCAGCAATTGAAAGAGAGAAAAATTATTGTTTGTAATTTGTTCTGGCATTAGCATGGCTTCAGATAATGCAATGCACTGAATAAAAGAGTGAATACCATTACAGATACCAAGATCTTCTGAGGTTGATGTAATTGTCAATTTTTAAACTAATTAAAAAACCTAAGACCATTGTCCTTATGTTCCCTTACAGAGTTTCTTTGCTGGAGATTGATCAGAAGCTCAGTTTTATATTTTGTCAGAAAAACAGCAACTTAAGAAAATAGTCATTTTGTGCTGAAAAGATTTTTCCTAAAAAGTAAAAGTTATCGACAATATGCTTTCTCCATCTTTAAATTTAAAATGTTAGAAGGGCCATTTCCACATATGAAATTTATATAACACATATGTACACACACGTATGCATATAGATGCATATGTAACATATATGCATATATTTAAGTAAATTATATTACACTAGAGGCCCGGGGCACAAAAATTTGTGCACTCGGGGGGAAGGGGGGGTCCCTCAGCCCGGCCTGTGCCCTCTCGCAGTCTGGGACCCCTCAGGAGATAACAACCTGCTGGCTTAGGCCTGCTCCCGGGTGGCAGAGGGCAGGCCCAATCCCTAGGTGCAGCCCCTGGTCAGGCTCAGAGCAGGGCTGATTGGGGAGTTGGGGCGCCGCCCCTGTCATGCACATAGCAGGGCAGATTGGGAGGTTGCAATGCCACCCTCAGTCACGCTCAGGGTAGGGCCAATTGGGGGGTTGGGGCACCGCCGCCTGTCACACTCAAGGCAGGGTCGATGGGGAGGTTGCAGCACCACCCCCTGTCACACACAGACCAGGGCCAATCAGGGGGTTGGGGCGCTTCCCCCTGTCACTCACAGAGCAGGGCCCATCAGGGGGGTTGGGGCTCCGTACCCCATCACGCACAGAGCAGGGTCGATCAGGGGGTTGGGGAGCTCCCCCCTGTCACTCACAGAGTAGGGCCGATAGGGGAGTTGGGGCATCGCCCCCTGTCACACACAGAGCAGGGCCGATAGGGAGGTTATGGCTCTACCCCATCACACACAGAGCAAGGCCCATGTGTGTGTGGGGGGGTGGTTGTGGCACCACACCCTGTCACACACAGAGCAGGGCAGATCTGGGGGTTGGGGTGCCGCACCCTGTCACACACAGAGCAGGGCCAATCAGGGGGTTGGGGCACTGCAGCCTGTCACACTCAGGGCCGCAGGGCAATCAGGGGGTTGGGGAGCTCCCCCCTATCAGGCACAGAGCAGGGCAGATAGGGAGGTTGTGGCCCCGCCCCTTGTCACACACAGAGCCGCAGGGCGATCAGGGGGTTTGGGCGCTGCCCCTTGTCACGCTGATTCCAGTGCCAGGAGGCCTCGCGGCTCCGCTGATCCCGGTGCTGGGAGGCATATTACCCTTTTACTATATAGGACAGAGGCCTGTGTGCCCTGAAGTGTGTCCTGGATCAGGGTGGGGGTCCCCACTGGGGTGCATGGCCAGCTTGGGTGAGGGGCTGAGGGCTGTTTTCAGGCTGGCGGGTGACTGAATCTCCCAACTGCTCCTTTTTTTCTTTTTTCTTTTTTTTTATTCTGGGCCAGCTTTAGCTCTCAGGCTTGGCTCCAGCTCTTAGGCCTCCGCTGCTGAAAGCAGGTTTTTGGCCTTTGTTTACCTTCTCTATTTGAAACAATGTTGTGATCCTGCTGGCTGAACCCCGGCGGACTAAAGCAGGTTTCTGGGGTTTTGTTTAGCTTCTATTTTTGTAACATAGTTGCTTAGAGTAGCAGCTCAGAGGCCGGCAGCGGCAGGCGGGGAACGTTGGAGTCCTCCATCACTGAAGCAAGCAAGCCTCATGTTCGCTTCCAGCTGCCTGGCTGCCAGCCTCCATCTTGGATGGCAGTTAATTTGCATATCTCCCTGATCAGCCAATGGGAAGGGTAGTGGTCGTACGCTAATTACCATATTTCTTTTTTATTAGATAGGATAATGTTAATGAGGATGTGGGAAATTTGATAATACCATATGTTGCCAGTGACATTGCCAAATGGAAAATAATGTGTCTATGTTTATCTTGAAACATAAAAATCTTCATGCCCATGGCTAGTAATTCTTTTTGAGAGCCTGTCCAAATATCCTTTTACTTGGGTATCACTTCAATAGGTGCACCCTCTTTGGGGTCAGGATACGTGTGGGTATGAGAAAGAACAATCTGACTCAAAGAATGTTAAATATTTGCTAATTTCAGAGTATCTGTCTGCATGATGACAAAAAACTAACAAAGACTAATGTAAATTAAATCTCTTTTCTCCTCTGACATTTCCTACAAAGCCCTCCTAATTCAGCTTTATTGCCACATCAATCCATAGCCAATGTAAATTATTAGAGATATTACCAAAAGATCTTGGCAGACTGAATCTGGAATTGTGACCTCCGAGGCTAATGTAGAAACAATTGTCACTTAAGGTCCCATTTGGTAAGGTTTTACTGTTTTTAATGTTTTTGGTACCTTGTGACCTACAGTATCTGCCAATGAGCATATGCAGAGTCCTCATTTAAATCCCTGAAATTCTTATAGCTTTATACCAAGCATATCATTTACATAGCAGGTTGGTAGATGAAACTCTTCCTGTAGAATCAGAATGAGGTCACAAAGGCTGAAAAGAGAACAGCAGTTGCCTGGTAACCACACTAAGTCAAGGGGCTGGCTCATTTATGCAGGATTTGTAAAAGGGTCACCCAAAGCTGGGCCTTATAGCATTGACAAATCACCAGTCTCCAGCTCAGATAAGAGGGTGAGATTGAAAGTCAATATAGTTAATCTCATTTTTGCTGGTTTGCTTTTATTTAGTTTTACAATTCCTACTGAAATATTATATCCAAAAGAGAAGGGCACATATTAATAAGTGTGTAGCTCAATAAAATTGTATGAACTAATTTACCCATAACACTAGCACCAAGTCAGGAACCAGAACATTACCAGCACCATAGATTCCTCCTTTAAGCTTTTTCTAGCCAGTCACTCCACTATTCTTGACCTCCAATATAACAGAATAGGTTAAGAATTTGACCTAGGTTAAATTGACCTAGGTTAAGGATTTTATATAAATGGTGTCAACTGTATATCCTCTTATGCCTGGCTTCATCTACTCAATATTGTGTTTTTGATAGTTTAGTGTGTGCAGATGTAGAATGATCATCCTCAAGGCTGTATAGCATTCCATTGTGTGAATATACCACCATTTATCTTTTCATTCTATTATTGGTGAGCAATTGGACAATTTTTAATTTGGGTATATTACAAATACGGCTTCTACAAACATATATTTGTTGAACATATGTGTGCATGTCTGTTAGATATACTCCTAAAGAGTACAATTGGTACATCATAGAGAATAGATACATTCCACTGAAGTATATAATGCCTAGGCATTTTCCAGTAACTATACCAATTTATACTCCTACCAGTAGTATATGAGAATTCCAGTAGCTCCACTTCCTTCACTAACACTTAGTATTTTTGTTTTAATTTTAGCCACACTGGTGGGTGTATGGGGTGGGTATACAGTAGTGAGATGATATTTTTTCAAGAAAGGTTTAATTGTGCTGTGCTTCACTTCCCCTAAACTCAAGTGAGAGGAGCTTTGGGACCTACAAGAAAACCTTAAAATGTGTTTGTAAGAGCTTGAGGAACAATAGGACATCTGACTCCTGCCTATGAATTCTATGAATATGCTAGGTATGGGAAGAATACCCCCACCTACCCTCCTTTTGTTCTTATGGCCAGGCAAATCCTATCTAATAAAAGAGAAACATGGTAATTAACCATACATCCGCTACCCTTCCAATGGGCTAATCAGGGTGATCTGAAAATTAACTGCCAGCCAAGATGTCGGTCGGCAGCCAGGATACTGACATGAACAGGAGGCTTGCTTGCTTCAGTGACAGAGGACTCCAACATTCCCCGCCTGCCGCTGCTGGGCTCTGAGCTGCTAAGAAACATTGTTACAAATATAAAAGCTAAACAAAACCCCAGAAACCTGTTTCCAGTCAGCCGGGATCTCAGAGGTAGAGTCGCAACAAAGTTTCAAATACAGAAAGTAAACAAAGCCAGAAACCTGCTTTCAGCAGCGAGGTCTCACAGCTAAAGCAGGCTCTCAGCTCCAGTGACAGCCATAAATCAAAGAATAAAAAAAAAAAAAAAAAAGGAAAAAAGGAGCAGTTGGGAGCTTCAGTCACCCGCCAGCCTGAAAACGGCCCTCAGCTCCTCACCCAGACTGGCCAGGCACCCCAGTGGGGACTCCCACCCTGAAGGGGGTGTGACCAGATGCAAACAGCCATCATCGCCTCATCCAGGCTGGCCAGGCACCCAAGTGGGACCCCCACCCTGATCCAGGACACCCTTCAGGGCAAACCAGCTGGCCCCCACCCATGCACCAGGCCTCTATCCTATATAGTAAAAGGGTAATATGCCTTCCAGCACCAAGATCAGCGGAGCCGCGATGCCTCCTGGCCCCTGGAGCAGCGTGACAGGGGACAGCGCCCAAACCCCCTGATCGCCCTGTGGCTCTGTGTGTGACAGGGGGTGGGGCCACAACCTCCCTAACTGCCCTGCTCTGTTTGTGACAGGGAAAGGCGCCCCAACCCCCTGATCGGCCCTGCTCTGTGCCTGATAGGGGGGTGCTCCCCAACCCCCTGATCGGCCCTGCCCTGAGTGTGACAGTGGTGGCACCCCAACCCCCTGATTGGCCCTGCTCTGTGGGTGATAGGGTAGAGCCATAACCTCCCCATCTGCCCTGCCCTGAGTGTGACACGGTGTGGCTCCCCAACCCCCTTATCTGCCCTGCTGTGTGTGTGACAGGGTATGGAGCCCCAACCACCCCTGATGGGCCCTGCTCTTTGAGTGACAGGGGGAAGCACCCCAACCCCCTGATTGGCCCTGGTCTGTGCGTGACAGGGGGTGGCGCCGCAACCTCCCCATCGACCCTGCCTTGAGTGTGACAGGCGGCGGTGCCCCAATCCCCCAATTGACCCTACCCTGAGCGTGACTGAGGGTGGCATCACCACCTCCCGATCTGCCCTGCTCTGTGCATGACAGGGGCGGTGCCCGAACTCCCCAATCAGCCCTGCTCTGAGCCTGACCAGGGGCTACACCTAGGGATTGGGCCTGCCCTCTGCCACCCGGGAGCAGGCCTAAGCCAGCAGGTCGTTATCTCCCGAGGGGTCCCAGACTGCGAGAGGGCACAAGCAGGGCTGAGGGACCCCCTCCCCCCTGAGTGCACAAATTTTTGTGCACCGGGCCTCTAGTAATTAATAAAATTGAAACAAGACTGTATTAACAGGAGAAAAACAATTTAATACTTGAGCATGAGAGATCACAATATGATGTTCAGATCATAAAACAAGGCTCAAAGAAATGATGGAACCATAAACATTTTTATACTTTTTAAATAACACCAAAAAAAAAAAGAAAGACATTTGTAAGAAATTGATAGGACAGAGAAAGTTAGTGCTTATTAGGAAGGAATCAAAACAAGGTTTGGGCTTAGGTAGGAAATTAGTAAAGGCATAACGATGTTTGTTTATATAGGCTTTTTTGACTCTATATTTTATAACTCTTGTAATAAGGTTGTCTCTCAGCCCTTCAGGAGTAGGGAGCACACCTATCATGGAGACTTATCTTCTGCTTTTAGGGGGGCAAAGGAGAGTTATAGAGACCTTCCTGCTTGTATTGTTTCTCAGTTGATTTTAGTTCAAAATAATAATATGCCATTGTGTGGTATCTTGGGGCCAGTGTACTCTTGGCTCTGACAACTGATACTACTGCCCATTGCAATTGGCAGAATGGAGAAGGCTGCCCTGGGAGCAAGCTCCTCTTCCAACAAAGGTGGGGCAGAGGTGCAGATTTCCTGATATGACTTTGAAAAAGAGAGCTAATCTGGGTTTTCTCCAAATTTATTCCAATCTAGAGGATTGATTAGAGATACACAGGGACCCCAATTATAAACAGCTAAAAGTCCAGAGGCCAAGGCTGAAGTCCTGTACAGCTAGCCAGACAAAAGGCATTCACCTCACCAAGGAGTCAAAGTGGGAGACGTCCAACAGGAAAATTGCTAAGGATCTCATAAATACACCCCATGGGAAGGAAAGAGGCATCATTGAACAAATATTATCACTAGAGTGTCCCAACACCAGATTTTAACTAACACAGCCACTTTAGGGCAACTAAACTCTTACCCTTTTCACCATTGGCCTGGGGTCAGTCATGTAATAATTAGCAGTGGTTAAGAAAAGAAACTTGTTCCTGTCCTTTTCCTTATGTAGGCTTCCAGTACTCAAGGAGGGGATGTGCTTAAGGAAGAGAAAATTTTAACTCTGAATAAGATTGGCATTTGAAATAACACTAGAGTAGACTAGAGCTAAGTCATTATGAGATGAGATTGAACTTGTCAATGCTCTAAAGAGATTAATTGTTTTATTGTTTAAGAAGGACTAGAAAAACTGGAGAGCATATCAAGGATTTCATACAAGGGCAGAGAAAGAACTGATCTCCAGTAAGAATTATAAGGAGGAGGATGAGAAAGCATAAGGAAGAATTCTATACAATATAGCTGATTGACTTGATGTTAAAAAAATTCTGATAACCCCAAAGTTGATTTCCCTATGATAATCAGTCTCTGACCGATACAGTTTATAGGCAAGTAGTAAGTGGCAAGATGTGTGAAGTTAATGTGAAAATTGCTACAGTGCATGTGAAAACAAATCAGCTTCAACTACTACCTAATCATGTGCTTCAGAAAAGGCTAAATCATTTGCTAAAAAGTGCCAGACTGATACCTCTGAGTGTAGGTAGCCTCTACATACCAATAAACCGTGATAACTGCATGCCTCTGACGTAACCTACTAGAGCTTTGAACACTGTTCCATCAAACTGTTCTGACAGCCCCTGGCACAGAAACAATCGTGCTCCAATTGCAATAGTAACATGGGTGATCAACGTATAGACTACTGAAGGGTTTTTTTGTTTTTTTTTGCCACAAGTAAATTCCAGTGAAAGTTCAGAGCATACATCAAGTGTAAGCATTCCTCCATCTGCCACCACCAAAGCCTACAGTCCATTCTTCAACATGTCTAAAAAATCAACCACCTAGACCTTCAGGTACTGTAGCAACAACATGACCTAATCCTATAATAGAAGTCAAGAGAACATCCTCACCTTATAGAGAAAAAACATTCCAAGAAAACCAAGACAAAAGAGAAAAAAAAACACATGAAGATGCTAATGGTCTTGTTTTGAGTGGGCATGAGAAAACAAAAGTAGAGAAACAACTTTATATAAAGAAAAATATGACTCATCTAAAAACTAAAAAGCTTCACTGTCTCTCAGAAAACATCTGGTACAGATCTTTCCAATATCCACGGTCTCCCTGAAAATCCTACTCCTGTAATCAAGGATGCAATAAAACTGAGACCTAACTGTTCAAAACATCAGGGGCCATAATTAATATCTGCCAACTCAATCTCTTATCTTCAAATGCTATAAAAAGGAAAATAAAGAGTGCAAGATTAGACATGACTAAATTTTATTTTTTTAGTTGGTGACTTCCCTAACTGGTGAAGGAAAGCAGAGTTTTTCAATCCCAAATATGACTCTTTAGGATATTATTTATTTTAAGCTGGTTATTTTTAAGAAACAAAAGACTCAGGAAAAACCCGACCTTCCTCCTAACTGCCTAAAATATTTTAGATGGGGAACCTGTTCCAGGAAGGGAGCTGTCATTATAGATAACTATGGTTTAATATCAACCAATGTGTGACAGAGATGAAACTAGCAAGTCCCATTTGATCAGAGTTCTTTTTGTGTCTCATTGTTAAAGATGGCCCAGCAATAATTTATTTATTAAAATATGTGCTTTTCCATCTTCGTGTGAACTACCTTTTACACTTTGAAGTCTAAACCACTACCCCCTTTCCCTTAGCTCCAGAATGGCATATAAACCTCAACTGCCCTATTTGTCCTTGGGCTCCATATTCTTAAGTAACCCCCATAGTACATAAGTAATTTAATTTGATTATTTTTCTACTGTGAATCTGTCTTAAGTCATCTTAATTATTCAACCAGGAAGAACTGAGGGGAAATGGGAAAATTTCCCCTCCCCAAAACTGGGCTAATCAGCATTTGTTAGAGAGTCCTAATGAGAAAATGCAGAGCCAGAGTTTATTATTAATTTATTAACAACAGTATGAAGGATGTCAGATATTGATACATTTAGTTATTCTATTTTTAATCCTCACCCAAAGATATGTTTTTATTAATTTTAAACAAAGAGGAAGGAAGAGAGAGAAACATTAATTGCCCCCCTCCCCGCATATATACTGTGACTGGGGATTGAACCTGCAAACTTTTGGTGTGTGGATGATGCTCCAACCAACTAAGCCACCCAACCAGGGCTAGTTACCCTTTCTTAATCTGGACATAGAAAATGAAGAAAATTTTTCAAATAACATGTTTCATAAATTCTTCATTGTACTCTCCTATCATGTGTATTTTTAAAATATATTTTATTGATTTTTTACAGAGAGGAAGGGAGAGGGATAGAGAGTTATAAACATCGATGAGAGAGAAACATTGATCAGCTGCCTCCTGCACACCCCCCACTGGGGATGTGCCCGCAACCAAGGTACATGCCCTTGACCGGAATCAAACCCGGGACCCTTTAGTCTGCAGGGCCTATCATGTGTATTTTTCATGTTAAATTGCAATTATTCAAACTCTTTTTAATTTCCCAAAGTTGGAGTATAGTCTTTACACACTTAGGAGATGCATTAATTGAGACTGTCTTTCCATCATTGCTATATGCTGTCTAGTATATACTGTTTCTTCCCACATTTCTGCTCTCTGTAGTCATTTTGCCTCCACCACTCCACTACCTAAAATATATGGTTATACTCATAGGGGAAATGTATGTGGTGCTTTGTGTAGCTGTGGATTTGGATTGAAATTGCCAGGCCCAGATCTAGTCTTGTCATGTTGTTTGCACAATGGGAAAAAATTCAGCTTATTGAACATTTCATGAAATTGCACCCAAGCTTTGCCAAGCAAGAATGTTTGACCTTCAACCTCAACAAGCATGTTTACCTCTCCCACTCTCCCTTCATCACCCAGCTAGCTACCTGTCATTCCCCAGGATACCCATAATTACAAAGGGTAGAGAACTAACAAGATCAGAAGTGAAAAGCTGAATAGGGAGGATCCTAAACTGGAACAGTGGTCAGCAGTACCCTCATTACATAATGTTTGTGAATATAATTGGAACCCCCCCCCCCAAATATAAAGACAGTTGGGACCTTTTCTGTGTAGTAGTGACTCCTTAAATTCTAGTTTTCATAACCTAGAGATGAGACTGTTGTTTTCATATGAGATACTAGAGCCCCAGTGCACAAGTTCATGCACAGGTGGGGTCCCTTGGCCTAGCCAGTGATCGGGGCCTATTGGGGCCGTCTCATCCAGTCCAGGGAGAGAGACCATGGAAGGTTGGCTGTGGGCATGCACTGACCACCAGAGGGCATCTCCTGCTTGAACTTCTGCCCCCTGGTGGTCAGTGCATGTCATAGTGACCAGTTAACTGGTCATTCAGTCAACTGGTCATAAAGGTCGCTTAGGCATATATAATATATATATGTAATATCTCATGACTGGTGTTTCCTTTGTCTTGTACTATCTATATGCTTTTATTTTTCAAGGCTATATTGTAATCAGATTATCTATTTCCTCATTAAAAGCACTTTTTTAAAAATGCCAAAAAAAGGAAAAGAAAGAAAAAAAGGCAGCAGCAACCAACAGCAAGGGAAAAAATCAGGAATGGAGTAAGTGAAATGTTTAGTATTAAAGGAGTTGAGATTGTGTATATATTTAACTGTACTTAGTATTTCTAATTTTCTGTGATACATGTATACAACATTCATAATGTACATAATATAAAATAAATAGCTTAGAGCTATTAATTAAACATTAGCTAGTAAAGATTTATATTTTACTTTAAATGGTTAGATAAATTTAATGACAGCTTTCATTGTCTATACATTTAGAAGTTAATTTAGAAAGTAATCCTATATAATAAAGAGGTAATATGCAAATTGACCATCACTCTAACACACAAGATGGCCACCCCCATGTGGTCAAAGATGGCTGTCCCCATGTGGACACAAGATGGCCGGAAGGGGAGGGCAGTTGGGAGGGACCACGCCTGCAAGGGAGGGCAGTTGGGGTGGACCCAGGCCTGCAGGGGAGGGCAGTTGGGGGGAACCAGGCCTTCATTGGAGGGCAGTTGGGGAGAACCAGGCCTGCAGGGGAGGGCAGTTAAGGGCAATTGGGCTGGAAGGATTCAACAGGAGACTATAATAAGCTGGGGACCGAATTAGTAAATTAGAAGACAAGAAAAAAAAAGAAAAACACCCATTCAGAGCAGCAAATGGACAAAATTTAAAAATCAGGAGGAGAGTCTAAAAGAGCTTTGGGACAACAGGAAATGTAATAAAATGTGCATTATAGGGTACCAGAAAGAGCAGAATATAAGAAAGAAATAGAGAACCTATTTGAAGAAATAATGACAGAAAATTTCCCCTAATCTGGTGAGGGAAAAAGTCATTCAAGTTCAGGAAAGAACAGAGAGTCTGAATCAAGATGAACCCCAAAATACCCACACCTAGGCACATATCAATTAAAATGGCAAATATTAAAGACAACGAGAATTTTGAGGCTGCAAGAAAGAGAAAAAAATTTACCTACAAGGGAACTTCCATTAGACTGACAGCTGACTTCTCAATAGAAACACTTCAGGCCAGAAGGGAATGACATGAAGTATAAAAAGTAATGAAAACCAAGGGACTGAACCCAAGATTATCCAGCAAATCTATCTTTCAAAATCAAAGGTGAAATAAAGAGCTCAGCAGACAAAAACAGCTAAGAGAGTTTACTACTAACAAACCAAAACTGCAAGAAAGGCTAAAGGGACTGTTGCAAGAAAAAGAAATATAAAGAGAATTACACAAGCATAAAGAGTAAGGATGGCAATAAATAAATACCTACCAATAATAACCTTAAACATAAATGGCTTAAATGCCCCAGTCAAAAGACATGGGGTAACTGAATGGATAAGAAAACCTGACCTGTATTTATGCTGTCTACAAGAGACCTGCCTCAGAACAAAGGACTCACACAGAGTGAAAGTGAAGGGATCGAAACAATTTTCCAAGCAAATGGAAATTTTAAAAAATCTGGGGTAGCAATACTCATATCTGAAAAAATAGACTTCAAACTGAAGGCAATAACAATAAATAATGAAGCCCACTTCATAATACTAAAGGGATTTATACAAGAGGATAGAACTCTGGTAAACATATATGCACCCAATATAGGAGCATCCAAATACATAAAAACATTCTGGAGGAATTTAAGGGAGAGATCAACAACAATATGATCATAGTAGGGAACTTTAATATCCCGCTGACATCACTGGATAAATCCTCTAGACCAGTGGTCGGCAAACCGCGGCTCGCTAGCCACATGTGGCTCTTTGGTCCCTTGAGTGTGGCTCTTCCACAAAATATCACGTGTGGGCGCGCACATACAGTGCGATTGAAACTTCGTGGCCAATGCGCAGAAGTTGGTTTTCGACCTAGGTGAGTCTATTTTGAAGAAGTGGCATTAGAAGAAGTGGGGGGTGTTGGTCCATCAGGCGACGGGATACACAGTGCTGGCAGGCCATGGGATACACAGCACAGGGGAGGCGCGTGATTCATGCACAAGTTGAATGAGCCAACAGTCAGCAATCTCATTGTGCAGTGGTTAGTTCTAGTTGCGTCTGCAAATCGCGCGCGGGTGACAAAAGTAAAGTTTATTAAGTTAATTTTAGGGAACGTTGTGGAGTGAAAGAAGATGTAGTGTCTAGGATTGAGAAAGGTATGTTGAGATGGTTTGGGCATATAGAGAGGATGAATGAAAGGAGATAGACAAAAAAAGTATACAAGACAAGTGTGGATGGGAGAGTTGGAAGGGGTCTACCTCAGTGAACTTACCTCAATCAGATTGAGGATGTTTTTAGCAAAGGCCAGCTTAGGAGCACCCTATTTAAGTTAATAACAATGTACCTACCTATATAGTTTAAGTTTAAAAAATTTGGCTCTCAAAAGAAATTTCAATCTTTGTACTGTTGATATTTGGCTCTGTTGATTAATGAGTTTGCTGACCACTGCTCTAGACAAAAATAATCAGCAAAGAAACAGCAATCTTAAAAGACACACTAGTTCAGATGCAATTAATTGACATTTTCAGGATATTTCACCCCAAAGGTACAGAATATACATTCTTCTGAAGTGCCCATGGGACATTTTCAAAGATAGACCACATGTTATGAAACAAAACAACTCTCTACAAGTTCAAGAAGATTGAAATCATATCAAGCATCTTCTCAGATCACAATGGCATGGGTCTTATGCTAAGCTAAATAAGCCAGTCAGAGAAAGATAAGTATCACATGATCTCACTCGTATGTGGAATCTAATGAACAAAATAGTTTGATGAATAAAATAAATCCAGAGACATTGAAGCATCATACAGAATGATGAATTACAGAGGAAGGGCAGCATTGGGAGCATTTCAATGGGAGGGGAAGACTTTGTTTCTGCTATTGTGATAGAGAGTAAGAAGAAAGAGGGTTTTAAGTTTTGTTTATTGTCAAAAAGTATAAACATCCATAGCCATTTCTTTAGAGACTAAGGTATAAAAATGAAATGGTTCTCCAATTGGTTTTCAGTGGTCAATTGTGATGGTTTTTTCTTTTTCATCTAATGCAGGGGTGAGGGATGGGAGGGGTGTGATTAACAGGGAAACTTATATGTATATATGCATAAGCCATGGACACAGATAATAGAGTGGTAAAGGCCTGGGAGGGGCAGTAATTGGGTGCAGGGAGTCAATGGGGAAAAAACACAAACAATGGGGACATCTGTAATTCTTGCAACAATAGGAAAAAATATACAAATAATAAAATATATTAAAAGAAAAACCAAAAAAATAAAAGTACGTTAAGAGTTTTGAGTACATGAAACAATTTATTCCTGTATTATTTTTATTAACTATTGTATTATTTCCATATGAACTACTGTACACCTACTTTTGCCAACCTCTGTATGAGTAACTATATCGTAGTTTCAATTGATTTTTAATTAAATTTACATAATTTAAGAAATTAGTTACACACATCCTATATAATAAAAGCCTAATGTGCTAAGTGTCCAACCGTTCATTCGATCATTCGACCAGTGGCTACAACATGCACTGACCACCAGGGGACAGATGCTCCCACCGGTAGGTTAGCTTGCTGCTGGAGTCTGGCTGATTGGGACTGGGTGAGATGGGCCAAACACACCCTGGAGCCCTCCATCAGTCCCTCCCCAACCCTGATCATGCACTCATGGGGGTCCCTCAGCCTGGCCTGAACCCTCTCACAGTCTGAGACCCCTCAGAGGATGTCAGAGAGTCAGTTTCAGCCCGATCACCACAGGCCAGGCCGAGGGACCCCGCTGGTGCATGAATTCGTGCACCGGGCCTCTAGTATTATAATAAAGAGACAATGATAGAGGCTGCTATTTGTTAAAAATTAGTTTTACACATTACAGCAAAAATACACCATATTAACTTCATTCTAATAGAAAATTTCCTACAGCCCTTGCCTCCCTTTTGGTACAGCTTTGCATTTTTCTAACAGCTGGGAGTATATAAATTTAAATTTGGTCTATGTTTGGTCTATTCCCCGTGTATATTTCCTTCCTTGCAAAACTGTTGTGGCTCCTTTTAAATTTGAATTATTAAGGTAATTCAGATGAAGTTATGCTGCAACCAATCTTAGCTCTTAATAGCTTATTCACATGTGTTGATAAATGAAATGGGCTTTATTTTGTATTTTAGGAAATTGACTAGTACATTATGCCTTTCTATTCTGGAAGTGTAATGTGTTAGCTAGAAATAGCCCAAAGCATTAAAGAAATAAATGTAAAGCACAATTGGTCGGACCCACTGGAATTTTTCATCATGTCCATTCCTAATATTCCAAGAAAAGCAACAAACTTCATCTTTGCTTTCTATGAAATAAAAAATTCTGGCCTTGATTATTACTCATTCTTAACTATACTCTTAGTGTTTTCAGACATACTACATTCAGTGGAACTTTCCCTGTAAATCAATGAAATAGGTCCCAATCAAAAAATACTTCATACTATTTTTAGAATTTGTTTTCAGAGGGATTCCTATAATCCTAAACCGGTTCTTAGTTTTCTGCAATATAAAAAAATTTGTTTTTTCTTTCTGCTGTCACATTGATGAAAATTATAAATAAATGGGGTTATAATAGCCCAAGGAATCTTCCTTAATAACATGAATAATAGAAAACAATGGAATAAACCCTCTAAATTTGATTTGTATTCAACATATACCTGAAGTGGAGAGAGATGGCTTGGGCTGGAGGATGTAGTTAAGTAAAAAGTATTAACAATCTCCTCCCCTGTTCAACTCTTTGCCTGCAATCCTGGGGCCTTTGATTGGGCAGAATTGGAGAAGTGGTCAAGATAAAGGGTGAAAAAAGATGAATACATTTGAACTATATTGGAAACAGCAGAGAGTAAGTGGTGAAGACAGCATGGATTTGACTATAAGTAGGTTTGGGGTTTGGGGAGTTTGGGAGCATTTCAATGGAAGGGGAAAGACTGTTTCTGCTGCCATGCATTGCATATTGTGATAGAGAGTACGAAGAAAGAAGGTTTTAAGTTGTGTTAATTGTCAAAAAGTATAAACGTCCATCGCCATTTCTTCAGAGACTAAGGCATGAAAATGAAATGGTTTTCCAATTGGTTTTGGATGGTCAATTGTTTGTTTTTTGGTGTTTTTTTTTTTTTTTTCATCTAATGCAGCACTGTATGCATTTTGTATACCATATCCCTAATCCTGACTCAGTAATTACTATTGTATTCATTTTACAGATGAGAGAACTCGGGTTTAGAAATGTTAATTGGCTTGTTCAAAGCCCCACAGTTACTAAGTATACCTGCTGGAGATTTTAACCTGATATGTATGAATCCAAAATCTATTTTCCATTCTAACATGCTGCTTCCCTACGCATTTTTCCTTTTGGGCAGAGAAAGCAAAGCAAGCATTAGGAGGAAAGAATTGTGGAACTTTCCCTTTTATCATTCTGCTGCCAACATAAATATTCCCTCCCTAAACTTATTTTAAATTGAAACGGGGTGCTATTAAATAATAGTACATAATTGAAAGGAAAAAGCAGACAATTACCTGGTTCAATTGAATTTTGTTTGACTTATTTCTACAGCTAGACATTGCTTTTAGTGTGGGTGGCAGAATATACATTTAGAAACAAGGAATCAGGGGCTTGTGATAATGATACATAATAGGCATTCTCCTTTTCACACAAATCACAGGCAAACGTGTGTTCCCAAAGACCCAAAGATTCATACAGAAATGAGAAAGACAAAAACCAGTACTGAAGGCCCAGTTCTCTAAATAAAAGGGGAATACCACAGAAACATGAGGCAGTGATGCTTCATTGATCATTTGTCTACCTGGGATACTGTCAGTAATATTCAGGTTCAATCCTCTTTCTTATCAGAATGTTTGTCTGGCAGTGTCCTTACAGATTATCTATTTCTGCTGAATAACTTGCAGCAGGGCTGATAATCAAGAGAGAAAAGAAGCTGCCTTTGGAGATGAAAATTGTTTTCCAGTGACTGATTGTGCTAATCAATCTTCTACAAAGGAAATCAGGAGTAAAAGATGGCCAATAATTGCAAAACAGTGGTGTACACATGAAGAAAAATAATTGATGTACAAAGCACAGGAAAGCAACTCTTGAGAAAATGTTGCAGAGTTGGCTATTTTAAAAGTACACATGTTGGAAAGCAGTTTTTTACAATTTAACACCTAAGCCTTACTTTCAATATGTGGGTAAAGGACTATGCCTACTTTACTCTGGTATTATAGTATTTGACAACACTTCATAATTTGTAACCTGGGATTTCTTGTTAGGAATCTGAAAACTCATTGAAAGTTATAAAAATTATCAAGATTGCTGATATAGGGATTGCATTTGCCTCTGATCATAATTTTCTGGTATGATAATCACAACTGAATTCATGGCAGACAATCTTTAATTCTAACGATTCCCAACTGTCGGTGCAGCTCAAGAAATAATCCCTAGTGTTTCAGTCCTTGTTTACAGTTTGCTTGTAAATTCATTGTGCTATCGCAAGTATAAAATCTGATGTAATATTGACTCTACAGTTATTTCTATGCGGATATTGTCAGGTACAATCTAAAACTTATACTCCTACCTATAAAAAAATATGGACTTTTTTCCAATCTGTTGGGAACTTAACACATTTTTTTAGGATTGTCTAACTTGAGACAACTACATAAGAGATCCAGAATCATATGTGAGTAAAATATGTTAGATAAAGCCTGAAATTTTGGAAATCAATTTTGGCTGCTTAAAAGTGATTTTTCTTCCAATCTAAGAGAACATCAACTGTAAGACTTTTTAAAACAATTAAGGGCCCTAGCTTGTTTGGCTCAGTGGATAGAGCATTGGCCTGCGGATTGAAGGGTCCTGGGTTTAATTCTGGTCAGGGGCACATGCCTGGGTTGTGGGATGATTCCCCGGTCGGGGGCATGCAGGAGTCAGCCAATCAATGTTGCTCTCTTATCATTGATGTTTCTATCTCTCTCTCCCTCTCCATTCCTCTCTGAAGTCAATAAAAATATATCTAAAAAATAAAATAAAACAATTAAGGAAGATATATGTCACAAATTAAATTATAATATACTAGTGACCTGGTGCATAAAATTCATGTACATTAAAAGGGAATTAATTAGAGGAAATATTTTAATATTGTTATTTGCCCTTTCTCTATAATAGAAGTGTCAGAGATGAAAGAAAATTAGTAAAATGTATATGAAAATCTTCCTCCTGTCAGAGTCTGGGGCATGCCAGGGGAACCACCCACCCAAGTGTGCCTCGAAATCATGTGAGATCCAGACCCAGCCAGCCTGGAGGGCTTGGCCTGAGGTACCCCAGCTCGGGCCAGGGTGTGTGCCTTGAGGTCCCCAGGCCCAGGCCAAGGGGGTGCAGCCTGAGGTCCCCTGTCAAGCCCTGACCAGCAGGGGTCACAGACTCAGGTCCCCTGGCCAGGGGCAGGGTGTGTGGCCAGAGATCCTCTGACCAGGGCCGGGGCAGGGGGCATGCCTTGAGGTCCCCTTCAAGCCCCATGGGTTGGGGGTGTGCCCTGAGGTCCCCTGTCAAGCCCCGCCAGGTGGAGGGCATGGCCTGAGGTACCCTGTCCAGCCCCACCAGGCAGGTGGTGCAGCCTCAGGTCCCTGTTAATTGCACATTAAGGCTCATTACGGGAACTCAGCCTCTGCTGTGGTCGCAGCCATCTTGTGTTACAGAATCCCTGCCTCCGCTGTGGTCACAGCCATCCTGATTATTATAGTGTGACGATCTATTTGCATATTCCCTCTTTATTAGATAAGACTAGAGACCTGATGCACGAAATTTTTGTATGGGTAGGGTCCCTAGGCCTGGCCGGTGATCAGGGCTGATCTGTGGGGTGTCCAGCAGGGCAATGGAAAGGCCCTCACTGGCACCCACCTTGGGTGGCCTGGCACCACCTGCTCACCGGCCCTGCCCCCCGCTGCCACCAGAGGTTGCCTCTCTCTGTGGGGCTACTGGCGGAGCAATTGGGGGGGGGGGGTACCTGCTGGTATCTGCCTTGGCTGGCCTGGGGCCTGCAGGCTGGGGGAAGCTCCTGCATTGAGCATCTGCCCCCTGGTAGTCAGTGCATGTCATAGCGACTGGTCGTTCCACCAGTCATTCAGCTGTACAGTTAATTTGCATATTAGGCTTTTATTATATAGGATTATGTTAATGAAAGTCCTGCATGATCTGGTCACACCAACCTCTTTTTTCTTTGACGTCTGCTCTTCCAAACGGCAACATATCTTCATGATGGGAATCTCTCTAAGACCTCATGAAGCACTGTTATATTTCTTTGCATAAAATCATGAATTCATGTCCATGCCCCCAATGATAAGTATTTGCTTTAATAGTATTGCATTTATGCCCTACTGCTGTATTTTCATGCCCAAGTAATTCTATATTTCAAACCAAATGATACTGTAATTACTGATAAAATTATAAAGCAATTAAACTCAATATGTTTAGTAACAGAACTCAATGCAAATGATATTAAAAGCTATTACCAAGAATGCACATGGGCATGCAATGGCAAGTATAACATAACCACTAGCTAGATGATGGTTTTTATAAGATGCAGACACATCCTGATTTCAGAGAAGTTAAAATGTGAGAAATGTGCATCTTAGGATTTATAAAATACAGTAATATATTGCAAGGTAAAACTTTAGAGGTAAAGATGTCTAATTTCTTCATTTTTTACAGTAGCTCCATGAGGACTAACAAATTAAGAAAAGCTGTTACAGACGGTGATGGAAACTAGTCAACAATCTTAATTTTTAAGGAAACTTATACTCTGTTAGTTCCTATTTTGATGATCTGCCCTTTTTGGATGATTTATTACTTTGTGATTTTCTTGTGATTGAAGACTGATGTACCTAATCATTTTATCAACTACTGATCATTGGAAATACTACATAAGTTGCTTATATTCCTTATAAAATGAACCTACTTGGCAATATAAGATGTACTCAATCCATTGCGTAATTCCAATATCTTATTTACTTAAAAAAATATCCTTGATTAATCTTCCTAAAATTACACTTCCATTCTACCAAAGTAAATGTCTTCTTTTTGTTTCCTACATCACTTGTAGATTTCTCTATCCAATTAAAAAGTAGTTTTATTGATTTCAGAGAAGAAGGAAGAGGGATAGAGAAATAGAAACATCAATGATGAGAGAGAAACATTGATTGGCTGCCTCCTGCCCACCCCTACTGGGGGGGATCAAGCCCGCAACCCAGGCATTTGTCCTTGGCTGGAATTGAACCTGAGACCTTTTAGTCTACAGGATGACCCTCTATCCACTGAGCCAAACCAGCTAGGGTTCTATCCAAATTTTTAAGGCTTTTCATAATTTAGCCTTATCTAAATAACAATTTTATTTTCCTCTACTGGAAACCACATTATCCTGATTTTTCATTTGGTCATTATAATGACTACTCATAAAATGCCTATAGAACTATTGTTTAATCTCAAATATTAATTTCTGTCCAAGGAAACTTCTGACAGTTAAATAACTTATTGCATTATTTGGCTTTGGCTAATAGCATACAATGTGTACCATATCTGGGCTTTGAGTGTTACTAACTCTTGAATGCATTTGATAGAACCAGAAAAAGAGAATCTAGAATATCAGTTTTGACTTCCTCACCTGGCTTTCAAGGTCCATTTTAAAGTTGGTTTAGGTGGTGTTTGGTAGACATTGTTACACATCAGGTGTATGTAAAAGCCTTCTCAAGCAGAATATTACCTTTTCCATTCTTTTCCCATGACAATATATCTTTGTCAGTAATGAAGCTTCTTCCTGAAACAAGAAACCAAATTTAAAATTCATTAAGTCAGCCGTCACTGAATACATTAAAATTATTACTATATAACACATGGGTGATAATAGCTTTTAGTAATTATGTCCCTCACACATCTACTCTGCCAAAAAAAAAAAATGGAGCTCAAAAATATTGAAGGACTAATGCAATACAAAAAATAAGAAACTTCGTAGTAAAAATAGACTAACTGCGCTAGTCATTTTGGCTCAGTGGATAGAGCATAGGCCTGCGGACTGAAGGGTCCTGGGTTAGATTCTGGTCAAGGGCACATGCCTAGGTTGCAGGCTCAATCCCTAGTAGTGGGCGTGCAGGAGGCATCCCATCAATGATTCTCATCATTGATGCTTCTATTGCTCTCTCCCTCTCCCTTCCTCTCTGAAATCAATAGACTTACTAGTGCCTGAATGTGTTTGTCATCATTTACAAAGTATTCTGGATCAGTAGAAGTATGTTTAGCTATAGTTCAAAGGACTAAGGAGAAATTATATGTTGTTTGAGTTGGTTTGATGGGCAGTAATTTCCTTTCAGCTTTTCTCTTCTATAACTTAATAGACTGTAGACCTAAGGACAATCTTTAACCTGAAAACCACGATCACTTTGCCATAAAGATTAGTCAACCAGATATATGATATCAGCTGTACTTTTCATATAAAACTATACCATCCTTCATAAGTATAGATGTTATGATCTAATCACTACCTTTTATATAGTGAAACACACACACACATATAAGCACCATGTAGATATGAGTTTTAGATTTATTATTAGCACAAGCTTTGCAAAATTAAGGTTTCATAAATCAAATAACATATCAGAAAATAAATTTAATATTAAAAAAGAGAATTTAATTAACATGATGTGATAAAACAACCATCAGAAAATGTGACCTCAAGCAATTTTTCAATATATATAAAACATTAAACATATTAATTTTTTAAAAGCATATCATGTGTCTCTTTAATCAGGAACCTTCCAACATGGGCTGCATTAACACCATGAAGAAGGCAGCTTTGTTATCATCGAGAATACTACACGCGCTTAAGCAACAACTTCCACACCAACAAGCACATGTGCAAGGAGACTGCCATTATCCCCACCAAGAAGCTTGAAACAAGATAGCGGGCTATGCCATACATCTGTTGAAGCTGATTCAGAGAGGCCCTGTGAGAGGCATCTCAATCAAGCTGCAAGAAGAGGAAAGAGAAAGGAGAAATGACTATGTTCCCGAGGTCAGCCCTGGATCAGGAGATCATTGAAATTGATCCTGACACTAAGGAAATGTTGAAGTTCTTGGACTTTGGCAATCTTTCTAACCTGCAGGTCACTCAGCCTACAGTTGGGATGAATTTCAAAATACGTGGAGCCATTTGAATCTCTTGCTATACTGTAATATTCTCAATAAACCATGAACAACCTTTAAAAAAAGCATACCATGTGATCTAAATAATGCGATTCTAGTGAAAATCTATACATATTATATGCAGTTACCAATATATATTTATCTATATCTTAATATTTAGAAAGTTATATATCCAATTATAAAATGAGAACAGAGACTGGGCTGAACCATGGCATTATGAAATACTATTCTGATAAAATAGGATTACTTTTGCATTTTAGTATGTTCACTTTATGTTACTGTTTTTTGTGTGTGTGTTTTTTTTCCTAATACAGAGCATTCATACTTTCTGGAAGATTTATTCATAATGTAATACAAAAACATTATATTATGCCTATTAATGAAATAATGAAAAATTACTAATAGGTCAGGATATTTGCAAACTGCATGACAGTGGTCAAACGTGTTCTTATATCACTCTGTCTGACATTAGAAATGGTAGTATCTATAGAATTGATAGATCTTTAATCTGACAAATCTATGTAACCCATGGCTGCATTGGTTATAATAATAGGCAACAGATTATTTTTAGAATGAAATGCAATAATGGATGTAAAGTACCTAGTGTACTGCCTAAAACAGTAAGCACTCATTAATAGTTAATTTTTCATAAAAAGTATGTTATTTTGAATTTTTACTTATAATCATATCAGCAAATATATGCATCTTTTTAAAAAATTATGACAAAATCAGTTAAATAATGTTAAACTAAGAGTTGAGGAATCGGCACGGTCATCAGGGCTCCGTGGTTGAGCATCCACTTATGAAATAGGAGGTCATGGTTTGATTCCCAGTCAGAGCACATGCCCAGGTTGCGGGCTCAATCCCCAGTGTGGGGCGTGCAGGTGGTAGCCAGTCAATGATTCTCTCTCATCACTGATGTTTCTATCTCTCCTTCCCTCTCCCTTCCTTTCTGAAATCAATAAAAAAAATATTTTAAAAAAAGATTTGAGGAATCCATATAGTAAACATGTAAACCTGGTAGGTATACGTACTTTGAAATCCCATGCAAATTTCACCAATCAATTGGTTTTGTACCAATTAGCTCATTAATAGGCATAATATAATATTTTAATATTTATTGTGAATAAATCTTCCAGAAAATTACTGCTCTGTATTGGAAAAAAAAAAACTCAATGTGAATTTCCAAATTAGAGTTAAGATATGAAGAACTTTCCAAATTTACTGGTTCATCAAAATCGTGTTTTTTTCCAGAACATCTTCCAACATTTGAGAGGACACTTTTGAGATAGTAGTCAACAATGTAATGACTTAATTACAAGTCTAGTAGACTATAAACTTCATAACAGGGCCTTGTATTAGTTTCCTTGGGCTACCATACAAAGTACCATAAACTGGGTGGCTTAAAACAACAGAAATGTATTCTCTCACAGTTCTGAACAAAGTGTCAGCAGGACCATGCTCTTTTTAAATCTCTGGGTAAGGATTCTTTCCATACCTCTTCCTGGTTTGTAGTGGTTGCCAGCAATCCTTAGCATTCTTTACCTTGCAGCTGTATTTTTCCAATTCCTGCCTGCACATCACATGGCTATCTTTTCTCTGTGTCTGTTTTCACATCAACTTCCCTCTATGTGTGTCTCTGTGCCCAAATTTTTCTCATAAGGATTCCAATCATTGTATACTAGAGGCCCGGTGCACGAAATTATTGCACTCGGTGGTGGGGGGCGTCCCTCAGCCCAGCCTGAGCTCTCTCACAGTCCAGGAGCCTGCAGGCCTAAGCTGCCAGTCAGACATCCTTAGCACTGTCATGGAGGCAGGAGAGGCTCCCGCCACCACTGCTGCGCTCCCCAGCCTTGAGTCTGGCTCAGGACTTCTGGCTGAACGGTGCTCCTTATCGGGGAGCGCATTGGCCACCAGGGGGTAGCTCCTGCATTGAGCGTCTACCCTCTGATGGTCAATGCACATCATAGCAACCAGTCGTTCTTCCTTTAGGTCAATTTGAATATTAGCCTTTTATTATGTAGGATAAGCAGGAGAGCAGCCATTCATTTGGTTGAGCTGGAGGTAGAGTCTGACGATCCCCAGTGTTGGCGGGCAATAGGTGTATCACTTAGCTCCATACAGCAAGCCACTTCAACTCCCTGGGCTCCCGTGGAATGGTTTGTGAACTAGGAATTGCTGTAGGTTCCCTTTCAAAGTAACATTTTGGAAACAGCACATGCAATTTGAAGAAAATGCACTTTCTGCCCTTGCTGGTTTGGCTCAGTAGAAAGAGCATCAGCCTGTGGATGGAAAGGTCTCATGCCTGGGTTGCAGGCTCGATCCCCAGTAGGGAGCATGCAGGAGGCAGCCAATCCATGATTCTCTCTCATCATTGATGTTTCTCTCTCTCTCTCTGCCTCTCCCTTCCTCTCTGAAATCAATAATAATATATATGAAAAGAAAGTGCACTTTAGCTCCTCTCCATCAGCAATGTCTTTCATCTCATGTGTTTGAATTCTCATCTCTAAGGGTTCGGATACATTCATCCTATGGTGATGTACATGCCACCTATGATGCTATACACTGATCTTCCCTTGACAGTATTAAAACAATCAAGGGATATTTCCGGATTTTAAAAACTAATATACATACACGCTCAGACATATATTCACCCTAATGGCGAATCTTTTGAGCTGGGCGTGTCAACATTTTGAAAAACCCTAACTTAACTCTGGTGCCATGTCACATACAGAAATTTTTGATATTTGCAACCATAGTAAAACAAAGATTTATATTTTTTATATTTATTTTATATATTTAAATGCCATTTAACAAAAAAAAATCAACCAAAAAAATGAATTCACGTGTCACCTCTGACACGTGTGTCATAGGTTCGCCATCACTGCCCTAATGCATACCTCAAGGAAGTCTCCAGAGAAAGAAATGAGTAAGATTAGCTTGGGATTATACATTGAATGGCCCCCATCTCTGTCCCTGTGATCGCATATTGCTAAACTCCCAATCAGCATGTGTATGGCAATTATTCTGCTTTTATTTTCATTCATTCATTGAAAGTCTGACTGTCATAAAAGATAAGAACCTGAGTCTTAGAGTTAGAATGGGATTCAAGAGCCAGCCATCTCTTACAAAAATCATGATGTTTGGCAAACATCTCAACCTCCATAAAACTTAATTCCCTTGTTTGTAAAAGGCTACACTAAAAATAGCATCACCTGTTGCAAATGGTAAAAGTTCCTTCTTAGGCATAGTATTCCATTGTGTAGATGTACCACAGTTTTTTAATCCACTCATCTGCTGATGGGCACTTAGGCTATTTCCAAATCTTAGCTATTATAAATTGTGGAGAGTATTATGCTAAGCAAAATAAGCCAGTTGGAGAAAGATAAATATCACATGATCTCACTCATTTGTGGGCTATAATGACATAATTTGATGAACAAGAATAGATCCAGAGACAAATGGCAGGTGAGGGGGGGTTAGAGAGTGACTTGTATGCATGCATATTAGCATAACCAATGGACACAGACACTGGGGTGGTGTGGGCTTTCCCAGGGTGGGAATGGCTGGGGGGGGGGGGAGGGTCAATTGGGGAAAAATGAGACATATGTAAAACTTTAGACAATAAAAAAAAAAAATAAATAGTATCTCCTTAGCAGCATTATTTATACAATTAAGTGAGATAATACTCATAAAATCCCTAGCACAGCATCTGGTGCATAGGGAAGCTCTAATGAATGTTTCTATTGTTATAATATTACTAGTGGCCCAGTGCATGAAATTCGTGCATGGAGGGGGGGTTCCCTCAGCCTGGCCTGCACCCTCTCCAATCTGGGACCTGATCGGGCTTAAACTGTCAGTCCGACATCCCTCTTGCAATCTGGGACCACTGGCTCCTAACCGCTCACCTGCCTGCCTGCCCGATTGCCCCTAACTGCCTCTGCCTGCCTGATCGCCCCTAACTGCCTCTACCTGCCTGCCTGATAGCCCCTAACTGCCCTCCCCTGCTGGCTTGATCTCACCCCCAACAGCCCTCCCCTGTCAGCCTGATCTTGGCCTCAACTGCCCTTCCCTGCCAGCCTGATCACCCCTAACTGCCTCTGCCTGCCTGATCACTCCTAACTGCCCTCCCTTGCCAGCCTGATCTCACCCCCAACTGCCCTCCTCTGCCTACCAATTTGGTTCTGATTGGTCAGTTTCTATGCCAGTCAGAGTCAAAAGCTCCACTCCTAGGCAGCCATTGGCTCCTCACAGTTCACCCAGATTTGGTTCAGATTGGTCAGTTTCTATGCCAGTCAGTGTCTCTGGGCCTATCAACGGGGCCTGATCAGAAAGGCGGGGCTGATCAGCAGCCCTGGTGGAGGCCTGGAGAGAAATGGAGGCATGGCTGCTGGCCCGCTGGGAGAGAAAGAGAGAGGCAAGTGCTGATCAACAGCTGCCACACAGTCTGGATCAGACCTTGTTTCTCTCCTCAGGCCTCTCTCCGGACCTGATTTGCAACCCCCTCAGCAATCAGTGCCGGGTCACCATGCCTGCAGCTGCAGCAGTCAGTGCTGGGTCACCATGGCAACCCAGCACTGACTGCAGGACTGACTGCCGGTTGGTCAAGCCTCTGGTTGTGATGGACCCAGGGTTTTTATATATTATGACTAGAGGCCCAGTGCATGGATTTGTGCACCAGTGGGGTCCCCTGGCCTGGCCTGCAGGGATTGGGCCGAAATCAGCTCTCCAACATCCCCTGAGGGGCCCCGATTGCAAGAAGGTGGATCTCAGGTGACCCACCCCGGAATTGAGCACCCTCCTCTCTGGTTCAGGGTGAGTCACCTGAGAACCACAGCTGCCAAGTCACCGAAGCTCAGAAGCTCCTGTATTGAGCCTCTGCCCCCTGGTGGTCAGTGCACGTCATATCTACTGGTCGGAGCACCTGCCCCCTGATGTTCATTGCGCCTCATAGCTATCGGCCAGTTGGCCTGTCATATATATATATATATATATATATATATATATATATATATATTCTCCACTCTAATCCAGTTTGACGCCATCTTAACTTAATTATATTTGAAAGACCCTATTTCTAAATAAGTTCACATTCTAAGGTTCTGAGTGGCTGTAAATTTTGGAGAGACACTATTCAACCTTACACTCACCCCAACCATCTTTGCAGTATTTTATTTCACTCTTCCTTTACTGTTTTCTATATTTCAACCAATAAAGTTTAGCTACCATATTTTCCCTTCCTCTACAGTTCAGACTTATAGATCATGTCATGGGATGAGTTATCCTATATGTTGTCTCACTCATCAACTATACCAACTCTCTTTCCCTCACTTTCCTCTACTATTGAAGCTAGAAAGGGAGATACTTGACTTCCCAGCCACCCTTGCAGCTAGGGTTGGCCATGTGAAAAGTTCCACAAAAAAGTCCTTGGGGAAGGTTGTCATCAAAACATGAAAATGCAAATCATCATGAGGAGAAGAAACTTTTTTTTTAATCCTCACCTGAGGATATGTGTATTGGTTTTTAGTGAGAGGGGAAATGAGAGAGTGAAAGAGAGATAGGGAAAGAGAGAGAGAGGGAGAGGGGGAGAGGGAGAGGGAGGAAGAGGGAGAGAGATGAGAGAGAGAGAGAGAGAGAGAGAGAGAGAGAGAGAGAGAGAGAGAGAGAGGAGAGAGAGAGAGAGAGAGAAAGAGAGAGAAAGAGAGACTGATGCGAGAGAGAACATTGATCAGTTGCCTTCTGTACATGCCCTGACTGGGGATTGAACCCGTAACCTAGGTATGTGCCCTGACCAGGAATAAAACCTACAACATTTCAGTGTATGGTGTGATGCTCCAACCAGTTGAACCACACTGGCCAAGGCAGAACCTTTTCCATTTTATTTATACTTTTCCTGTCTTCCTACCTAGAAAATGGAGAGACCTGATGGCTGAAAATGCAGCAACCACCTTATGACCATAAAGCTGAAAGCTATACATACTACATGTGGTAAAGCAGGAAGATCACAGGAGCTTACGTGCTTGCTACTACCATGGATTGCCTCTTCTTAGGCTTTTTGTGTGCAAGAGCCACTGTTTGCAGGCTTTCTTCAGCTAGCAGCCAAGTGTAATACTGATTAATAAGCCTCTTCTATTTATTAAATTCAAATTCTGTCAGTTCTCAATAATCAGACACTGCTTTCTATAGCTGAAAACAAGGCTTTCTTCTCTGAATCTGTGTAATGACTGATTCCTGGGATTCATTTATCAATTAATCCTGCCCTGCAAGGCAGTATTTCTTCTAGTCTATTCTTGAACCATTATTTCAATGCTAGAGGCCTGGTGCATGAAAATTCATGTACTGGAGGGGGGTTTCCTCAGCCCAGCCTGCCCCCTCTCATAGTCTGGGAGCCCTCAGGGGTGAGAGGCGACCCAGCTATCAGGGGAAGGTGACACCCCATCACACCTCTGCAGCTGCCATTGCTGGCAGCGCAAGCCTTGGCTGGCCCTGGTTACCTGAGCCTCAGGAGGCCTTGGGTGGCTGGGCAGCGCCATCCCAGGCTTGCCTGTATCTCGGGCCGGCCCTGGGTGCCTGGGGGGCTGTGGGGACTGGGGGACTCCAGAGGCAGGCACATGGCACAGCCAGGCCTGCTCCTAGGACTGGGCGCCGCCATCTTGTGGCTGTGGGCGCAGCCATCTTTGAGGGTGTGGCAGTCAATTAGCATATTTCCTCCTCATTGGCTGTGGGCACCACCATCGTTGTGATGGCATGAGGGTCAATTAGCATATTCCCTCTTTATTAGATAAGATTGTCTTTTCAAATAGTTCTTTTTGCTGAATCTCCTGCCATATCCATCAGACTGTCTTGCTAACAGCCTACTACATAATAAACCTAGAGCCAGACATTGCAGGTATGTTCTATACGGAAGACTTAGTCTATAAGTTGATTTCTTTAAGACAATAAATTAAGTCTGGTACTCAAAGGGTCAGTTCAGAATTTGTTTTATGTTCAAACCATAACTTCTTTCTGCTCTTGGAACTTAACTCTTGGCAGAAGGACAACAGGCCTAAAATGTTCTTTCAGGAGTCCAGAGAGAAGGAGCCAGAAAGGAATGCTGCTGATGTTTGCAATAAATTTTAAAGAATTTAGTAAATGTTCCATTTATCCTAAGATAACCTTTTGACAAGTAGAGGAAAATCCCTTTATAATAATGGTTTCTGAAGGTAACTATATATGTTTGCTTAGGCCTGGCCTCATAATATAGACAGAGCCAAACCTCTACTTAATGCCTTTGTTATACATGCACACATTCATAAATAGATACATATAACCAATAAACACATACAGTTATATATATGTACACATAGACACATGGATATTTATAAATATACACTTGTACACACATTCATAAATAGACACACATTAATAAATACCCACATATCTAAAACACACAGAGACATTCATGCACACCCCAGAAATCCTGCACTAAACTTTTCATATGTTCAATATGTCAGATCTTCCAAGTGAAATAGAGAAATGTCCACAGTGTTTCTAGCATAAAATTTACAACAAGAAGTTTCTTGTCTTACCACAGAAATAAGAAGCACATGAACTAATGGCACCTATTTTGTTTTCAAATAGGATTAGAGAAGTCCCAGAGCTCAGATTCTGTAACAAGTATTGTTTGAAAAGAGGGCCATGTCATACCCTCTCCTGCTTAATCTATGGGAGCCATCCACCCTGGCATTCATTTAGCTCCTTAAATGCTCTACCATCTTATTTCCTGATTCAGACACACTGTCCATGTTGTTCATTTATGTTACCCACATAGTTAACTGGTATTTACCTTCCAACTCCCAGGGTAAAGTCCCCCTCCTTAGAGAAACCTTAACTGGAAAAAAGTATTAAGTGAGTTCCTCCTTTTAGTCTTTTACAATCTTGAGTATATTTCTTTTATTATGCTCACCAAAGGTTGTAATTTTACATTTATTTGTGTGATTATTTAATGTAAGGTTTCTCCTGCACTATAATATAAGCTAATAAATCAAAAGTTGTCTAGCTTGTATAATTTACCTCTCCTGAACCTATTAGAGTGATGGCAAATACATGGTAGATAAACACGTATTTGTTGATTTGATGGAAGGTTATCTCTGAAAGATCAGAAAGCACAAAGCATTACTATCTTGTATCAGAATATATTCAGCTGCAAGAAGACAATTTGAATATAGCTCAAACAATAAAGTAAACTTATTGTTTATATAGTTAGAAAGTCCAGACATGGGATGAATATCAAGGTTGGTTTGATTCAATCGATCTACAAGAACCCTGATCCTTTTCAACTCTCTCCTGCAACATTAGCTTAGACCTGGCTCCCTTCCATGGTCACAACATGACTGCCCAAAACTCCAAAGGTTACATGCTTTCTTGTTCATATTCGGGGAGGGGGATATTCACCACAGTAAAAGAAAAAAACCTACAGGTTTTAAATTGTGTTCCCCTAAAGAGCATATGTTGAAGCCCCAATCCCCAGTAACTCAAAATATGACTATATTTAAAGAGTCTTTAAAAGGTAATTAAATTTAAGTAGGGCCATCAGGGTGGACTCTAATTCAATTATGACTGGTATCCTTATAAGAAGAGGAGATTAGGACACAAACAACTCAGACAAAGGGATGGCTATGTTACTTCACAGCAAGAAGGTAGCCATCTGCAAGCCAAAGAGAGAGGCCTCAGAAGAAACTACACTTGCCTATACATTGAACAATTCTACCCCCAGAAAAAAAAAACAAAAAAAAACAAACATTTCTGTCATTTCAGCCACCCAGTCTGGAATTTTTGTTATAGCAGCCCTAGAAAACTAATACATGGAGATAATGTAATTATCAAATTATTAGCTGTATAGAACTTAGAGGAAGTATAATAAGAACACAGAATTCATTCAGGGGTATTACATTTATATGCTTTTCACTGGATGCTGAATTCCTTCATCACACAGTTTCTTGTTATACTCTCATGCAAGTAAATTCCTGTCAGAGTTGAAAAAAACATTCAAATTCCTGTTCTTTTATACTTGGGCTTCTATATTACTGCTCTTTTATATCATGCTTCATCCTTTCAGAAGACTTAACATAAGAATCTACTTTTCTACTTGAGATCTTTATAAATGCTAGATCATTTTGTCTCTTAAAAAACTGAACAAGAACATGCACACTACTTATTCAGCAACAGAAAGTAAGGCCTTCCTAAACAGGTCTCCCTAAGAAGTACCCATGCCTCAGCATTCCCTGGTTCTGGAACATCTGTGGCCCACAGTCTAACCCCAAGATTATTATCATAAATACTTCTCTTCAGCAGATGTTCCCACTTCAACAATGTGACTGTTAATAAATGGGAGGTAAGAATCAACATTTTCCAACAGTTGAATGAAAGACAAATTGCGCATCTAAATAGACCACAGAAGGTTTATTAGAGAAACCTCTAGATCTGAAGGGGAAACAACTGCAGTATAAACCTACTAGCCCATGAAAGAGTTAAAGCCCAAATCCTCTGCTTTTCTTCTCTTAATTTAGGGTCCCAAAGCTGTGCCAGGATTGCAGATTTATTTATTGCTTTAGAGCTCATCTGAATTTCTGTTATAATCTTCCATTTTACTGCAATTCTGATTATACTCCATTTGCCCAGCTCTCCCCTGCTTGGTTCTGTAACTCAGGAGGCTGAGTCTACAGACTTCATATCCGAGACTCCTTTGTTCTTTGGTTTGGTCAATGGAATGAGAAAGCAGGAGATAGTGGGTTTCCTTTGCTACTGGGCAAAACCCTGATCAGAATATAGGAACCTTCTGCTATTCCAGCTATGCTTCCTGCCCTGGAATGTGGAAAAATCTAGGAGTTTCCAGGTAACTAGGTATCAGCAGGCTGGTGCAAGGGATCCACGTGGAAGCTCATGGCAGCAGCAAATTATCAAACAGTACGGTAGTATTTCTAAATATTTAAAAATGATTAATAATCACTTGCGATGAATGGGTTTTTGCTGCTGAACATCAGCCCTAGTTTAGCTCTAATCCATGGCCTGTCTATGAGAGTGAGTGTGAGTGAGGCTTCTGCTGGACTATCCCATGACCTAAATGAAGCACAGTGACCTCACAGAATTATAACCCAGTATTTTAAAAAAGAAAACTAGATTAAAACTTTGATTCTGTAATTTCAGTAAACAACTAAATTATCTTGAACCTCAATTTCTTCTGCCAAAAAGTGAAGATGGTACATATTTCATAGAATAACTCTAAAGGTAAATGAACTCAGTGTGTTTAATATGCTCAGTATTGTGAATGAGGCCTAGTTTAAGGATGGTACTGGAGCAACCAATCTATGATCTAAATGAGGCAAAGTGACATACATACATAAGTATTTAAGGCAAAGTGACATACATACATAAGTATTTAAATCAGTATTTTGAATTTGTAATCAACATAAGTACCATATATACTTATTATAGCAATGCAGAAATCATTACTTTTCAAAAGAACTTGAAATAATTTATCTCATTTAATTGTTTGAATTTATTTTCTCCATTGAAAAATCAGGATAGATCCATCCCTCTTTGTTACAAGATAAAATTTTGTGACGTTGTAATTTTATCCTTATCCCAACCCAACCCTTCTTATTCTCAACAGTTGTACTTTTGCTGTGCTGGTTTTTCTCCTCCTAAATTAGAGAAGAAAATGCTTTCTTTTAGATTTTGAAAAGTCCTGAAATAGGCAAGAAAAATATTTTTACATTGAAATGAACCATCTGGCCACTTTATCCTATTCTACATCTAACATCCAGAGTTACTATAATATTTATTTAATGGATTCTTTATTCATTGAAGTGATATTACAACTATAAATTGCCATGAGTAGTCAGCAACTGCTTTTAACTATTTATTTTCCTTTTTATACTAAGAAAAATTCTCTTCATGAGCTAGAATTAAAATACATCAATGAAAATTAGAGCATCAATTAAGAAATCTACATACAAATTTTAATTCTGCCAATAAGTAATTTTGTAATCACTAACAATTCATTTAATTTATTCACCCATTAAATGTAGGTTTAGGGCCCTGGCCAGTTTGGCTCAGTAGATAGAGCATTGGCCTATGGACTGAAAGGTCCCAGGTTCAATTCTGGCCAGGGGCATATACCTTAGTTGCAGGCACATCCCCAGTAGGAGGTGTGCAAGAGGCAGCTGATCAATGTTTCTCTCTCATCGATGTTTCTCTCTATCCCTCTCTCTTCCTCTCTGTAAAAAATCAATAAAATATATATATTTTTTGAAATGTAGGTTTGGGATAGGTGATTCTTAAGGAACCCTTCACATTCAGTTATCTCTCAGTATTTCTATGGTATTTTAGCATAAAATAGTACCTAATATATTGTCAGCAATTATATCTCAAGCATGTCCATTTAATAATCATACCAACTCTACTTTGCAGATAAGCAATAAAACTATGAGGCTACATTTCTAACTCAAAATCTAACCAGTAGTGAATGGAAGTATCATAGCTTGAAAAGGTCTTTTTTTTGTTTTGTTTTGTTTTTAATAGATATATTTTTATTGTTGATAGTATTACAGATGTCTCCCATTTCCCCCCACTCTACCCTCCTCCTTCCAGCCCCTTTCCACCCCCCAGGCCTTCACTCCCCTATTGCCTGTGTCCATGGACTATGTATTTAAGTATAAAAGTTCTTTGGTTTACCTCTTGTTCTCCAAATACCCACACCAAGGTATGTCAGTCTGTTCCATGCCTCCATGCTTTGGGCCTTATTTTGTTGGTCAATTAATTTTGTTCATTGGATTCCACAAATAAGTGAGATCATGTGATATTCATCTTTCTCAGATTGGCTTATTCACTGAGCATAATATTCTCCAGGTCCATCCATGCTGTTCCAAAGGGTAAGAGATCCTTCTTTTTTAGAGCTGCATAGTATTCCATTGTGTAAATGTATTAGAGCTTTTTTATCCACTCATCTACTGATGGGCACTTGGGCTGTTTCCAAATCTTAGCTATTGTAAATAATGCTGCTATGAACATAAGGGTGTATATATTCTTTCTGATTGGTGTTTTGGGATTTTCAGCATATATTCCCAGAAATGGAATCACTAGGTGAAGCGGAAGTTTCATTTTTAGTTTTTTGAGGAAACTCCATACTGTTTTCCATAGTGGATGCACCAATCTGCATTTCCACCAGCAAAAAGGCCCTTTTGAATTCAAGTCCTATAACTCACTGACTATTACCTTATTTTATGATGATTTTCAAAATAAACTACAAGCTTACGTGGCTGGGGGAAAAAAGTAGTTTAACAAGCAACCAGCCCATAAATAAATATGCAACAATTTTAACAAATTTGAAAGACTGCTAGGTATTCAAAATGTGTCAGTTAAGAAAAGTGGAGATATTATCAATCCATTTATTTAAAATCTATAAATGTAACTGCATTTCTAGGGAACAGAACAATAACAGCTACAAGAAAGTACACCCTCTTTCTGTTTCAATGGAACCATGGATTGTTTTTACTCTAATCCCAAGAGCATGGTACCAGCTGCCCGTTTTCCTGCTGTGCTTCTTAGGCAGGTGTTTCTTTGTGGGGTGCTTGTGGAATTAAATAGATGCTTGGCTCATAATCTGCAAATTGTTACTTACATATTTATTTTTACAGTCAGTAGATTGTTTTCTTGATTGATTAAAACAGTTTCCTAAGTTTTACATGAAAACAGTGACCCCTAATATTCCAACTGGTGGAAGTTACAAAAAGATTCACAAGCTAGGGGTGTTTTTGATTGTTTTATAAGTGGAGAAGACTAACTTAAAAGAAAATTTTTAAATGTAATATATATTTAAAATTTTCTCAGTAAAAGGCCATGACAATAGCCATCTCTGTGGCAGTAGTGTGAGGATAGAAGGGATGGTTTTGAAAAATTTTTTTAAAGTATGAGATGATATTGCTTTTGGTTAACTATTAATCTCATTTATAAAGTCTTTAAAAGAAATATCTTCCTGAGACAGTGATGATATTTTCCTTCATACTATACAATGCCTGTTTATGTAGAGTATGTAAAAAAAAATCTTTTGGGTATTTGGAACTTGAACTTCACTTCTATTTATTGGTGCAAAAGCATCGGTAAATAGAAATCACAGTAATTAGAATCAGTAAATAGAAATGACACATCATCATTTCTATTTAGATAAGGTCTGATGTGAATTCTTCTAATTCATTAAAATTAAAGCTCAATGTGAGGCGAGGGAAAATGGCGGAGGTATAAGCGGACGTGTCCTGTGCCTTGTCCTGGAGCAGATAAGGGTGAGCAGCTGAAACGGGTAACATTCAGCCCGAATAGGCAGAGGATTTTCAGCTGAGAGACTGTCTGCAGCTAGGAAAGACCGAGAACCCCCCAGGAAAAAAAAAGGACGGTTGGAGACTGCGGCTGAAGCCTCTCCTAGTGCGCCAGCTAAGCAGCGGAGACTGCGCCATCTTGGGTCGTCGTTGCCGGCATCCAGAGACCAACTACTAACCTGGAAACAAGGGATCTCAAGCCGCGTGACTGCCTGAACTCAGACGAGCACTGCTTCTTCTCACGGAAAGGTTGGACATCCCCTAAAGGTGCGGTTTGCAGTTCGGGTTGGAGGGAGGACCCAGCTCGCGCGAGCGCGGGGCGGAATCTGCGCCCCACAGAGTCCGCAGCCTTTGGGACCAGCGTGACCCGTGAGTGGGGAAGGGGCCCCACAGGGCTGCTGGCAGAAGGGAACGCGAAAAATGAGCCCATAGCTGGACTGGATGTAAAGGAGCAGCCTTGGACTTTGCCAATCTGCTGGCTGCTTGGTGCCAGGGGCGAGTGGGCGCGCGGAGACTGCGCGCGGAGACTGTGCGCAGACCTGGAAGGTGGAGGCTTGCGAATTCGCACAACTATCAGGCTCTTGTTACAGTCCCCCTTAGATCCGTGCATTTGATTATTAAACCCAGCGCATGGGATTCCCCAGTTGGGGTCATTCGCAGAGCCTGTAGGGGAAAGCTCTTTTTGGGGAGCCTGGGAACAGCGGACAGTGGCAAGGAACCAGCTCTGGGCAGTGGTCTTTCCCGAATCAGTTCCAAATACCATTGAGGAAAAAAAAAAAAATCAAACAAAACCCTACTGATAGAGAGGACTTAGAGCCTTGGAGGTAAATCCAGACACACTGCCACCCAGAGGCAGAGCCACGAACTGTCTCTTTTGCGATCACAAATAAAGGCAGTCTGGTAAAAAAAATACAACCTGCCTTAAAGTCAGGTCTGTGGTTTACTGCACGGAGGGACAGTGTATCGCAGGGAAGGTCAACACTCCCCTGAATGCCTGGCAGGACTGAGGCGTGCCAAAAAGAAGAGTGGAAGACTTGAAGCACCTTCACTTCCGAATGTTTTTATATATATATATATTTTAATTCTTTTTTCACCATTTCATTAAGAACATATTTTATTTTTTTATTTTTTATTTTTTATTTTTTTCATCACCTGATTTTACCTTTTTAATTACTACATTTTTTTAACAAGTATTATTGCTATCCTTTTACCATTTTTTCAAGTGTCATTTTATTTTTTAATATTTTTTTTATTTTTCTTTATTTTATTTTGGGATTAGTGTTCTACACTCTATTTTCATCGTTCCTTTAGCATCATTTCTCTCTATCTCACATTTACCCTTAAGCCAAAACTCTCTTCCTCACTTTTCCCCTTTTGTTGCCCTGTTTCTCTTACCCTATTCTTGCTTTGGATTTTACCTATTCCTTCTTTCTACCCACTGTCTAAATTTCACCCTACTTATATATCTAATTTCCAATCCCTCGCTCTCCCCATACAAATAGCCACTTCCCCACCTATATTTCATTCTCTTACTTTTTTCTTTTTTTTTTGCCTTTTTGTTTTTTTCTTCTCTCCCTTTTCCCAATCTCATTTCAGCACTCCTTTTTGTTTTTTATTTTTCTCTTTAATCTTTTTCTCTTTTTTCTTCTTTATCTCCTAATTCTCTTCACTCAGGGGGTCACCTTTATTTGGGGTTATTAATATCGTGAATGCATTTAGTTTGTTGCCTTGTACGTTGTGCCTTGTTGTGTTGTATTTTGTGCCTTTGAATCAGCACAGCAGAGAGAGAACTACATAACCAAACACCTTGAGAAGAGAAATCATGGTGAAACAAAGAACCAACCCAAATATGAAAGAAAAACAGGCATCATCAGAAAAGGAAGTAAACGAAATGAAGGCAATGGAGGCAAGCAACCTGTCAGAGAAAGAATTCAGAGTAATGGCCATAAGGTGGATGAAAAGAATGGAAGACCAATTCAACAATATGTGTAGGAACCAAGAGGAAATGAAGAAGAACCAAGAGGAAATGAAGAGGAACCAAGAGGAAATGAAGAGAAACCATGAAGAATTGAAAAACGACATCACTGCCATAAAGAACTCAATAGAAAGCATCAACAGTAGACTAGAAGAAGCAGAGGACCGCATCAGCGAGCTAGAAGACAAGGTAGAAAAAAATACCCAAACAGAACAGCTTCTAGAAAAAAAAATTAAAAAGCAGGAGGAGAGCCTAAGAGAACTCTGGGACAATGCTAAACGAAACAACATCCGAATAATAGGGGTGCCAGAAGGAGAGGAAACTGAGCAAGGAATAGAAAACCTGTTTGAAAAAATAGTAACAGAAAATTTCCCTGATATAGGGAGGAAAAAACTCACACAAATCCAAGAAGCTCACAGAGTCCCAAACAAAATGAACCCGAAAAGACCGACACCAAGGCACATAATAATTAAATTGGCAAACACCAACGACAAAGCAAGAATCTTAAAAGCAGCCAGAGAGAGACAGAAAGTTACCTACAAAGGATCCCCCATCAGACTAGCGACCGATTTCTCAACAGAAACACATCAGGCAAGAAGGGAATGGAATGAAATATACAAAGTCATGCAAAGGAAGGGTCTGAATCCAAGAATACTATACCCAGCGAGGTTATCAATCAAAATTGAGGGTCAAATCAGGAGCTTCACAGACAAAAACGGTCTACGGGAGTTTATTAAAACCAAACCAGCAATGCAAGAAATGCTAAAGGGTCTGCTGTAAATAGAAAAAAACAGGAAACAAAGAAGGAACACAGCGGTAAAGAACAAAAATGGCGACTAACAAGTTTCTATCAATAATAACTTTAAATGTAAATGGATTAAATTCCCCAGTCAAAAGGCATAGGGTAAATGAGTGGATAAGAAAACATGACCCATATATCTGCTGTCTACAGGAAACCCACCTCAGAAAAAAAGACGCACACAGACTGATGGTGAAGGGATGGAAAAAGGTTTTTCAGGCCAATGGAAGTGAAAAAAAAGCCGGGGTAGCAATACTTATATCTGACAAATTAGATCTCAAAGTGAAGGACATAAAAAGAGATCAAGAAGGCCACTTCATAATACTAAAGGGAGCAGTCCAACAAGAAGAAATAACTCTGGTAAATATATATGCACCCAATATAGGAGCACCCAAATACGTAAGAAATCTTCTGGAGAAGATCAAGGGAGAGATTGACAGCAATACAATCATAGTAGGGGACCTAAACACCCCTTTATCGCCACTGGACAAATCCACTAAACAGAAACTCAGCAAAGAAACATCAATCCTAAATGACTCACTAGATCAGATGGAATTAATTGACATCTTCAGAACATTTCACCCCAAAGCCACAGAATATACATTCTCCTCAGGTGCACATTTGTCATCTTCAAAGATAGACCATA
This sequence comes from Myotis nattereri, assembly GCF_964212035.1. Lineage (NCBI taxonomy): Eukaryota > Metazoa > Chordata > Mammalia > Chiroptera > Vespertilionidae > Myotis > Myotis nattereri. Next base: position 27,199,352 of record NC_138078.1, on the reverse strand, counting down.
TATTGGGTCACAGACAAAGTCTCTTCAAATTCAAGAAAATTGAAATCATATCAAGTATCTTCTCAGACCACAAAGGCATAAAACTGGAAATCAACTACAACAAAAACAATCCAAAAAAATCAAACACATGGAGACTAAATAGCATGCTATTAAACAATGACTGGGTCACCAGTGAGATCAAAGAAGAAATAAAAAACATCATGGCAACAAATGACAATGAAAACACAACAATCCAAAACCTATGGGACACAGCAAAAGCAGTCTTGAGAGGGAAGTTCATAGCTCTACAAGCCTACTGCAAGAAACAAGAAACAATGAGAATAAATGACCTAACTCTACAACTCGAAGAATTAGAAAGAGAGCAACAAAAAAAGCCCACTGTAAGCAGAAGGAAGGAAATAACAAAGATCAGAGCGGAGATAAATGACATAGAGACCAAAAAAAACAATACAAAAGATCAACAAAACCAAGAGCTGGTTCTTTGAAAGGATAAACAAGATTGACAAACCTCTAGCCAGGCTCACCAAGAAACAAAGAGAGAGGACCCAAATAAACAAAATCAGAAATGAAAGAGGAGAAATAACAACAGACCCCATAGAAATACAAAGGATTGTTAGAAAATACTATGAACAACTCTACTCCAACACACTAGACAACCTGGAGGAAATGGACATATTCCTAGATAAATGCAACCTTCCAAAACTTAACCAGGAAGAATCTAAAAATCTCAATAGGCCAATAACTATGGAGGAAATCGAAGCAGTAATCAAAAAGCTTCCAGCAAACAAAAGCCCGGGGCCAGATGGCTTCACAGGGGAGTTTTACCAAACATTCAAGGAAGACCTAAAACCTATCCTCCTCAGACTATGTCAAAAGATCCAAGAGGAAGGAACACTTCCGAGCTCATTCTATGAAGCCAGCATCACCCTAATCCCAAAACCAGATAAAGACAATACAATGAAAGAGAATTATAGGCCAATATCCCTCATGAACATAGATGCCAAAATCCTCAACAAAATCCTAGCAAATCGGATCCAGCAGTACATCAAAAAGATCATACACCATGACCAAGTAGGATTTATCCCAGGGATGCAAGGATGGTACAATATCCGCAAATCAATAAACGTGATACATCACATAAACAAATTGAGAGAAAAAAACCACATAGTCGTATCAATTGATGCGGAAAAAGCATTTGACAAAATCCAACACCCTTTCTTGATAAAAACTCTCAGCAAGATAGGAATTGAGGGATCATACCTCAACATAATAAAAGCCATATATGACAAACCCACAGCCAACATCATAATCAATGGGCAAAAACTAAAACCATTCCCCCTAAAAACAGGAACAAGACAGGGATGCCCCCTCTCACCACTCCTGTTCAACATAGTACTGGAAGTACTAGCCATTGCAATCAGACACGAAGAAGAAATAAAAGGCATCCAGATTGGAAAAGAAGAAGTAAAACTGTCCTTATTTGCAGATGACATGATACTGTACATACAGAACCCTAAAGACTCCATCAAAAAATTATTAGACTTAATAAATGAATTCGGCAATGTAGCAGGATACAAAATTAATGCTAAGAAATCCATGGCATTTCTTTACACCAATAGTGAACTTATAGAAAGTGAAACTACAGAAGCAATCCCATTTACTATTGCACCAAAAAAATTAAAATACCTAGGTATAAACTTAACTAAGGAGGTAAAAGACTTATATGCTGAAAACTACAGGACACTGAAAAAAGAGATAGAGGAAAACATAAACAGATGGAAGAATATACCGTGTTCATGGATTGGTAGAATCAACATCATCAAAATGTCCATACTACCCAAAGCAATTTATAGATTCAATGCAATCCCCATTAAATTACCAACGGCATATTTCACAAATCTAGAACGAACGTTCCAAAAATTCATCTGGAATAAAAAAAGACCCCGAATAGCTGCAGCAATCCTGAGAAAGAAAAAAGTAGGTGGGATCTCAATACCAGATATCAAACTGTATTACAAAGCCACTGTTCTTAAAACAGCTTGGTACTGGCACAAGAACAGACATATAGATCAATGGAACAGAATAGAGACCCCAGAAATCGACCCAAACCACTATGGCCAATTAATATTTGACAAAGGAGGCAAGAGCATACAATGGAGTCAAGACAGTCTTTTCAATAAATGGTGTTGGGAAAATTGGACAGATACATGCAAAAGGTTGAAACTAGATCACCAACTCACACCATACACAAAAATAAACTCAAAATGGATAAAAGACTTAAACGTAAGCCGGGAAACCATAAAAATACTAGAGGAATCCACAGGCAGCGAAATCGCAAACATGTGCCAAAGAAATTTCTTCTCTGATAATGCTCCTAGGGCAATGGAAACTAAAGAGAAAATAAACAAATGGGACTACATCAAAATAAAAAGCTTTTGCACAGCAAAGGAAACCATCAACAAAACAACAAGAAGACCCACTACATGGGAGAACATATTTGCCAATGATACCACCGATAAGGGTTTAATTTCCAACATTTACAGGGATCTCATGAAACTTAACAAAAGGAAGATAAACAATCCAATAAAAAAATGGGCAACGGACCTAGATAGACACTTTTCGAAAGAGGACATACAGAAGGCCGAAAGACATATGAAAACCTGCTCAAAGTCACTAATTATACGAGAGATGCAAATCAAAACGACAATGCGTTATCATCTCACACCTGTCAGAATGGCTATCATCAACAAATCAACAAACAACAAGTGTTGGAGAGGATGTGGAGAAAAAGGAACCCTTCTGCAGTGCTGGTGGGAATGCAGACTGGTGCAGCCACTGTGGAGAACAGTATGGAGCTACCTCAGAAGACTAAAAATGGAACTCCCATTTGACCCAGTGATCCCACTACTAGGAATATATCCCAAGAAACCAGAAACGCCAATTAGAAAGGATATATGCACCCCTATGTTCATAGCAGCACAATTCACCATAGCTAAGATTTGGAAACAGCCTAAGTGCCCATCAGCAGATGAGTGGATTAGAAAACTGTGGTACATATACACAATGGAATACTATGCTGCGGTAAAAAAAAAGGAACTCTTGCCTTTTGCAACAGCTTGGATGGGACTGGAGAGCATTATGCTAAGTGAAATAAGCCAGTCAGAGAAAGATAAATACCACATGATCTCACTCATTTGTGGATTATAGAGAACAACATAGACTGATGAAAAGGGACAGACCCAAAGACTGAGAAACAGCGATCAGGCTATCAATCCCCAGAAGGAAAGTAGGGGAGGGCAGGGGTAAGGGGAAGAGATCAACCGAAGGACTTGTATACATGTATATAAGCCAAACCAATGGACATGGACAACGGGGGGATGGGAGCATGAGTTTGTGTGTGGGGGGGAGGTTGGGGGTTAATGGGGGGGATGAGGACACATTTGTAATACCTTAACTAATAATAAAAAAAAAAAATTAAAGCTCAATGTACTTCTTTCCCTGGATAGAACAATAGAAAAAATCACTCTCAATTGATCCGAGATAAACTTTTACAATGAATGCTGTGGTATTAGGTTCCCTGAAAATTAGGCATTTCAAAACCATTAAATCAACTGTTTTCAGATGACATGATCTTATACTAGTATGTTAGAAACCCTAAAGACTCTACACATACACACAAAGAAAACTGTTAAAACTAATAAATGAATTAACAAAGTTGCAGGACACAATGTCAACACATACAAATGAGTTGCATTTTTATACATTAACAAAAAGCTCCTTGAATAGAGAGATAATATATTGTTCTTCTTTTAATCTAAACTCTTAATAGAAAATAAACTTCCCTTATCAAGGAGCTTATATTATCAGTATTTTATAAAAGATTCTGATTTTTGATAATCAAATGCCATAAGATTTTAACTACATTTTCTATGATTATCAAAATGTAAATCAATGACTGGGGATAAATTAGAAAGTAGTACAGGAATTATGTTTTATCCATCTCTCTGTCATAGCATCTGTCCCATTTCCTAGTATTGAATTACTGAGGATAAAGAGAGTTCTACATAGTGATCAAAAGTTTCAGTTTGCCAGAAGATAATACTTCTTAACTCATATGGGCTTAATAATATAGCCTCAAACTATATAAAGCCCAAATTGACAGAATTAATGGGAAATTACAAAAATTCTCACATTGGAAGACTTTAACGCATATCTGTAGTGACTAAAGGGACAAACAGGTAAAAACTTAGCAAGAATGTAGAAGATTTGAACACCACAATGAATAAGTTTGGTCTAATGAATGTATATGTAATATTGCATACAATGACTAGGGAATGTTTTCTGCAAGAACTTGAGGAACATTATGAAAACTGACCATATTCTAATCTACAAAGTAAATGGCAATACTTATTCTTTTCTTTTCTTGCTTCCCCTTTGTCCCTATTCCTTCTATACTCAACTTTACAACCAGAGTGATCCTGGAAAAACCTAACTTGGATACGTCATACCTCTCTTCAGATTTCTCCAATGGCTTCACATCCTGCTACAAGTGAAAGTAAGTCTAAATCCATTATCATTACAGTAACTCACAAAGCCTACACACCTAGCCCTCCATCAAACTTTTGTCTCCAATCTCATCTCCTCTCCCTTCCCTCATTCAGTATGCTCCAGGTATACTTTCCTCTACTGTCCAATTAACACATGAAGAATGACTCAACCTCTGAACTATTCACTTGCTGTTTCTTCTGCCAGGATCCTTCATGCAGTTATCTGAACACTCACTGACTCCTTCAGGTCCTTTAGGTCCTTTTATAAATGTTATTTTTTACTGAGGTCTTCAACACCCTATTCATAACTCATTCTCTATCATTTATTCTGACTTGATTTTTCTCTAAATCATTTCACACCATCTAAATACTCATGGCACAGACAAAAGTATGGAGATTACTAGAGGGAAAGGCTGGTTGAGGCGGTTGAAGAAGATAAAGGGGGGATAAATGGTGATGGAAGGAGACTTGATGGAGTGATAAACACACAATACAATATACAGATGTACTGTGAAATTGTATACCTAAGACCTGTATAATTTTATTAATCTATGTCATACAATAAATTCAATTAAAAAATAAATAATCCATGGACACAGACAGTAGTGCGGTAAAGGCCTGGGGGGGGGGGTGGTTGGGTGGAGGGGGTCAATGGTGGAAAAAGGGGCACATCTGTAATACTTTCAACAAGAAAGATAAATTTTAAATTAAAAATAAAATATGACAGATTTTATCATCTGTCTTCTTTCATGAGAATGTAAACTCTTAGGGTCTATAGTTTTTATTGTTTTATTTATCGTTATATCACTAGTAACTAGATTAGTTTTGGTATTTTGTCTGTATATAATAAGAATGAATGAATTTGGAAATTTAAAATCACTTTTTACATAACCCTTGAGTCAGAAAAAAATCATAATGAAATTATAAAATATTTCAAACTAAATTACATATCAAAAGTGTAGGATATAACTAAAGTAGTACTTAGAGAAACTTTTATAGCCTTCAGTATATTTATTAGAAAAGAAGAGTCATTTAAAAATAATTAACCAGCCCTCCAACCTAAGAAATTAAAAAGCACAGTATAATAAACCTCCTCAAAATATTAGGGAGTAAATAATAAAGATCATAAATAAATAAAATAGAATCAAAAGAACCCAACAAAGCCCCATAAACAATTATTTGTAAAGACTAATAACTTGCAGACATTTCTGCTAATATTAACAAATAAAATACAGAAGACAAAATAGACAATATTAGGGATGAAAGAAATTATATAACTAAAGATACTATAATAATTAAAAGATAAAATGATGTTATGAATAATTTTGTTAATAAATTTAAAATATTAGATGAAATAGAAAAAAAATCCAGAATGCAACCTGCCTAAACTGGTTCAATTAGAAAGAATAGAGAACTATTAAAATTCCAAATCAATAGTTTAAATATCCTACAAAAAAAAAAATGCTAGAATTGGTGGCTTTGGAGGGAAGTTCAAGAAAACATGAAATAACAAAGAATTCCAAATCAACTTTTCTAGTAGAGAAAAGTAATGAATACTTCCTTCAATTTATTTGATGATGACATAATAACTTTAATAGTAACTTTTTAAAAATAATGTATTAAAAGTTATAGGACTGGGTTCCATGGGGAAATGGCTGATTCTAGGACTGGCATGGGAAATATACACAGTGAGCCTGGGGCATCTTGTAATGCCAGAAATAAAGGAAGTGTTTGAAAAAAAACATGCAAAACAAATCAAAATAGCTCAATGATCTGGATACGCCAAAGGAACACAGAAGACAACACTTGAACTGTAACCCAAAGTATAAAATAAATATCCCCAAGTCCACAGTGAAATAAATAAGTGATTAGATAAACAATTAAGGGAGAAGAAACAAGTCTCCCGTGCAGAAGAAGTCCAAATAATTTATGTAAATACTCCTCCCTTAAGGAAGGGGAGCATAAATCTCCACTCATTAATTGTGGACTGTCTATGGTGACTTCCTTCCAAAGCGTATAGTATGGAAAGTTCTAGGCACATTTCATGAATATGGATGCACTACTCATAATCAATCTACCAACAACCTTAGTACAGTGGGTCCTTGACTTACAAGTTTAATTCATTCTGTGACAGAGCTCATAACTCAAATTACTCGTATGTCAAATCAAGAAGTGAACGAGTGAGACATGTGATGCTGGGCTGATGTTGTGGAGTTCACTGTGACGTTCGCTGCAACCAACTAGTGGTGGGGTATCTGAAGCTGGCTCGTAACCCAAATTTTAACTCACAACTCAAAGCAAAAAATTGGCTGAGAGATGGTTTGTATCTCGAAAAACTCATTAGTCAGGACACTCGTAAGTCAAGGCCCCACTGTATAGTCTTTTTGAAACACACACACACACACACACAATTATTAACAAACTAGAGGCCCAGTGCACAAAAATTTGTGCACTTGGGGGGGTCCCTCAGCCCGGCCTGTGCCCTCTCGCAGTCTGGGACCCCTCAGGGGATGACCACCTGCTGACTTAGGCCCACTCCCTGGGGGATTGGGCCTAAGCTGGCAGTCAGACATCCGTCTGGCAGCCCAGGAGCCCTCAGGGGATGTCCATTTGCCAGCGGGGAGCAGGCCTAAGCCACAGTTGGACATCCTTAGCGCTGCTGAGGAGGCGGGAGAGGCTCCCACCACCACTGCTGTACTGGCAGCCGTCAGCCTGGCTTGTGGCTGAACAGAGCTCCCCCTGTGGGAGCGCACTGACCACCAGGGGGTAGCTCCTGCATTGAACATCTGCCCCCTGGTGGCCAGTGTGTGTCATAGTGACCAGTCATTCCCAGTCCTGCTGTTAAGGTCAATTTGCATATTACCCTTTTATTATATAGGAGTGCCTGACCAGCCTGGGTGAGGGGCTGATGGCTGTTTTCAGGCTGGCCACAACCCCCAGCCACCCAAGCTCCTAGTGGAGGCTGGCTGGAAGCAGGTATCTGGGATTTATTTGTCTTCTATAATTGAAACTTTGTTGCCTTCAGCAGAGGCCACAGCCATCTCAGGGTAGGCGGGAAGCTTGGCTTCCTCCATCTCCCGGGCAACCAAGCCTCCTGCTTGCTCCAGCTCTGGGGCTGCCGGCTGCCATCTTGGTTGGGTTAATTTGCATATAGTTGCTCTGATTGGCTGGTGGGCATGGCTTGGGGCATAGCAAAGGTACCGTCAATTAGCATCTTTGTCTTTTATTAGTGTAGATTGGTATTATCCCAGGAAATATTTTAATGTTAATAAAAATATTAATAAATTCACTAGATTAAGAGTTTATAGGAGGGAGCCTGGCCAGTGTTGCTCAGTGGTTGAGTGTCAATCTATGAACCAACAGGTCATGGTTTGATTCCTGGTCAGGGCACATGCCCAGGTTGTGGGTTCAATCCCTAATAGGGAGTGTGCAGGAGGCAGCTGATCAATGATTCTCTCTCATCATTGATGTTTCTATCCTTCTCTCCCTCTCCCTTCCTCTCTCTGAAATCAATAAAATATATTTTTTTAGAAAGAGTATATAGGAGGGAAAAACCTGTGATCACATAAATAGATAATAAAACAGTTGATATAGGGAGCTCTGAGGTGTTAATATTGTATTCTAAATTTGGTGTTGGGTACATGATTGCTTATTTAATTGTTATTGGTTAAATTGATATGCTTTCCTTCTGTAAATATGCTGTATTTCATAATAAAAATGTGATTGTGAGGAAAATTGTTTTATGATTGGCAGTTTGCTCAGAGGTGGACTGTGTCAGGAGTAGACCTTCCTCTCTGCAGTAAGGGTAAATATTTACAATATTTACCATATGGTGATTTGGACAAAATCCCCACTAAGGACCCACCTATCCATGCTTCTATACCCATTTCCACCTCACCCATACCAGGCAGTGTTTTCATAAAGTTAGAATAATATACACAAACCCAATGGAAACTGTACGTTTTTAGCTGAGAAATTACCCATAGCCTTTCAGACCAGGGGAGAGCCAAGGAAAGTTCCCTCCTAAATAGTGTGAGGCCTTGAACACCTTATAAAGGTCTATGGAGCTACTGCTTCTCCTCAGATAATTTTTTTTTCCATTTTACCTCTCCCCTCTCTTCTGTGAACCTCCTAGATATCATCTCATTCCCACAGTTCTATCTGGCTGCCATATACCTGGATTTTACTTCTTGTTCTGGCACCTTAGGATTAAAAATGTATTTATGTGGTCTACCTGGCTTCTCCCCAGAAAGTAGCTTCTTGTATTCTTCCTTTATCTGAATCTTTGCACTGCCCATGGACAAGTAATGCTCTGGCTCAGATTAAGAACCTGTCCTGCAATGTTATGAGGGAGGAAGGGGCATATGCATATGCTTTAGCTTAGTTTTTTTTAAGTAAAATGGAACTTAATAATTTTTATTTTTGTGATGCAAAAAACAACTAACCTGGATGGAGCAAATATTGGTCCAATTGCAATATCAAAATAAGAAAGTTAATATTAAAACTATGAAGACTTTTTCTAGGATATTTACATATAAGTGAAATTATTGGATGAACAAAAAGTAAGGAAATAACCTTAAATTAAATGCAGATACTATAATGCCTTTTTGTACAAACCACTGTTTATCTAAATCCATAGTATTTTTGCATTTGCATAAATGAACATTAAATAACTTTATTTCTAGTCTTGGAAAGATAACTAGATGATTTTATTTTCAAGCTAACAATATTTCCTAAATTGGGGTTTAATGTTTATAACCTTTAACAAAAGATTGGGGTGTAACCAGAGTCATATTTCTTTTATTTTTCAAATTGATTTCTTAAAACCCCACATCCTTATTAGCAGTATTCCAATTTATTCTTTTTTTTAGGACTTTAGCTTGCACTAATTAAGAAAAGGAGAATTTACTTGGTATAAAGAAATCAATTCTTCCAAAATCTATCTACACAGAGAGCTAGAGAGCCTAGTTCTAACACCATTGTGTTGTTGCCATAAGGAGTCACAGTTGGACTCTGGTTCTCCAACATGTGATGGTTTCTTGTCCACTGCTGAGGTAAAGCCTGAGGTGGTTTAGATCCTTTATGGGACAAAAGGGTACCTGACCTAGGTTCTCAACTTTATGGTTGTGTGTGTGTGTGTGTGTGTGTGTGTTCTTAATGTCACACTCACATTCTCAGTCCTTATTCTTCAAAGTAAAATAAGACTTACTCAGAGATTGAGCACCTATTTACCAATCTTGTGATATAGGCCCAAGATACTTCCTTTGAATAAGAGTCCATTAATGGAAGTCTCTTAATCTCTTTCATCTATATATATAAAAACCTAAGTGAGTGTCTGACTGTTTGCCTGGTAACTATGACACACAATGACCACCAGGGGGTAGATGCTCCAACCAGTAGAGGAGGGAGCCTGATTCTTCATGGAATCAGCCATGGGTTAGGTTGCTGCTGAGGCACTTTTGGCCCCAAATCTGCTTCACCCACACCCCGTACCCAAAGAGGAGGGAGGCCGATTATGGGGTGTGTCACCTGAGAACCATCCTCTTGCAATCCGGAACCCCTTGGGGGATGTTGGAGACCTGGTTTAGGCATGATCCCCACAGGCCAGGCTGAGGGACCCCACCGTTGCACGAATCCATGCACCCGTACTCTAGTTAATAAATATTTATCCAATAGGGGAGGGGTTTCATTTGAAAACCAAAGAGAACTTAGATACTTAAGAGCTGTTCTGGATTTGGACTGTATCCAGATTTTTGTCTGATTATTTCCAATTTTTTTACCATTTCTTCTCCCACATTTAATTTGACAATTACTGGAATATGCACAAGCACTGTTAATAGGTATCATAATAAACACAAACAGTTCTTGGTACACATTCATCTCCCCATGGGAGTGGGCTTACAGTTGAGTAGCCTACTAGCCTGAGTCTTGAATAGTCACTGGACATCAGTTGGCTTCCTTTACAGAGACAGTGAAAAGTGGTAGTTAAATTGGTTAGTTGGTTGAGTAGAAATAGGCTTCTTATATGAGATGATATTACATTAAAATGGCATATAAAATATGATAGTACAAAAGAAATCTGAACTAGGAAACACAGGTGTCCCTATATTTACTATCTTTTAGTGAAAATGCCTTCATTCATCCCTGGTTAATAGAGTACTCTTACAAATTTTTGGTTTGTATTATACTCTACACAATATGAGTTTGTTGTGTGTGTTTTTTTTTTTAAATATAAATAATGCTTAGTCTGAAAGACTGGGTCTCCACGTGGAGAGAAAGGCTATTAGCAATGCCAGTGGGGGGAAATGGTGAATGGGTGATCAGTCCTGGGTTGCAGTCTACTAGGAGGAATAACACAAAAGGCAATAAGTCATGTTTGTCATCTGATTCTCTAGGTATCAGACAGCTTTAGGCCCCATTGTAAAAAAAAAAAACAAAAAAAAAAAAACAAAAAAAAAACAAAAAAAACAAACATTAGTTGGCAACAGTAAAGCAATCTGAATGTTCTATCAACTTCAGATGTCATAAGACATAAATCTCAGCCTTTTTACTTGTGTGGCCTTAGATAAGTGACTTAACTTTATACAACGCAGTTACCTCATCTGGAAAGCAGTGCTGGTACCTATCTCTTTGTGAGATATATTCATTTAATAAATTTTAAAAGTATGTGTTAAGCACTTAGAAAAATCTAGCAGTTGGTAGGAACTAAAAAATTATAGCTAATAATAATATTAAGAAAATTATGTGCAATGAAATCTGATTTGGAGCTACTAACATCTCTTACACACTAGGTCAGGGGTGGGCAACCTTTTGACTCTAGGGCCACAATGGGTTCTTGAACTGGACCGGAGGGCCGGAACAAAAGCATGGATGGAGTGTTTGTGTGAACTAATATAAATTCAAAGTAAATATCATTACATAAAAGGGTATGGTCTTTTTTTTGTTTTTTTAGTTTTATTCATTTCAAATGGGACGGATCCGGCCCGCGGGCCGTAGTTTGCCCACAGTTGCACTAGGTCATTAATACATGTGTGTTACAATAGTAAGTCCCTGACTGATAGTCCTTGACCAGATATCTGAGTGATGTCCACAGTATTCTCTCTCTTTCCCAACCTTTTGGTCATATGTGACAGTACATGTAACAAGGTCTTATAATGGAAGTTGCCTTGCCTCAAATTTAAATAAAGTAACAAATAGAACAGATTTTGGGATGCCAGAGTGAGGATGATAGAGACTCCCTCTTTCAACTATTAAAATTTCAAAGAATATAACATAGGACCAGTTCAATATCTGTTCAACAGCCTGATCAACAATATAAATATAGACCTTTTTAAAAAAGAACAACTATATATATCTAACCTGAATCAAACCTGGGCTACAAAAAAGTTTTAATGCTAAATGAAGTTTGGAGTTTTGCAATATATATATATATATATATATATATATATATATATATATATATATATTACATCTGGACATTCTGATTGCTGAATTGAGATTACATTTGCCACCTAGATTGACCACGGAACTCTTCATTAACCTGAAAGTGAATGAACAGATACCCATGAGCTCTGTAAGAGATTTCAGTGAAGAGTGGAAGAAGAGAAGAAGATTATCCCTGTACAAAAAATGTTTAAAGAGACCTTGGGGGGAAGGACAAAAATTAAGTTGCCTTTTATTTCTTCCATCTTTATTATGGTCTCGCAGTCCAGGATCCCTCAGGGGATGTCTGACTGATGGCTTAGGCCTGCTCCCCCATGGGCCTAAGCCGTCAGTCGGACATCCTTAGCACTCCCGTGGAGGTGGGAGAGGCTCCCGCCACCGCCGCTGCACTCAGCCATGTGAGCAGCACTACCCCTGTGAGAGTGCACTGACCACCAGGGGGCAGCTCCTGCATTGAGCATCTGCCCCCTGATGGTCAGTGATGGCATAGTGAGTGGTCGTTCCACCGTTCAGTCAATTTGCATATTAGCCTTTTATTAGCCTTTTATTATATAGAATGCACACAAAATTTATCATTTTAACCGTTTTTAAATGTACTACATTTCAGTGGAATTAAATGCCTTCATAATGTTGTGCTACCATCACCACCATCAATCTCTAGAACTCTTTTCATCTTGTAAAACTGAAACTCTAAACCAGGGGTCCTCAAACTATGGCCCATGGGCCACATGCGGCCTGCCGAAAACATTTATCTAGCCCACTGGGTGTTTTTGCCACCGCTGCCTGTTGCTTAGCAGCCGGCTCATCCCGGGCCTGCAGTGCGCATGTGTGGAATGTGCGCAGCAACCTCCGACTCCCCTCCTTCTCTCTGTCTCTCCTCGACTCCTCCTCTCAGTCTCGGGTGTGATCGGATGAGTCATGAGCTTGCCTGTGCAGAGCCTGCTGCTGCCTGAGGACCGAGGTAAGAACAAGTTAGGATTTATTATTTTTTTTTTTTGAAGTTAGGAGGTCTATTTTTTTTTTATTATTTTGCAGTTAGTAGGGCCTTTTTTTTTTTTTTAAGTTAGGAGAGCCTTTTTCCAGAATGAAACATCTGAAATCTCCAACCAGATCTAGACTAACTGATGCACACTTGCATCACTTGTTACGACTAGCAGTGACAAATATGGAACCGGACATTGACCATCTCATTAGCCAAAAGCAGGCCCATAGCTCCCATTGAAATACTGGTAAGTTTGTTGATTTAACTTTACTTATTCTTCATTTTAAATATTGTATTTGTTCCCATTTTTTTTTTTTACTTCAAAATAAGATATGTGCAGTGTGCATAGGAAATTGTTCATAGTTTTTTTTTTAAACTATAGTCCGGCCTTCCAACGGTCTGAGGGACAGTGAACTGGCCCCTTGTTTAAAAAGTGTGAGGACCCCTGCTCTAAATCCATTAAACAATAACTCCCCATTTCTCCCTTACCCCCCAGCCTCTGGCAATCACCATTCTACTTTCTGTAAGTTGCCTTTTGAATATATGTGTGTTTTTTTTTTTTTTTAAATACATGGGTTACCATAAATGGTAGAATCATTTTCAATTCTTCATTCTTTAGTATCCACATATCTTGGCTGTTTCCATGCAGGCTTTATTTTTTTTCTATACAATGCTTTTCTAAACTTTATATTCTTATGGAGTCATTGTCAAATACATTATTCAAAATATAGTCAACTCTAGCTTAATCTAAAGCAATTTCTCTACTGTTGATCTCTTTCCATTTAAAGGGCTATTAATGATTACCGTCAAACTATCCTCATTTATGTACATAATCTGCTATTTTACATTTGTCCTGATACTTCTCAGAAGGTATTATTGGAAGGCAAGAAACATCTTACAAGACTATACATTACAGTATTCGCAGGTATGCTGAGAAACTCAGGCATGGTTGGAAAACCATTTGGAAGAATGAAAACAAATGGAATGGTGACAAAGGCACAAATGCTTAGCTTCAATAGTAAAGAAGTCTAACTGAGAACAGATATCAAGGACAAAGTAAACATTTTTCAGTACAGATTCGGTAATTTCATATCTGGATTTTGCAGAACACTGCAGAGTTTTAATAACTGGCCTAGTTGTTCCCTTAGAACACTTAGTTGGTCAGACCTGGGTCCTAAATTTAGGTTTGATAACTAGCTGGTTGGCATGGGTCTGGCTTGGTAATGGCAAAAGTAAAATGACAGTAGGGGCACTATCTCAAAATATGAAGAGTTTTCAGTTTGGTGAAATTGTTCATATCCAGGGAAAAACATTTTCACATATTTCTTGAAGAGAGACAAGGATATTCATGATGATTCAATGCCATACAAGTAATACAGTATGGACTGTGTGTGTGTGTGTTTTCAGACAATTTGGTCCACAGCTTGCTTATTCCAAAAAGTGAGAAGGTCAGAATGTGGATCATGTGAGAGAATGAATATGACAACAACATAAATAGAATAAAAGTAAGATTTTTTAAATGGGAAAATGTATACATACTTAAGAAATGCTTTTTAGCTGTTTTTATCTCTCTCTGTCTCTGTTTCTTTCAATAGCACTAGGAAACAGGAGTATACATTGAAAATCATCAGGAAAACACTGAATTGAAAAGGATATGACAAATGAAAGTTGAGTTAAGAAGCATGGAATAACTGAAAATATTTTGTGGCGGGTCTATCAATAAAACTACACCCTTTAGATGATTTTTATTTTAGTTTTGCTGACTCCAAAACACAAATTTAATGTATTTATTTTTCTTACATTATTTGATCCTGCACTCAGAAACTTGAGCAAAGAATGAAAACCAGATTTAGGTTTTCTCCTCAAAGGAAGCTTGTTTCAAAAAAAAAAAAAAAAAAAAAAAAGGAACGTACTCTAGGAAAAGGCCTGAGCAACAGCAGCACAGATCATTTCAGTCAATGAAAAAATACATTAAAAACACTGCCCTGGCCAGCGTAGCTCAGTGCTTAGAGCATTTTCCCGTGCCCTGAAGGGTCTTGAGTTCAATTCCCAGTCAGGTTCCAACCCTGGCCCCAGTCGAGGTGTGTGTAGGAGGCAACCAATTGCTGTCTCTCTCTCACATGGATGTTTCTCTCTCTGTCTTTCTCTCCCTCCCCCTCCATCCCTCCTTTCACTCTCTGTAAAACACAATGGAAAAAATATCCTCAGGTGAGGATTAACAACAACAACAACACCCAAAGCACACACAACACACAAAATGTGGACTCTCCATCATGGACACACACAAAGTATTAAAATGTATGATCAAAGAAGGGTCCAGAGATTAAAATGAAAGTGACAGTGAATTGGTAATATAATTGAAAACATTTTGAGAAAAAATTTAATAGATATTGAATAGGACACTATATTGCAAAAAAATGTACTTCTCTGAATGTGTTTAGGAATTTGCTTTATATGTCTTGCTTTATCAAAATTGGTAATAACTTGTCAAGAAACAATAAAGGGTTATTAAAAATCACAGCTTTACACAGTAGGGCAATGATGTCAAAACATAGAATGGTGGTGTCAATCACCCTGATTCTATGTTAGCTATGAAAAATTGGTTCCTGCAAGGGTTACTAGCATGTCCTTCAGTCTTAATTGTCAACTGTTGTAATCAATAACTTTTATTTCTTTATATTTTTATTTTTTCTTCTGACTTGCCAACTATACATATACGTATAATTTTATTGAGATTTTTAAAGTAAATTTTATTGTCTTCCACTTTAGTGTTTTCTCCATCATACTGATAATCCTGTACCCACTCTCCCTATACATCATGTCCCCTGGATCAACTTTTCAAATGCCATCTTTAGCTTATTTTGCTTCCACAGGTATTTTATATTCTCAACATTGTTCACTGGCACACTACTTTTTGTTTGTCAATTTGTCAATTAAGAAGACTACATATAAGTTTCCAAAATCTAATAACTGGGTTGGCTCAAGATAAGGAATTTAAAAGGAGTCTAAAGAGTAAACATTAAATATGGCTTGCATAATTGAACTTCTGCCTTTTACTTTGAGATCCCTAGTAGTTTACTTATGTATTGTGAAACTGCATAAATATCTCAAAGTAAATTCACAAGAAGCCAGGGGTCACTCAGTGTTCCCGTCTTAAAAGTTGTTTTATAAGGTATACTTGAAGAGGCATCACCATTTGTCTTTATCAGTCAGTTAACACACCTTCAGAATCTTGCTACTGCACTGAGAATCATAGACCTGAGAAGTGGAAGCAAAACAAAACAAGGTGATTTAGAACTATTGTGCCAAGAATATACTGATGCCTGTGAGACCATGTGGAGTGTAGTAGGGAAATATCATTGTAGTCACTTGCCCACCTCTAGCACCTTTGCTTGCTGGTCCGAGTTCCACCTGCCCCAGCCATGCTCTCTGCTCTTGCCTTGCCAAGCTGGCGCCACTCTCTGCCACAGCTTCAGCACCTAGGCCGCCAGAGCAATGCTAAAATAGTTGTGCCCAGGGCTCTGGAGGAATTGGGCAGCCCTTTTCGCTTCTCCTGAACAATAGCCCTTTGGTGAGCTGCCTGAAGCTCTACAATATTGCTCATATACCAGGAGTGGCCACCGATCTGAGCCACATAGAGACCAGAGTGACTGTGAAAGGCTACCTTAGACCTGAGAAGCTGGCAAACTGCCTCAAAGGTTGTGATTGGTGGTAATTCCAGCTGGAGTCCCAGACATGACATGGGATGACCTGTTCAACACCAATGATACAATTGTGGTCACCTTGACTGCTGCCTGTGCCCAGCATTGCCTTGAGGCTGTGATCTGCATCATTTCAAATCCAGGTAACTTCACCATCCCATCACATCATAAGGTTTCAAGAAACATGGAGTGTACAACACCAATAAGACCTCTGGGGTGACAACCCTGGACGATGTCAGAGCCAACACTTTCATCGCAGAACTAAAAGGTTTGGATCCAGCTGGAGTCAATGTTCCTGTCTTTGACAATCATGCTGGAAATACTATCATCCCCTGATCACTCAGTGCATTGCCAAGGTGGACTTTTCTCAGGACCAGCTGACAACCTTCACTGGCCAGAATTGTGGTGGTCAAGGCTAAAGCTGGAGCAGGCTCTGCCACCCTGTCCATATATTTTCCCTGGTGGATGCATTCAACAGAAAGGAAGAAGCTGTTGAATGTTCCTTTGTTAAGTCCCAAGAAATGCACTGTCCCTATTTCTCCACACCAAAGCTATTGGGGGGAAAGGGCATCAAGAAGAATGTAAGCATTGGCAACATCATCCCTTTCAAAGAGAAGATGATAGCTGCAGTCATTCCTGAGCTGAAAACCTCAATCAAGAAAGGAGAAGAGTTTGGAAAGATCATTAAATGAGAAAGCAGTTAGTGAGCAATTCATTTCCTTAACTTAATAAAGCATCATGTCACTATAATGTCATTTCAGATATCTTTGTATCTCAATTTGCTTTGATGATGAGTACTGTATTCACATTACCATCTCTTCCAAATTGTAGGTCAGTTCACCAGTGCCTCAATAAACACAGGCTTTGATTTTCTCTAAAAAAAAGAAAGAGAAAGAAAGAGAGAGAGAGAGAGAGAGAGAGAGAGAGAGAGAGGGGGGGGAGAGGAAGGAAGGAAGGAAGGAAGGAAGGAAGGAAGGAAGGAAGGAAGGAAGGAAGGAAGGAAAGGAAGGAAGGAAGGAAGGAAGGAAGGAAGGAAGGAAGGAAGGAAGGAAGAAAATACACTGATGCCAGTTAAGGTACACGACGCTGATTAATTCTTGCTAATGGGACCAAAATCAGTGGCAACTTGAGCCTGATGATAAGTAGGCATGAAAGAAACAGCATTGTCTTGGTCACCACACAATGTATGAAGAGTAAGGAAGAAAGTTGAGACTTTTAAAATCTCTTAGCACCTGCTTTGATATAGCTACTTGCAGTAGAAGTGAGTCCTGAGAGGCCTGAGAAGATGACGTAGCTCAGATGCTTCCTAAAGTTTAACTTGCACATGAATCAGTATGGATCTGGATCTGTTAAACAAAATATTCTAATTCAGTAGGTCTGGGGACACGTCAGGGATCTGCATTTCTAGTGAACTCTCAGGTGAATCCAGTATTCCTGGCATCCTTCATGTAGCAAGGATTGAGAGCAGTAGGGATGGAATCTACTAAATGAGCAGATGGGGAGAGGAAGGAGGGATGGGACTTACAGAGAGAGAACAGAGGATAAATGCAGGTTCTGATTAGGCAACCAAGACCTGGAAGGCTTACTCTTTCTCTGTAGTACCCCTTCCTCAGGAGTTATCAAGTATTTAGAAAGTGTAGTAATTCAAAACTATATAGTGCTATTTGATTATTTTCCTGGAAATTGGTGAAAGAGCTGACATTGTATCTAGGTTGGTTAGGGGTAGAATTGAGCATTTTACTAGTTGTAGAACCCCTTAAAGAGAAGAACAGAAGCAGCAAGGATTTTAGACTCTGAAGAATCATGGAATTAGATGCAAACAAAGTTTACCTAAATCCCCCAGGGACTAGCTGATACCTGGATTATAATCCTAATATATAAAGAGCCAGGGTCTGTCACAACTGGACAAATGACTGAACAGTGGGCCCCGGGCCACTGGGGCATGGTGGCAGGAGGGATCTGTGGACCCCAGGACGCTGGGGCATGGCAGCGGGAGGGATCTGTGGGCCCCAGGCCACCAAGGTGCGGCAGTGGGAAGGGTTGGTGGGCCCCAGGCCTCCATAGCATGGTGGTGAGAAGGGTCTGTGGGCCCTGGGCCACCTGGGCATGGTGGCAGGAGGGATCTGTGGGCCCCAGGCCAGCTGTGTAGGTCCCAGGCTCAGGTAGCCATGGGTAGCTGCAAAGGGCCCAGGCTCAGGCTGGCAGTGGCAGCAGCAGTGGGGTAATGGGGATGGCGCCTTACCCTGACCCACCAGGTCACCTCCTGCAGAGGGAGGCCAGACTGTGGCTTAGGCTGGGGTCCAAGGCAGAGGTACTTAGGGGCAATCAGGCCGGCAGGGGGGGCAAGATAGGGGCGATCAGGCAGGCAGGCAGAGGTGTTAGGGATGATCAGGCAGGCAGGTGAGTGATTAGGAGCCAGCGGTCCCGGATTGTGAGAGAGTGCAGGCCGGGCTGAGGGACACCCTCCCCATGCACGAATATCATGCACCAGGCCTCTAGTAATAAAATAATTATAATTAGTGCTTACCATATGCCAGGCATTGCACATTATATAAATTACCTCATGAATCCTCACACCAACTCGAACATGTAGGTATCATCCCATTTTATAAAGGAGAGAACTGAGGTTAATAGCATGCCCAGATCCATACAGTCAGTAGGTTCCAGAGTGAGTATCTTAGCCATGGTCTGGCCAAATCAAAAGCAATCCCTGGTCTTGTTTATCAAAGAGCCCTTAGCACCAAAACTTTCTCAAGTAATAAACCAGACAAAACCAAATATAACTTATTTCAAGATCTTCATGGTGATTTTCCTTTAACATCTCCTAAGATTTTCAAGTTTCCTAGATTGACTTTTACAAAGGACATTTTAATTTGGGGCAGATAGAATCCCCTTTTACTCATGTTTATAGAATTACTAGTGGCCTGGTGCACAAAATTCGTGCACATTAAAAGGGGATTAATTAGAGGATATATTTTAATATTGCAATTTGCCCTTTCTCTATAATAGAAGTGTCAGAGATGAAAGAAAATCGGTAAAATGCATATGAAAATCTTCCTCCTGTCAGAGTCTGGGGCACATCATGGGACCCAGAGTCAAGTCCCCGCCCACCCATGTGAGCCTCGAAATCATGTGAGACCCAGACCCAGCCGCCCCCCCAATTGGGCTAGATCCAGACCCAGCCAGTCCCATCCTTGTCAAACCCCGCCAGGTGGGGAGCATAGCCTCAGGTCCCTGGTCAAGCCCTGCCAGGCAGGGGTGCAGCCTGAGGTCCCCTGTCAAGCCCCACCAGGAAGGGAGCACAGCCTGAGGTCCCCCAGCTTGGCTCTAGGGCGGACAGAGCAGCCTGAGGTCCCTCAGCCCAGTACCGGGGTAGGGGGCACACTTTGAGGTCTTCCGTCAAGCACTGCTGGGTGGGGGGCATGGCCTCAGGTCTCCCAGCCTGGTGTCAGGGCAGGGGGCCTGGCCTCAGGTCCCATGGCCTGGTGCCGGGGTGGGGGGCACAGCCTGAGTTCCCTTGTTAAGCCCCGCCAGGCAGGGGATGCAGCCTGAGGTCTACCGGCCTGGCACTGGGTCAGGGGCATGGCCTGAGGTCCCCTGGCCTGGCGCCGGGGCAGGGGGCCTGGCCTCAAGTCCTCTGTCAAGCCCTCCTGGGCAGGGAGCATGGCCTGAGGTCCCCTGTCAAGCCCCTTGGGGGGCGGGGTGCAGCCTCAGGTCCCTGCTGATTACTTGTTAAGGCTCATTATGGGAACTCAGCCTCCGCTGTGGGTGCAGCCATCTTGTGTGAACGGAAAGCCTGCCTCCTCTGTGGGCACCGCTATCTTTGTGGCAGAGTGACAGTCAATTTGCATATTACCTCTTTATTATATAGGATTGTAATCTCTGGGGGGCATGTGAAACAGTAGGCTAAGAAAAAGTTGAAAGAAAAAGATTCAGGGAATGACAAACAACACTGATCTTCATATCGTTCTGTTATTTCCACCTTTATTTGTTTGGACCTAAATTAGCTGACATTCAAATTTGACAGACTGCTGACAAATCACACAATACTACTGACTCACTTTACAGACAAATTTTAAAAGGTGAAATCTAGAGGTGAGAGCTACATTGAAATACAGTTCCTAAGAGGATCATTTTTCCACTAGCCTCAGTTCCCTAGCATTGCTGACATTTAAGACCACCTTTTGGAAATTCCAGAGAGAAATTGCTTAACTGCATTCTTTTCCTTGGAAGTGTGAGTATAAATTGCTCCAGGTACCCTTTCTACTTAATCCTTTTTAAAAATGTTAGCCTTTCCTTCAATTAACTTTGAGCCATCCCTATATTTGAGATGTATAAATTTGGGGTTCACTTTTCCCCATTGATAATGTGAATCCTTCAGGCCACAAAGAAAGGAGGGGCCCACACTTGCTAATGAAAGAGAACTTTCTTACACTGCAGGCATAGTCCCTATCAGGAGAACACTGGGAAGGGCTTCCAGCCACAGTTTGAGACTTGTCTATATTATAAAAAATGAACACATGGGAGAGATTACAACAGTGCCAATCATCTTGGATGAAACTATTTTTGAGATCAGAAACTGACCATATTGCTGTCTAATTTGGCAAGGGGGTGGGGGCAGGGTGTTCTATGCAGGCATTTATCAGAATTTTTCTGCCAAGTCACAATTGTCTTCATTCAAATGTCCAAGGGTAAAAGTCTCTTTGAAAACTCACCAAGAAGTGAACAAAGATGGCTTTAGAGTAAAATCTAAAGTAACAGAGGAGGCTTAGCTAATGAGCTCCAAAAAGAGTGACGGAAAGGGTGAACAATTATCCATAGTGATTCCTGATGGCCATGATTCAATCTCTGCTCTAACTTCCCTTGGCTTGTGTTGAAGTGAACAGCTAAGTCATGATTTAATACTAATCAGCTTCAAGTTCCAAGCATAAGGTAAACCTGCTCACCCTACCAAACAAATCAGTTACTCACGGTAACCATTTCTCAGGCTTCCCTCTCCGCCCCCCCCCCCTCCCCATTTCAAATCAACCCTCAACTGTGGCGCACACCAGGAGAGATGTAGAAATGATGTATCATGCTGATGGTTATCAAGGATAACTGAAATGCTATCAGGATGAGAATATGTTGGTAGGTGTTCACTTGCTTCAGAGTAACCAAAAGCTTCAATTTATAATTGTAGAAACAAAGAAATGAAAAATTTAAATGTAGTCATGAGGTGCTTGAAATGCTTATACTCCACAAAGCTGTAAGTAAATACAGATAAAATATAAATATGAAGGAAGATCTGATCCTATAAGTGACTGTTATTAAGGAAATAGAGGCTTGAAAAAGATGGAAAAGGCACTTAAATTTAGTCCCACTGGGAATATTCTAATTTCCCCTGTATTCCTACCTCCCGGGCATCTAATTCATACTTCTTTCATTACAATAAACATATTTATTTAAAACTAATCATCCTTCAACTCCACTGACCTCTTGTGTTTTCACTTTTATGATTTATTTTCTTTCTTTGTGGGCGAGTAAATTATAGGTACTACTGTGAAACAATTACCTTGAAGTCAAAACATCAACACATAATGTGAATCGTGAATGTGCTACTACTGACTTAAATGTAACTGATTCAATAATATCATACATTTTTAAATTGGAAAACACATTAGGAAATGATCAGATTTAGTTTTTTGAAGGTGGGAGTCTTTATTTTCATCAATGTTCTTTTTTTCTTAAAAAAAAAGCAGAAATAGCAAATATCAGTCACAATTATTTGTGATATTTCTAAGCCAAGAGCAATGCAACAAGAAATCTCAATAATGCAATACCCAATATACCATAACCTGGATCTCTCTTGGACATGATTATCATAAATAGCAGGCAAGCCTCATTATAGCATGGTTTCGCTCTCATCAGAATCTTTCTAGCATAGACCTCAAAAATGGAATAAAGAGAGCAAACCACTGAAGTATTCTTTGTTTCTAACTTATAATGTATTTTGCCAACCTTATCTGTTACATTGAAAAAAAGTTGATGGATATTTATAATCTTTTAATGATTATTTCATCAATGTTTTCCCATCCATTCTTATTTCTTCCTCTCCAAGAGTAGACAGTTCTAACCAGTGTGTGTCTGATGCCATCCCAGTGCTGAAAGTCTGCAGTGTAGGAAGACCTTTCTAGGATCTGGGAAGAAAAGCAGAACTCAAAGAGCAAAACAAAATGGCTTGTCTGTGAGGGAGGGAACCTTCTCTATATGGATGGTGACCTGGATTCAGAATAACTAGAGAAAACTTCCCACTGTGTATCTAAATAATGGGTAGAAGATTGACATTGACCAGAGGCTGCTGTGACAATGACAAGATTGGTGACTTGAACAATGTATGAGATTGCTTGGCTCATTCCTGAAAACAGTAAATTATCCCTGTTTAGTCCCTAACTGAATAAGTCCCCTCTGATTTTTCCCAAACCACTGAACTTTAGTAGTCATACATCTCAACTGCTAAGCAAATGTAGAGATGGTGCCCTTGCTGACAGACTGTGAGCAGACAGCATGGCATTTACTCCTCTTTATTCTCTTAAGAGACCTTCACAGTCTGGAACATGCTTCCCCTCCCCATCTCCTTTATACCATCTACGTCTCATCATGACACATTTGTACTTTTCTGATGAGTTTTCCAGTCAATTCCATCCAACCTCACCTTTCACATCGCTGCCCCATTTTCTGGCTTGATTGATTCAAGCATAGGGCTGATTTCTTCCTTTACTACAGGGTCTAGGGCAGGGGTGGGCAAACTTTTTGACTCGAGGGCCACGGTGGGTTCTTAAACTGGACCAAAGGGCCGGAACAAAAGCATGGATGGAGTGTTTGTGTGAACTAATATAAATACAAAGTAAACATCATTACATAAAAGGGTATGGTCTTATTTTTTTATGTATTTATTTTTTTAGTTTTATTCATTTCAAACGGGCCGAATCCGGCCCGCAGGCTGTAGTTTGCCCACGGCTGGTCTAGGGAATGACTCCTTCCTGCCTGTCCTTAGCTGCACAACTCATATAGATTCACACATCAGTGTTCTGTGACTCAAATTTTCAATTTCATGGAGCTCTTATACTGTGGGATAGATTTAGGGCCCCTAGCCTTTGATACCTGGAGGTCCATGGATAAGGGTGACTGTTGTGACATGCTGCCCTATGTTAGGCTCAGGTGAAAAGGGGGTCTCTGGCCTTTGTGTGACACTATAGTGCAGGGCCAACAGAGTCATTGTTTCTAAGAGATCTCAAATACATTATCTTGAGCTAGGAACTCTTTTTCCCTTACTATTTCTCAGATATTGGTCTATTTCAATCCTTATTTCTACCTTTTTCCTACACACACACACACACACACACACACACACACACCTTATTTGTCACCTCCCAGTCCACTTCCAGCCAGATAATGTTTTGTAGGTTTTCATTCAATGTTTAGTAATTGTTGAAATGCCCCCTACTTTTTCCATCTTTAGCATGAATGCAGGTCCACAATCTCTTATCTCCAAAATTTGGGGTCGGTTGTTTTAAGGAATTCAGATGTTTTCAGATTTTTGAAGGATACTATGGTACACATATTGTGAGACAACATCCAACAGGGTGTGTGGCTATTTAGTCACACTAAGTGGGATAAAAAATAAATAAATAGCCTCAGATAAATTTGAAATTGGTTTGATACAAACTTATGAAAAGAAAAAAAAAACTTTTGTCTTGAGAGCTTTTCATTTTTTGAAAGTTAGGATTAAAGATAGCTAATCTATATTATGTTGTGCAAATTCTAGAAACAATTGACAGAAGAATGGAAACTTTTAGGACAATTTGTTTTTTTGTTGTTAAAATGGCTTATTTTTCTGATTTTGGAGACAGTACACAGACAAGTTTGTAGGTAGTACAAAGAAGGATGGAGTCACTCAAGTAAGCCATTGAGAACAAGCCAGAAAAATGAAGTGAAACAAGTACAGAGGTGGCTAGAGTGAGGGTGGAGGAGGAAGAAAGCCCAAATTATTTATGTTTTAAATCCTCACCAAGGATATTATTTCCCATTGATTTTTAGAGAGAGTGGAAAGGATGGGGAGAGGCAGAGAGAAACATCGATATGAGAGACACATCACCACACCTGCCCCTACCGGGGCCTGGGATGGAGTCTGCAACTTAAGTAAGTATTCTTGAAAGGAATCAAACCTGTGACCCTTCAGACCCCAGGCTGACACTCTGTCCATTGAGCCACACCAGCTATGGCAAGAAGGCCCAAATTAGAGGGAACAAAGATAAAGAAAAAAACATCAGCTGACTAGAAATGGAATTTATTAAAGGGCAGGTGGTAGAACTTGACGAAAAATATTTATTTATAACTTAGAGGGCACAGTCAAAAAATTTCCTTAAACATTATTTTCAAAAGTACATTATAAGCCCATGAACATAAATCCAGGTAAAAGAAAACCATCACAAGCCTGGTCATCCCTATTAATCATCTTGGTTTTGTAAATTTTCAGTGTTCCACTAGGAACCATTTTCAAGGAGAAGCACTTAAGCTTCTTCCTCCTTGGGAGGTTGGGAGGCCAAGAAGTCAGAGGTTAAGGAGCTCAGAGTGCTCTAGGCATTCTTTATTAATGGCAACAAATATCATGATTGGCAGGTAGGGGAAAGTTACCAGTTCTCTAATTTCCAAATATAAGAAAACCATGGGTTTTTTATTTCACCTTGGGTTGGTTCTTATTCGCAAGTCACTTGACACTGATTGTTTCTTACATTCAAAATGTTGCTTGGGTCAAAATGTGATCAGCCCCATGGAAAGATGTGGTTAGAAGGAAATGGTTGTTAACAAAAACTATGAAATCTTATAGTGTCAAGGGCTGTGTTTCATGAAAAGAGAGAAGGTATTTATTCCCTTCTTCAGATCTTAACCACTATTTTGGGTTTCTTACCAATTTTCCAGATGATGAAAGGTCTGGGAACACCCCCACCCCCAGTGATCTACTATTCAACAAACTGTTACAGGAAAAATGGAAAACAGTCAAAGAGATGCAAAAGACAGATGACCCACCAATCACAAGCTGACCTAGTTAATTACAGAGTTACAAATTCAATTCCAAGGGGTGTTTATTCCTCAGGTATAGATAAGAAAATAGAGCCTTTCCTCAAGAACAGGGGCAAGGTCATATATGGCTGAATCCTTAGCCCGGAGAGCACAGTAGGTGCTCAATACATAGGTGTAGATTGAGCACTTAAAGATATGACACTCTTTCTATGCCAGGCCCTGGGCTAAGTCTTGAGGTGTACAAGAACAGGTTTATGCCCAGGGAGGGATTTAGATCCAACTTGGAATTGTCCAAAGTCCAAAGAATAACGGTTTCAGTCAATACCAAACCAAAGAACAGAGCAGCAGGTAAGCAAGCAAGGCTTACTTCACATTTTGCAGGAGCTTTCAATCCCATTTTAACGCCTGCATCCCCTGAGCAATCGCCCTTCATAGGGGGCGTGAAAGAAAGCGAGTCCCGAGAATAGAAGAAGCAGCAGTTTTAGAGGGAAAGTTAGGAAATAGGGAAAAGTGGGGGATTACTGGCTCTGAGACAGGGTCCCTCCTGGGTTTGAAAAGAGAGGACAAAATACCTGTTATCACCTTTCTCCTCCTTCCTCCAAATCCCCCAGGATAAGAAATTGACGGGCGGTAGTGGGGAGGGGATGGGGGTGGCTTTGCTCCATCACTGAGAGACCTCTCCTTGGTCCAAAGACTACAGCCCAGGAAACCTAGGATTCCTCAGCTGAAGCCTTCCAGAAAAGGACCCACCCAACTTGCTAAGAAAGGAAAACCCACGTGATGGCGGGGGATGGGGATGGGAAGCTAGGCGACCCTGCAGCCCTCTTGGCCAGGGGCGGGGCCAGGGGGCCAGGCTGTATCGACGAATTGCCCCGCGCAGCTGGTGCTGGTGGGGGCGGGAGGGAGGGGGGGGGTGTTCCTGCTGGTTCTGCGCGCGGAAGCGTGGAAGAGGAATCGCTCTGCGCGCGCCAGGGGCAGAGAATAGGGACCCGCTCCGCACGCATCGGACAGGGGCGGGGCAGGCGCCAGCTTCCATCTAGTGGTGCCTGGAGTTGAGAGCCAAAGCCTGACGCCGCCCCGCCCCACTCGGCACCGCCTCCCACTACCGGGGAGGGGCCGGGGCGGAGCTAGCGGGACTGCGCCGGGGCGGAGCGGGCACCCGGCGAGCGCGGGCAGATCGAGGCGCGGGTTCGGTGGCAAAGGCTCGCGGTGGGATCGGCGTCCCTGCGGCTGCTGAGCACCTCCGCCTCGGCCGGCCACCTCCGCACCCCCATTTCGCGGCGGCGGGAGGCGCGGAGCCCCAAGGGAGCGAGTTCCCGCGCCCCGCGGAGCCGCTGCTTCCCTTCGAGGAAGGTCCGGAACCCAGCCCTCCGGACCCGCCTGGCGTCTTCGCCTTCGGCGGGCCGGCTAACTGCGGCGCCCGGGGCATGGCTTCGGCGGGCAGCGGCATGGAGGAGGTGCGTGTGTCGGTGCTCACCCCGCTGAAGCTGGTCGGGCTGGTGTGCATCTTCCTGGCGCTGTGTCTGGACCTGGGGGCCGTACTGAGCCCGGCCTGGGTCACGGCCGACCACCAGTACTACCTGTCCCTGTGGGAGTCCTGCCGGAAACCCGCCAGCTTGGACAACTGGGACTGCGAGTCCACGCTCAGCAGCGGTAAGGGCCTGGCGCGCCGCGATCCCTTCCTCCCGCCCCGTACTGCCCCGCGCCCCACTGCCCGGACCGCCGCTGCCTCTGCCCCGCACTTTGTGTCCCCTCCCCTTGTCCGCCCCGCTCCATCCTGGCCCCTACACGCATCCTCGGATGTCCACCCCTGCCCTCTCCCTGATCCTAGTGGCCACACAAACCCATGCGATGTCCCGCGCCCTCCACCCTCCTCCCGTGGTCATTCCTCGGGCTCTGGAGTAACATGTATGCTCTTTGGGGTCATTGTTATCACTTAAGGCGAGAACCATGCGTCTGTGGCTTCCTCGCCCCCCTTGAAAAGGGAAAAGCAAAACCGACCCAACTTCACCGGGATGCCCTGGGTTCTCTCTCGGTCTTCTTCGCTCTGTTCTCCCTCCTCTCTCTTCGCGGGAAACCGCCCGAGTTTACCTCTTGGTGCCCGCGTTTCTGCCTTGTCTCCACTTTACCTGACTTTTCCCCAATAAGTTTAGGTTCGGACTTTCTATTTCCTGGCATTTTGGGGGGATGTGAAGAGTTGGGAGAGGGACAGGCTTAATTTCTCTTCCTTTTATGGTGACACTGCCCTTGGTTGTGAGTTGCCTTTTCTTCTCTCCCAGTCCAAGAACCTCCCCTCTCCTCCAGACCTTCCTTTCTTTTCTCTTCATGAACTATTCACAAAAGCCTGGGACTTAGTACCCTTTTCAGCCAGCACTGAAAGCTGCAAATGGAAAGATGGGGGTTGGAGACAAAGGTAGTTACTCGGGCTACCAGCCCCATGGGGGCTTTTACTGCTTTACTCTCTCCTTGACCCCCAGTTGCCTTCCCCTGTACCCCAGTTACGCCCGTAGTAGAAATCTGCCAACTTCTGATTTCTTGCTGCAAACCCTTTTCCTTGCTAATCTTGATTCTTCAGCCGGTGTCGTACAGAGAAAGGGGAATGGAGAGAGAGGACCTGCCTGTGATTTTATGCACTTAAACGCACCCCTGAAAAACTCATTAAATTCCTTCGTGCCAGTTTCATGTCTTTGGGACTATTTATAAAGCTTTGCTGGAAACGTTTCCAGTTCCAAGAAAGTTGAAATAACACAACAGCCACAAGAATCTGATTGACTTTTGTCTTTGGTTTCTTATTATAAGAGAGATTAGTTCACTTGGTTAAGTTTGGGCCATAAAATTGATTTTTCTGTTTACAAAAGGCCTTTTCTTCGATAGTTCCTCAAAATTTCCATTGAAGGGTTTTGGTTTTGTTACTTAATTCACTGTGGAGGGGACTGGTTGGCAGCAGGAGGTCAACATTTAGGCCTTTAATTCTTTCAGGGTTGGTTGTTTACAACTAAAGATGAAATAAGTCGGTAAAATGCCTTTCTTCAGTAACCAGGGGATCCAAATAAACTTTGGGGAAAATATCTTTTCTTTCTCCTCTTCAATAGAAATGGAAATTTATGTAGGAATGCCAGCTTCAGTGTGTCTCCTTAGCAACGTGAATCTTTTGCCCCTTTCCCACTGTCTCCTCAAATAATAGCCCCCTGGTTGTATAAAGACTTTGCAGCTAGGTTAGAGAAACCAGCTTTAAGTCCCATTTTCTTTTCAGGCCAGGATCCCTTTCTCTTGGCCAGGAATGCGGGGTATGGGGAGAAGCCAGCTCATTTTGTGGAGCAGTATGCAGGGTTGGCTAATCTCTCCTTAATTGCCTCCATACTCATTATCTTCTCTTTTCCCCTCTCCAGGCCAGGAAGCAGGGAGACCAGAGCTTAATGCAAAAGTAGTGATGATAGGACTAGGCAAGGTAGAAATCAGAGGCAGGTACAGTTTCTGATGTTTTCCCTCAACCCGTTATTCCGCCCTCATGTTGAAACTCATACACCAGCATTGACTTCTGTTTGGGTTCCTGAAAATCAGCTTTAGTTTTATTTTGCTTCCCAACTAGTTTTCATCCTAGAAAAAGTATACTTCATAAGCAAATGGGGTTTGGGGTGGGGAGTAGAGATGGCATTTTTAAGGATATCTGAAACAAGTTGTTGGCTTTCTTTATGTAGTAGCAGTTCATTTTCGTCTCCCCAAGGTGGTGTGTATGTGTATGTGTGTGTGTGGGGGGGGGGGTTGGGGGGGGATTGAAACAATATGGAAAATTGCTCAAGCTCCCACTTTACAAAATCAGTTTTCTTCCCATGTTCTGGACTTAAAGCCTGTATCCACTGGTGTTTTGAAACGAAGGAGGAAGCTTGAATTTAAAATGAGCAGTGCTTTTCTTGCATGTTCCAAGGGGCCAGCAGCTTTTCTCAGTCTGTTTGCTTTGTGGAGTAGCAGAAAGCAGGGAGAGAAATGTCTTCTCTAAAGATTTTAATAGATCCACTTCATTGTCTCTCAAAATGAATTACCTCGGGAGGAACCAGCAAGGACAGTTTTACAGAAGGCCCTTCACCAGGATCTTCAGGGCTTAATTAAAAACCTTTGTCTTAATTAGAATTAAAACTGCCGTGAAGAGGCCAGTTTGTATTTACAGAAGGGAAATTTCAGGAATGTTTCTACTGACGACAATCTGTCCTACTTAGGCCCAATTTCTACAGAAACTTTCCCCTCGGCCATTATTTTTAAAGCTGCATTTTAATTTTGGTACCAAATATGCATCATTTGCTGCTTATAACCTGCTTTATGATTCTAAGCCAAAGCAGAACTATGCCTTTTGTGTCCTGGTGTATTGAAGGTTGCGTCAGCACTTCTAGTAGGAACCAGTAATCCCGGTGTCAATCAGCACTAATGCTCTTCTCCTGTGTCCCAATTCAGTGTATGGAGGACAGTCCATTTTAAGATTTAAGTTTTCCACAAATGAGAAAGCGGCTAATTGGCTGCCATTTGCGGTGGAAACAAACAAACAAAGAAATAATAGAGTATGCTTGTTAGTAAGTTTCGAATCAGTAGTACTCACATGGCTGCTGGCCATAGAATTTCTTTCTAAGGATAGTTTTCCCCACTACCGATTTTGGGCTTTTAATAAAACCTTTTAATTCATGTTTAGTCTTAATTTTTTAAATGATAGTTATGTTTCGACTTTTGCTTAGTCACATTTAGTTTTAATAACTTTTTTAAAGAACATAGTTAGGGTTTCACAGCAATAGCAATTACAGGAGAATCCTACCTGTAAGTAGGATTACTGAAGTGTATGCAAGAGTGCTGCTGCCCTGAACTTGATATCAAACGTGCTGTATAACCTCTAGGGTGGTTTTACATTTCTTCTTTAAGATTCATAAATATGTAGCTTTCATGTGAAGCAAATTGTTTTGTTGTTTGTGTGACTTGTTAACTACGCAAAAAGCAAGGACACGCAGATGGCCAAATGAACACATTTTTCTGAGAGTAATTTTGGGATATAAGAAGTGTATCCATTTTTCCATCTGCAGAATACTTGATCAAATAGTTTGATTCCTTTTCAAGGAATATTGTGAACATCATTCCTGCTCTGTCCTAAAAATAGCTGCATTTGTAACATGAGTCACCGGCAGTTTTGAAATGACAGTGCACCATACGCTAATAACAGGTGAATATTATTATTTTCAGTTGACAAGAGGTTCTTTTAAGAGGGCTTTTTATATGTAGCTCACTTTTTAAAATGGTAGTATAAAAATCCACTTTAAAAGGCATCAGAAAACTTATCTTTACTGGTAGTTTAAGATAAATTGAAATGCCTAAACACCTGCAAACCTTAGAAAATCTGAGATACAGTGATTCTGAGTTCAGAGAGATATCATCTGTGCATATTTTAAGTCCATACCTTCATTGGAAGACAGCAGTTCTTTGGGAAAGCTCATAATGGAGTTTACTCCAGGGAAGGTTCAGTTTGTTGCTTAAAATGAGTTGATATTGATGCATGTTTACAAATACTCAGCAACCCTGGAGGTCACAGCAGTGAAACCCTCTTCCAGCTTCCTGCAAAAGAACATAAGCAGAACAAATGCTTTGGGTTTTTTTTAACCTACACAGCTCAGATTTATGGAAAAATTATGCAAAGAGTAGTATTTAGCACCAAAACTTTCTCAAGTAATAAACCAGAGAAAACCAAGTATAACATATGTCGAGATCTTCATGATGATTTTCTTTTAATATCTCCTAAGATTTGGGAGGATGTTGGGTATGGAGGGATTGAGTAAAAAAGCAAAAAGAGAACTCATGGACATGGACTGTGGGGTGATTGAGGGGGTTGGAGGTGGAAGAGGGCATAGAGGGGATAAATGGTGATAGGAAAAATAAGATAAATTAAAAAAAAGATTTTCAAGTTCCTGAAATTGACTTTTACGAAGGACATTTTAATTTGTGGGCAGATATAATTCCTCTTTTGCTCATATTTATAGAATGGTTGTAATCTCCAGGGAGCCATTTAGAACCATCTTTGTCAGCTAAGGGATTTGATGGGTGTGTGAGAAGCCTGGCCTTTCATAAAACATTTCAAAACAATCAAAAACATATCTTAAGCAATAGATTTAGCTTGCTGTCAGGAGTACCCTTTAGGAATTTCTTTTAAGTTTCTGTTTAATAGTAAGACTACTCAGCCAGACCATAATACACATCCAGTGCTACTAGATATGTTAGTGAAAAGGATTATCAGTGCTTCAAAGTAAGTCCCTGAATACATTACTTAAATACCACAGTAAACTTCTATATGAACTATGCCAAATTATAACATGATCCTGTAGGAGGGTCGAGTACTCTTGTAAGAATACATGAGGCTTTGGTTTCAAAATGCCCTGAAATTGGCCACTTACCAATCACGTGATCGCATACAACTTAATGTCTTTAAATGGTTTGTTATGACGATTAAATATACAAAAGTACATGCTCATTAAGGTTATGTTTCTTCCTTATTGTATATATTCAGAAAAACAAACCCAAGGTGATTTTTTCAATAATTAAGGACTTTTTCCCCCTTAAAGGGCACATTTTCTTTGCATTAAACAATGAAGTACATTGTTAGTTTCAAGTTTAAATTTTGATATGCATTACCTAGCATTTAATAGTACTCTTGGTAGATAGATCATGATCAGAAATAAAAGCTGCCTTTTATTCAGTACTCTTACAGGCCAGACATCTCAAGTATTCCCAAGGTCACAATAAACTTGCACAGTAGTGAATGCTATTCCTATATTCTTTGAAGAGACCAGAGATTTTTGTAAATTTACGAAGTTCTCAGTCAGTGGTAGAGACAGGATTTCTCCAATAGTGTTCTAGTTACAAATGCTGGGAAACAAACCACACCTAAAGTTAGTAGTGTAAAATAATTATTTTGTTGTGCTCATGACTTCTTTGGGTCAGGGATTCAGATAGGGCATAATGAGGATGGCTTGTCTCTGCCCCAGAATGTCTGGGGCCATAGCGGAGGATGACTTGAAGGAAAAGATCTAGAACTACAGGATCGTCTTCCAAATCATTTCCCTGGGTTTGGCACCTTGGTGGGAATGGCTGGGAGACTGGATTAAACTGGGACTGGCTTTTCTAGCTTGGTAGTCTCAGGGTAATTGGACTTCTTACAGGATGAGTGTGTTTGTTCAGAGCCAGGGTCCCAAGAGAAACAGGCTCTGTCTGAACTAGCCTGGAACATCACAGAGGAGCCATCTGGCCAGCCCAGATTCCAGGGGAGGACAGTTGGACTTCACCTCTTGATGGATTGACAACAATGTCACATTATAGAAGAGCATGCAGGATAGGAGATGCTTTTGGGCCACATTTACAGCATATATTTTGATCCTGGAGTCTAACTACAAATCTGCATTCTTACTTTATTGCCTCCAAAGAACAAAGACAACTAACTGCATAGCTTCTTTTCTTAAGAACTTTGAATAGATTATATAAATAATGTTTGGCTAGGTCGAAAACTACCCTGAATCTACACATGGCTTTAATGATTGCTCACTTGTAGGCAGTTAATTTGGATTTGGAATCAAATGAGCTCAAGAACCTAACCTGTCCACAAATAGAGAACTTTTTCTCTCTGTATAACCTTAGATCATCTTTGATTTAGTCTCAAATGACCAAGGCTCAAAGTGACTTAAGAATCTGGACTGTAACCTGCTAGTTCATGTTGCATGATAAAATTTTAGTATTAAAAAAAAGTTTTGTGAGTCTGATGAGATGTTTTGTAAACAAATACTAAAACATTAAAATTCCAGATAGGAGCCAGGTCTTGTAGCACTTGAAAGGTATTGGAATTGTAGAGTTGTTTTTTGTTTGCTTTTTAAAAAATGAATAAGTAACATAATTATTTGCCTAATAACTACCCATATACTGAATCAAAGAACCATAGCACATTTGGAGTAGGAAAGATTTTAAAAATAATTCTGCCCAATCAAATTTATTGCAAATATTAAGAAAAATTAGTCAAGGTACAATGTTAAAGACGCTATAGGGAGATTGTAGTTGTAGCTGTAGTATTTTTGCAGGGTCGGTTTTCAAAATTTCCTGTAATATTTCAGATAACTGTCTCGCTGCTTGAAGGATTGTTGCATACTGTCATGTATGCAACAATCCAAATTTTGGATGAAGAGGTTAAGGACTCCACAGGAAATAGATGTCCACTTTTTTAAAAAAAATCCTCATCTAAGGGTATGTTTATTGATTTCAGAGAGAGGAAGAGAGAGAAAAACATCAGTGTGAGAGAGAAACATCGATTTGTTGTCTCCCTCCCCCATATGTGCCCCAACCCAGGATCAAACCTGAAACCTAGGTATATGCCCAACTGGAAATCAAACTTGCAACCTTTTTGGTGTACTGGATACACCCATCTGGCCAGGGCAACATCTACTTTTTATAAGATTATCATCCAAAATTTGATTTCACATAGAATTTAGAGTCTTCAAATACTCTTATGTTGATAAGTTAGTTAAGTTTTTGATGTTTATTATCACCAAATTTACAGTGTTTCCATGGCTAGTCCTTAAAAATCAGACTTTTTTCTTTAGGTTTCTCCATGATATGGTACTTTAAAACAGCGACTTAATTTTAAGTTGAAAAATAATTCCAAAAATATGTGGAAGCCAGCCATGTACGCTTCTTAAATGGATTAAATGGATATACATTTTACTATATCAACTTATTACTATATTCTGGCTTTATTTTTTTTAAATACAGTTATCTATCAAAAGAGACTGATTTTCCCTTGAGCAGAATTTCATCCTCACATGTCAAAACCACTGACATGTAAATCTTTACCAGTTTTGTCAAAGTATTGGATCATCTCCCTTAAAAATTAGACAAGAACACCTTTCCTTGCCCTTTTTTGCTCCTATATTTGTATGGGATTTTGAGATACAAGTAGATCATCAGTTTTCTATTCTACTGTAATCTTGCCTTTGGCACCAAAGACTCCCATTGAAACAAAACAAAACAACATCCTACAAAAATATGGTACCATGGTTCCCAAAGAACAAAGAAAAAATATCTAGGAGATAATTTTTGTCTCTACCAGCTTATTAACTTTTGAGGTTTAAAATGATCATTTAATGAGCCATGTTTCAAGATAATGTCACAAATACTGATTCTGTCTTTTCAAAATAAATGTTTAGTAGGCAAAAAGATGGTAAAAAATAGAAGTCAGGACTTCTTGAGTCACATGTTCTCTATGCATAGAAAGGAACACCCACAGAAGAACTCAAATTTCTATCAAAGAAGATTTTATTGCTGTCATGTTTAAGGTCCCTAAACCAAGCATTCATCAAAATGCTGCCATAGTGCTTTGTGAATGCAACCTGGTTTATTCCTAACACCATTAGGTGACTTAGAGATAGAAATGACTTTTCCCCTCTTTCCTTGTCTTTTCATATGTACCCAAGGAGTTGACTTACCAACACATATTCATTGATTTCCTAGCAGGGAGTAGGCATTATCCTGGTACAAAGTCATCCAGTCAGTTCTGTGTCACTGTGCTGCTAGGTGGTAAGGTGATGAATGAAACAAATTAATGAAATAATATAAATGTGCAAAGTTCTGGAAAGAAGGATATTTAAGTTTGACTTCTGCAGGAGGATATAAGGGATCTCATCTAAAGAAGCTTGCTAACAGGAAACTGGTGGGACAGTTGCTTGCCAATTTTATCCTTCCATATTTATTTACTAAGAGGGTGTTTTAATACTGATCGTGGGTGACTGTCAGGCTGTCTTCTCTTTGATTGTTATGAGCTACCATAAATCCATCACAAAACCTTTTTAGTTGCTTAGAGAAAGGTTACCCCTCCTATTCCTGGTGTGGGTTTTCTTCTTCCTGCTTTTCAAAATAGCCAAGTTTTCCAATTGTCACCTTCTTAGTTTTTTTCTGAAGAATGAAGAAATAATGTTCAGTGTAACAGACTCATCACAACTTGATAGAAGTACTATGATTAGAAATTACTATTGAGAAATACCTGTACCCATTAGATAATATTAATTATCACCAAATGCTAATGAAAGTGTTCTAATATAGTACATTGGAAGAAACAGCAGTCATTAGCAGTGAAGGTGTCTTTCCTTTTGTCTAAATACTGAAATTTGCTTTAATAGCAAGGCTCTTTGCTAAGCTTTGTATACAATGGCTTTATTTTGGGTAAAAACCCCATATGCTATGGTATTTAGGTGATAAATTGCATTTCCACCAAATTTCCTAAGATAGAAGTCAGTGAAGCAACTAAAATGCTGCTTTGTTTATTCTAACATCACTACAAAGCAACTCAAAAGGCTTGAACAAAATTGTCATGGATTGACAATTAATAACCTGTTTGGTACTTTTGGGCAGCCAGAATTTTCCAAAATGTTGGCAAAATTGATCAGCACTTTGGTCACTTGAGTTTGTTGTATCACTAATTTGGATGGTTACCCGAGTCATTTATGTACTTAAAATTAGGTCGGGACTGTACTTTTGACACATTTTTTTATCCATAAATGAGCTAAAGAGTAGGACACTAAATTCTATTGTTTACAATTTGATTAACATGGCTATGTAAAATAGGTGCTTCTCTGCTATTATCACTTCATATTGTGTAGTCCAGTGCATGTAGTGTCTATATTGTTGGTCATTTTTATAAAAGACAGCATTGTTTGCCTTAAATAATTGTTTGAAGAATGTTAGTTTTGCTATCAGTTGTTTGAAAAAGAGGTGGTCATTTTAGTTATTGAAATTAGAATCTTTTATTTTATTTTTTTTGCTCTCTTTGTGACTCCATCTCATGGGATCGTGGAAAATTAATGCAGCGCTGATGGATTTAGGTCAAAATGCAATGTAGCCAAAAAAACAAAGTTTAAACTCCCTCAATAATGGTTTTGGTGTTTCGCTTCATTTGCCACATACAGACTAACTTTAAAAAGTTAAGTATATCATTTGATACCTTCAGAAATATTTCTGTGTTCCTTTTGCACAAAATAACAGCACCATTTTGGTTCATTCTCCATATATGAGGCAAATAAATTCTTACATTACATTTGATGAAAATAATTCAATGCCATAATTTCTGACCATGTGAACTAGTTGGGGAAAAGACATAGTCTTTAGTGAAGAGATGGATATCTTGGGGAATATGGGTTTAAAATGTTATTCTGTAACTGAGCTTTCTTTTCCTTAAACAACCATAAACCATTCCAATACTTCCAATTTCTGATGACAAAATGGAATTAGCAATACTGAATTTGCTTTCTGAGTTCTCACCAACATAACTAAAATAAATTTAAATGTATTGTTAAAAATGTGTCCTACACGTGAATAAAGGTATTTAGAAGAACTGAATATTGCAGGGTTTGAGTGAAATGATCCAGTCCATGTGGGTGAATTGGGGAGAGGTAGTAGGTGAACCCTATGGGAGGTGGTGACAAGATGATAGGTTGAATAGAGAATGAGTTTGATTGCAGTCATGGATGTCATTTTGGTTCATATAATTTCCTTTTGGGGAATTCAGAAGTGAAAACATAAGTGCATGTCTGGCAAATTTGAATGTGATAACAAAAATTATTAAAAATCAACCCTGGCCCAGTGGCTCAGTTGGTTGGAGCGTCATCCCACACACCAAAAGGTTGCAGATTCAATCCCCTGGTTGGGGCGTGTATGAGAGGCAACCGATCTGTTTCTCACATCGTTGTTTCTCTTTCTCTCCTCACCCTCCTCTCTAAAAATCAATAAAAATGTATCTTTGGATGAGGATTAAAAAATTACTAAAAATCAATATTATTTTAGTATATGATATAGAAAAGTGAGAATCATGCATTAAAATATTAGAATACGTTTAGGGAAATACTACCCTACCTAAACTGGGAGTTGAATTTTAAGGTTAAAATCGGTTTCTTCATTATTTTTAATTATATCTAATATGCTAGAAAAAGTGGCAGTTGGGTGCTTAGGGACTTACATGCAGTAGAACTAATCTCAGCTTATATGCAGTATCTACAGAGATAAATTAGCCAGTGTTTGACAAGTTAAAGGTTTTGAAATGAAATGGATGAAAGAAAGCTTTAGGTACTGGTGTGGTGCATTAACCATGGCTCCAAAGTGTGGAAAATTTATCATCATCAAGATTTTGCCTTTCCTGAAAATCAGAAGTAAATTTTGATCATGAATTTCCCAAGGGAATGGGAATTCTTCGATTTGGCAGTTATAATATGGCCAATAGAATTTTCATAATGCAGTGGTGGTTTCAAAACTGTCATGTGAGACTGTAAAATAAGTCTGCACAATTCTGCAGAATACTAAAGCATTTGTAAACATTGGAACTTCTGGTGCCAGCTAATAAAAATACCTTGAAAGAGGATTTGAGTTTAGTTCCTGTGTTGCATATTAATTTTGGACTTGATTTTGTTGTGGGGTGTGGAGGGGCTGCAAATCTAAATTGGCCTAAGAATTAAATTGACATGAGACAGATTAACAGGAAAAAATAAGCAAATTCATTATCTATGTACTTATGGTGGTTCCATAAGAATATGGGGCCCTAGGACAAATAGGACAGTTGAGGTTTATATGCCATTCTGGTGCTAAGGAGTGAGGACTGTAGTGGTTGGACTTCAAAGAGAAGAAGGCAGTTCACAGGGAGATGAAAAGCAAATGTTTGGTAAACAAAAGTTTGCTGGGCCTTCTTTAACAATGGGGCACCTAGAAGACTTGGTCAAGGAAGGGCCTTGCTAGGTGCCTCCCTGTCTGTCACACCCTAGATCAGATTAAACTATAGTTAATCTCTGATGATAGCTCACTTCCTGGAGCAGGCCCTCTATCTAAATTCTTTTAGGCAGTTAGGGGGCAGGTCAAAGTTGTTTCCTGAGTTTTTTGTTTCTTAAAAATAATTAGCTTAAAATAATCAATAGCCCCCAAAAGGTGTATTTTGTGGTGGCAAACTCTGCTCTCCCCTCATTATGACAAAAGGACTGCTCAATTTTTGTTCTGTAACTACAGGGCAAAGTATAACATATAAGAGTATAACATCTATTCATTCATGGGTCCCTCCCCCCCTTTTTTCCTGTTAGAGAAAGCACTACTGGAGAAGTACACACTTGTCTTGAGTCTTGGCTTTCCTAGGTGCAGTTTCCATGCCTCCAGTGCAGGGGTGGGCAAACTTTTTGACTCGAGGGCCACAATGGGTTCTTAAACTGGACCGGAGGGCCGGAACAAAAGCATGGATGGAGTGTTTGTGTGAACTAATACAAATTCAAAGTAAACATCATTACATAAAAGGGTACGGTCTTTTTTTTTTTTTTAGTTTTATTCATTTCAAATGGGCCGGATCCGGCCCGCGGGCCGTAGTTTGCCTACAGCTGCTCCAGTGCGTCCACTGTGTCAATTTTGCCAAAATACTCTCAATTGGAACCTGATATATATGATGGCAGCCTCTTTTCTGGGTTGATTTCTGGATCTAGAACATCCTCCCAGCACATTTGAGCCCTCGTGGGTTTATGGACAAAAAAAAAAAATATACATTTCTCCCTCAAAAGTAATTTTCACTTGTTCTCTCAGGTCTTAGAAACGTAACTCAGATTTCAAATCTGCTGGCCTGCCATTGAACCAGCTTTAATTGTGCAGAGCAGTGCAATTTGTAAAACAGCACCACGGCCATTGATGTTCTGCAGAGCTTATTTCTTTTCACTGCTCCACTTCACTATGAGTATGTCATTTATAGAAATGTGTAAAACTAATGCAGAGTAATAAATCTCTAAGGACTTTTAACACTTCATCTGACTAAATACTGTGAGGACTATAAAATTAGGACACTAAGATTGATATAGAAATTCACCAATTATGAGAACTTAAAACATGATTTTTTAAAGAAATGGGGCTGAAAATTAAGAATTTTATGACATTTTAATTTGTTTTGCCAACACTGAATATGAGATAGTAAGTATTTCTGCCATGCAAATCTTCTAATGGAAAAACCATTAATGTGGAGACAGGTTTTTCTAGTCTTTATTATATCACTGTAAATTGCCCATCCTATAAGTATATCACAAAATATCATATATATATTTCAAATCTACATTTGATAGATAAGTAAATATCAGTAAACATAAGTCCTAGCCTATTACTTTAATGGCAATTAGTAGGTATCTATAAAAGTATTTTTCATTTTTAAATTCCCCATATTCTAATCTTGTTCAGTGAGAAAGAGGGAAATGGTATCAGGCCAATCTACATAGTCCCTCACTTTAGCTCACCTGTGAGGCAGGCCCTAATATTTGGACAATGGATTCTAGTTGTTTACTGAAAGAGAACAATAGCATAAGCATGTTCACAGCTCCAAAATGGATAGTGCTGAACCTTGAAAAGTGCCCGGGGCTTCTTTGACTGCGATAGCCGTATCGAACCACTCTTTCAGCTTCCTGATTGATGCTCATCTGGTCAGCGAGTTAAGAGCTTTGATCCTGGGCAGCCTGCCTGAGTGAATCATTCCAAATGGATATAATGACAACAATCCCCAAACTTGGCATGGTCCACCAGAGATAAAGCCTCAATACTTCAGTCTGAGCCCCAGCCTCTGGCCAGGAGAGTGGCAAAAATGGCCCAATTCTAGTCTCTCTTGGAAAATAAAATGGCTTTTCTGTTTGAGGAGGCATATCTATGGTTTTGGACCAAAGGGAAGGGTAGCAGTATCACAAAGGTGGTGATGCTGGTGACATGCCTTTTTAACTTTATGTCCAGAGTGACTTTCTCATTAGCTACAACCCTTACTACTAAAAAGAAATATAGGACATTTAGAAGAAAATCAGAACTCAGTGTATTCATTTACTTTTTAGAACTATTTTCTGTGCTAGAAGAGTTTCCCTTTCTAATTAGGTTCTGGACCCTTTTAGTAACTGTTATTCTCCTGGCAGCTTCTATTGCATTTTATGTGGTGTTCCATATGGAATAAAGTATTACTATTTTAATGGAGTTTAACATTATCTAAGATTTTTTTACAGTTTTCTCTTGCTAAATTGGATAACCATTACTTTGTACTCCTTTATTATTCATTTATCAAATCAACTTCACTATGAATTTATTATTGTCTGAGAGACCTTTACCTAGAAAAAGGTTAGACATTTAAAATGGTACATAAAGTCTAGACCAGGGGTCAGAAAACTACACTCGGAGGATCAAAGCCAGTCTACCAAATCTAATGAACAAAATAAACTGTTGAACAAAATAGATCCAGAGACATAGAAACATGGAGCAGGCTGTTGAATCTTAGAGGGAAGGTAGGGGTAGGTAGGAAGAGAACAACCAAAGAACTTGTATGCATATATGCATAACCCATGGACACAAACAATAGAGTGGTGGGAGCAGGGATGGCCTATACGGTGTCAATGGGAGAAAAAAGGAGATAGGTGATACTTTCAACAATAAAGATGTAAAAAAAAAAAGATGGACCGCCTCCCCCCCCCCCCCCGAAAAAAAAAAACCCAACCCAATAGTGCACCACCTGTTTTTATATAAAATTATGTAAAATTTTATTGGGATATTGTCATGCTCATTTGTTTATGTATTGTCTATGCTGTTTTCACACTATATGGCATAGCTGAGTAGTTGCAACAGAGATCATAACCAACAAACCTGAAAATATTCACTATCTGGACCTTTATAGAGAAAGCTTGCCTTTTTTGTCTATCTTTATAAAATGCAAATATATGTGTGGTTTAGCTATTCTTTGAGGATATTTAAAGTAGAGAAAGTGACCAAAATTAATTTCTGATTTATTTTGTGTTGAAAGTGGAAATAGTCACATTTATAGCATTTTATGCATAATGGGTAATGTGAACAGGCTTATCAGAATAAAATATTCTATTGTACTTTTAAGATATTTTTTAAATGAGTAAATATTTAGTTGTATCTTGATTTAGATACAAATAGATACCTTGAAATTTTTAAAAAATATATTTTATTGATTTTTTACAGAGAGGAAGGGAGATGGATAGAGAGTTAGAAACATCGATGAGAGAGAAACATCGACCAGCTGCCTCCTGCATACCCCCTACTGGGGATGTGCCCGCAACCAAGGTACATGCCCTTGACCAGAATCGAACCTGGGACCTTTCAGTCCGCAGGCCGACGCTCTATCCACTGAACCAGACCAGTTAGGGCGATACCTTGAAATTTTTATTTAAAATCATTCGTAGGAAGTTGTGAAAGTCATAATCATTTTATAAAAGTAATAGTACAAAATGAAAATACAAATGATTGTAAGCAAATACTATGAGCAACTATA
Source organism: Myotis nattereri (assembly GCF_964212035.1). Lineage (NCBI taxonomy): Eukaryota > Metazoa > Chordata > Mammalia > Chiroptera > Vespertilionidae > Myotis > Myotis nattereri. Next base: position 27,157,292 of record NC_138078.1, on the reverse strand, counting down.
TGCCAACAAACTGGACAACCTAAGCAAAATGGACAACTCCCTAGAAATATACAAAAAAATCAGGAAGAATAGGAAAACCTGAAAAGGCCAATAACTACTGATGAAAGTGAACCAGTAATTTAAAAACTCCCTGCAGATATGCACCCTTATGTTCATAGTTGCACAATTCACCATAGCTAAGATTTGGAACCAGCCTAAGTGCCCATCAGCAGATGAGTGGATTAAAAAACTGTGGTACATCTACACAATGGAATACTATGCTGTGGTACAAAGAAGGAATTCTTACCATTTGCAACAGCATGGATGGAGCTGGAGAGCATTATGCTAAGCGAAATAAGCCAGTCAGAAAAAGAGAAATATCACATGATCTCACTCATTTATGGAATGTAATGAACAACATAAACTGATGAACAAAAACAGATCCAGAGACAGAGAAGCATTGATTAGACCGTCAAATCTCAGAGGGAAAGTAGGGGAGGGTGGGGGTATGGGGGAGAGATCAACCAAAGGACTTGTATGCATGCATATAAGCCTAACCAATAGACACAGACAACAGGGGGATGAGGGCATGAGTCAGGGGCCGGGGGGGGGGGGGGAGGCGGGAATAAGGACGCGTATGTAATACCTTAATAAATAAATAAAAAATAAAATTAAAACTCCCTGCATACAAAAGTCCTGGGCCGGATGGATTTACAGGAGAATTTTACCAAAGAAGAAGAACTAACATCTGTCCACCTCAAATTATTCCAAAAAAATTAAGAGGAAGGAACACTTCCAAGCTCATTTTATGAGGCCAGCATTACCCAAATTCCAAAACCAGATAAAGGCACTACAAAGAAAGAAAATTGCAGGCCAATATCCCTGATGAACACAGACACTAAAATCTTCAACAAAATATTAGCAAATCAGATCCAGCAATATATTAAAAAGATCATACACCATGACCAAGTGGGATTGATTCCAGGGATACAAGACTGGTACAATATTTGCAAATCAATAAATGTGATAAATCACATAAACAAATTGAAAGACAAAAAAATCACATGATCATATCAATAGATGAAGAAAAAGCATTTGACAAAATCCAGCACCCTTTTTTGATAAAAACTATCAGAAAAGTGAGAATAGAGGGATCATAACCTCAATAATAAAGGCCATATATGACAAACCTACAGCCAGCCTAATGCTCAATGGGCAACAACTAGAAGTGTTTCCCTTACAAACAGGAACAAGACAAAGATGTCCACTTTCACCACTCCTGTTTGACATGGTCCTAGAAGTCCTAGACACAGTGATCAGAGGAGATAAAACACATCCACATTGGAAAGGAGGAAGTAAAACTCTCAATTATTCACAGATGACATGATGTTGTACATAGAAAGCCCTAGTGGCCATCAGTAGATGACTGGATAAAAAAAGCCGTGGGTCATTTAAACAGTGGAATACTATGCAGCTGTAAAAAAGAGGGATCTCTTACCCTTTGAAAGAGCATGGATGGAGCTGGAGGATATTATGCTAAGTGAAATAAGCCAATCTAAGAAAGGCAAATATCACATTATCACACTTATTTGTGAAATCTAATGAACAGAATGCATTAACAAAATAAGACTGAAGCATGGAGGCATGGAACAAACTGACATACCTCAGGGTGAGGATTGGGGAGACAAGAAGAGATAAACCACAGAACTTATATACTTAATAGTGGCCCAATGCACGAGTTCATGCACATCGAAAGGAAATTAATTAGAAGAAATTTTTAATATTGCTGTTTGCCCTTTCTCTATAATAGAAGTGTCAACCAAATTCACGATTGGCAATAACAGATCAAAACACGCGTGCAATTGGCACCAGCGAGAGCTTTATCGAGCATGTGAGATTCAACTTAGCCTTTTATAGATATAGAATAAACTTGCTTAATTAGACCTGCTTTCTAGTGTGGCTAAACTTTTTCCAGCCCAGTGAAGCACCCCAACTTCTCTTCCAGGTAATTGTCAGCAACACACCAGTAAATATCAACACAAAGCAGATTATTATTGTAGATCACGCAGGGAGAACAAAGGGTAAAATATTTAACTGCAGCAGTGTTTGACTATATTCTGTGCAGTAAGGAAAGCTGAAGTCATTTTCAAGGTCCACCATTTCTTTTCAGTCAGGTCAAGTTTCTGAGCTTTCTAAATCTCTGTTTTCTGGCTAATGAATAGAAAATAGGATTCCACCGAGTCTCCTATCTACCTACTCCCGTACTTCTTTGAGGATCAAATGAGGTAAGCCACAGAGAATGCTTCACAGACATTTGGTTAAAGTGTAAAATGTTTCTACCTGTGTTCCTGGGCTGAAGACACTCCAAGGAGGCTGGTTGCTAGGAAGAGGAAGCCACATTTTGTGCCATTCGGTCTTGACAGTGTCGGTTGCGATTTGGTGGGTTGTGGCTCTGGGGTGGTAGCGGGGCCTGTGTCCTACTTTGGGGAAGCCGAGTGTTGCTTTGTGGGTGCCAGGTCCATGGTGCTGTTTCTTTGTAAATAGCCAGTGTGCATCACAGCAGCTCCTGCGTGGAGTGTCTGCCCCCTGGTGGTCAGTGTGCATGATAGTGACCAGTCAGATGGTCAGACACTTAGCATATTAGCCTTTTATATATATATATAGACCAGCCGTGGGCAAACTATGACCCGCGGGCTGGATCCGGCCTGTTTGAAATGAATAAAACTATTGAAAAAAAAGACCGTACCCTTTTATGTAATGATGTTTACTTTGAATTTATATTAGTTCACACAAACACTCCATCCATGCTTTTGTTCCGGCCCTCTGGTCCAGTTTAAGAACCCATTGTGGCCCTCGAGTCAAAAAGTTTGCCCACCCCTGATATAGACTATATATATAGATATGCATAGCCCATGGACATGGGCAGTAGGGGGGTGAAGACCTGGAGGGTGGGCAGGGGCTGAGAGGAGGAAGGTAAAGGGGGGAGGGGGGGGAGGGAAACAGGAGACATCTGTAATACTATCAACAAAACATAAATAAAATAAAGTAAAAGTAATAGTACATCTAGAAGGTATTCAGCATGGGTTCTCTTAAACAAAATCTCCAGAACTGAATGGATAGATGGATAAGATACTATTTTCTCTGTAGTCCAAACACTTTGATAAGATTAAAATTTGATTTATGCCCTAGCCGGTTTGGCCCAGTGTATAGAACGTCAGCCTGCGTACTGAAGGCTCCCAGGTTCGATTCAGGCCAAGCACACATGCCCAGGTTGCGAGCTCAGTTCCCAGTAGGGGGCATGCAGGAGGCAGCTGATCAGTGATTCTCTGTCATCAGTGATGTTTCTCTCCCCCTCTCCCTTTCTTTTTTTTTTTTTTTAAATATATTTGTATTGATTTTTTACAGAGAGGAAGGGAGAAGTATAGAGAGTTAGAAACATCGATAAGAAACATTGATCAGCTGCCTCCTGCACACCCCCTACTGGGGATGTGCCCACAACCAAGGTATATGCCCTTGACCAGAATTGAACCTGGGACCCTTCAGTCCATAGGCCGATGCTCTATCCACTGAGCCAAACCAGTTAGGGCGTCTCCCTTTCTTTCTGAAATCAATAAAAATATATTTTTAAAATATTTGATTTATTACTCAGAAATTTCAACTTATGTTTTCAGAAGGATTTCTGTTTTGTTAAAGTGCAGTGTTTGTGCTATGCATATAAATTTTTTTAAATAAATTTCGAGATTTCCAAATGTAAAGATTATTCTTTTGGGTTTTTTAAAAATCCAAAGCTACATGCTGTTATAGAATATAAAGCCATAGTATGGCTATACTTTTAAACTCCAGTTGAAAGCCAGATATACTTTGGTTTGAAGTTATATGGCTTTGTTGCATGAAAAAAAAATGTTCTCTACTTTTGTGTTTCATCTTTATATTTAAAAAAGTGTGGATTTGTTCTGTTTCCCCCTTGTTTATTTGTTTGTTTGTTTGTTGTTGAACACAGTGCAAATTCCAGTCCAATGTCAGTTATTATCCAGAATTTATTAGAATAGGATATACAAGAGGACCCTTGAGGCAGGGATATACAAATGTAAATAAATTAAGTATAGGATATTGTAGGTTCCTCCATTTATCTTTTAGACTCCAGCAGCAAAGAGTGCACTTTGGAAGGTTTCTAGAGAGATAATTTCAGTGTGCAGTATCCAAATATCATGAGTTCTTAACTTTGGATAGACTACATGGCAATTTAATCATGGATTAAAGTCTATTTTCATTTCCTGCACATACATTAAAGTGAGAGCCAGAAGAGGCAGCCTGGGACTTCCAAACAACCCCCGCTGAAAAATGTTCTCCCCAGTATCATTTTCTGTGATGCTTCCTAATAAGCTAGATAGTGCTTTTATCTATTCACTTTGTTTGTTCGTAGAGAACATTTTGCTCTTCTTATGGAATGGAAAGTAGGCCAGTTTTCCGTCATACTATTTCTACATCTTTCTTTTATAAGAAATGACAAATGCATTTCAGTGAGGTTTATGTTTCTCTCGGCATGAGAGACTCTTAAAGTACCCATGTGCAGGAGCTTGCATATGGTAAGTAATCAGTATACGCTTACTGTCTGTGTGCATGAATGACGAAAGGGGCTAATCAGCCATTTAGAGGTCATTTTGGATCCCTGGAAATTCCTAATTTCAGAAACCATTCCTGTGGTGGTAAATACAAAAGTAAGGTTACAATGAAATGAAAGAGGGGAGGAAAAACAACAACAAATCCCCCTAATGCTAATTTGCTGGGGAGTTGGGGAGTTGTTTTTGCGAAGGGAAGAAGGGAGGCAAATAAAAACTTGGTGGGTGGGTATGTGTGTATGTGAAAAGGAAGGCTGTGTGTGTGTGTGTGTGTGTGTGTGTGAGAGAGAGAGAGAGAGAGAGAGAGAGAGAGAGAGAGAGAGAGAGAGAAGGAAGGCTTTCCAAGAAAGCACAGCAATTTTTTTTAAAGCACTGTTGCCACAAGCAACAACATGGATGAATATTAGAAACATAAAAGCCAGGCATAAAAGAATTCAAACCATTTACATATATATAGTTTAAAGACAAGAAAAATGCTTCCATATGAGATACGATAGATGTCCATCAGTAGCCTGTGGGGAGGTGACTATTGACTGGGGGGGGGGGGCACAAGGGAACCTTCTGGGTAATGGAAATATTCTGTATCTTAATCTGGATGGTATTTACTTGGGTGTATACTACATATTAAAATTCATCAAGTTCTCTACTTTTTGTACTTAAGATCTCTGAGCTTTATAGAGTTCAATAGAAAATGTAATAATAATAAGGAAAGTAGGTCAGGGAGGGGGCACCAAATTTAGCATGAATGCTTAAAATAGTATCCTTGGAAGAAAAGCATGGCAAACCTCTGGTCTAATAACTCTGCTGAGTTTAACATAGGAAACTTTTCTGAATAAGACATTTATAGTAATTTTTGTTGCAAAACATTCCAAATCCCAAAGGATGCTTAGCATGCAGTAAATTAACATCCGTTTAGCAGCAGCAAGGTGAAGGCTGCTGAGCATAGTTCTCTTGATTCCTTGAGGACTTACTGCTTAAAAGCAGTGTTTTTCTTTTTTTCTCTCTAGATTGGCAGATTGCTACTCTGGCTTTACTCTTGGGCGGTGCTGCTATCATTCTCATTGCATTCCTGGTGGGTTTGATTTCTATCTGCGTGGGATCTCGAAGGCGCTTCTACAGACCTGTTGCCGTCATGCTTTTTGCAGCAGGTAAATATGTTCATTACTTTCAAACTGGAATTAAAGGTGCATGAGCCTTTCTACTACCCTCCCGTCTCATGCAGAAGCAGTATGCAGTTGCTGCGTTGCATACAAATTGAGAGGCATTTGTTGTATTTTAAGGTAAATTGGCTAAAGGTTTATCATATCAGTTTTTAGTGTGTTAAGCATTTCACAGAGCACAGTGGCAATGTCTAAACTTCTAAAAGGTGAATAAATAATAGTTCTTGACAAGGCTGTCACTTTAAGAATTACAGATGTATTGCAGCTGTCTCACATCCAGTTTTTCCCCCCTCATTTAACCCCCTTGGTTATCTTAAGGCAACATTATTTTTTTCTGACATGAAACTGAAAGAAATTTATATGTGTGTGTGTGTATGTATATATATACACACACATATATATATCCATCCTTAGAGGTATAAATCTATTTGGACATAAACATGGTTATACTGTAAAATCATAATGTATCACTTGCACCATCAGACATTTGAATTGTATGAGGTCAATGGCATACTCATTAATTTAACAGCCATCATTTTATGAAGCATTCTATGATTAAAATATCAACCAAGGTAAAATGGAGGTTTTACAAAAAGTCAGGAAGCTATTTAAAAAGGGGGCTTATAAGACTAAAAGCCCAGTACATTGTTCTGTGTGTTTCAATTTTCATTTATAAGCATAGCTTTGAATATATTGTTCTTTTTGACTCAAGCTGAAATAGTCTTGTGGTCCCTTCAATTTACCCTGTCAGTCATATCTGATTTGAAGACTGCAAAATAAGCCCCTGTGACTGTCAATAATGAAGACACTGACAGAATCATCTAGGCTGTTAGATGAATTTTTTAAAGCTGTTTAAAGTAGGGGATAGAGAAATTTCTCAAGATTTGAAGGGTAGTTTGAGCTAAAAATATAAAATCAGAAGTGTTCTGCTGCCCCCTGCTGTTCATTTCAGTGTTCTTCTTCTTGTACCAATGAAGACTGATCAGAATGTAGGTGTTACAAAAATGAAGGGCTGAAGTATATATATGTGTTCTTGCTCAAGAACACATATTAGTTATACTGGTAGATCTAGTATTTCATCACTACTGTCACTCATTCGTTCAACTGTTTATTGGGCACCTATTCCAGACTTCTAATAGAGTAGAAAACACCTTTATAAAAAAATATTTTGAAAGCTTAAGTGGTGACCATAGTATCAATATTTTGTTGATCTCATGTGTAATAAAAGGTCTATTGTGAATCATATAGTACTACATAAAGAGTCTCCTAAAGATTACATCAGTTTTGTTCATTAGAGTCCACAAATAAGTGAGATCATGTAATATTTGCCTTTCTCAGATTAGTTTATTTCCACTGATGGGCTCTTGGGCTATTTCCACATCTTAAGTATTATGAATAACGATGGCTGGTTCACCAAAAAAGCAGTCTAATCTTTTTAGAATATAGTTCAGATCAGTTAATACTTACTTACCCACTCAAACTCCTCAGGCCCCTGACCATGGTTCGCATGTCTATCCCTGAATGGGCCCCTGGCTGTCTTTTCTATCATCTCATGCCACTCCCTTCCTTGCTCTAATGTACTTCAACTAGTGAAAATTATGTTTCTCTTCACCCAGTGTGCTCCTGCAGCAGGAGTTTGCACTGCCTGTACCTTCCCCCCCCAGATTGCTCACTCCCCACTATATTGACCTGCACCCCCCATTCATTCAGGTCTGTGCTCTAATGACTCCTCTCCAAAGAGGACTTCTTCAACTCTCTATCTAAAAGAGCATAGCATCCTCTGTCTTGTTTGCTTGCTTTCTTGTATTTTTATGTCCCTTAGCAATAACTGCCATATTCTGTATTTAATTACAATGGACTGCCTACCCATAAGGGTAGCACTTTAGTGACCAATGCCTCAAACTGTATCACTTTAGAAATATCCAAATATTTATTGAGTGAATGAATTTATCCAATGAGTAAATAGATTCCTATTCCTATTCACATTCATACTTTAGTCCTGTTCTGCCAGGATCAGTCATGACTTGACTAGTGACTGGAATACAGAAACCTTAAGGAGAAATGCCTTGTTTTTTTAAAAAAAAACTTAGTAACTGTGGCATTTTCTTCACCTATAGCCCATGGTTGATAGTGATTGACTGCTTGTTAGTTTTAAGACATTTAAAACATGAACGTGCCCTTTCACAAAGGCACAGAGCCAGCTGAATTTTTTAAAAATGGATATACATTTGGAACTTACTGGCTGCAAATCGTGTGGGTTATATAATATGCTGTCAGTTGTCCTAACAATGACTTAAAACTTAGCAGATGTTTAAACTACAAACAAGGTGTGATTTCTGTTTTGGATGCTGAGAGATTCTCCTTTTTGAGGGACCTGTTTATCCATTCACTCTCAATAGTAATGTGAAAGTACTGGCCCATGCAGTGTTGAACTGCAGGGCAAAATGTTTAGAATTCTTATATCAGGTTCCAGAAAGGTCACTTGACCCTCACATAGAGCTTCATTGAAAGTAATTATTTTGAGGAATCATGCCCTCATGAATTTTCTGTACTTCATCAGTTTTATGCCCAAGATAGATGACTGCTATACAGACTTTCTAGGAACATTAATCATATTGATAATAATGATCTTTTACAGCTACTGAGAACAGATGAGAATAGATTTTTAAGCACAGAATTTTAGTTTAATTAAGCACACTATCCATCCTGTTACTCTTTTAAAAAAATGTAATAAACTATCTTTTTTATTTTATCAAGGTTTATTCTTGTATCCTACTCCTTAATTGTTTGTTGCTACACTTTTGGAGTTAACAGTATTTTTAAGATGGGCTAAATAATAATCATTTTAACCAAAACTTGACTTTATATATCAGGAGTTGGAAAACATCCTCCCCCCCCCCCCACACACACACTGGGTGCTTCCTTCTCATCTTCCATATTTTATTTATTTTTCATTATTGTTGAAAGTATTACAGATGTCCCCTTTATTTGCTTTTTTTCCCATTAACCCCCTCCACAACCGCACCTGTCCTTCCCAGGCCTTGAACACTGTTGTCTGTGTCCATTAAGGCATGTAAGTTCCCGTTAATCACCCCCTACCCAACCCCCACTCCTGCTTTTCCTTTGAAATTCCTCGGTCTGTTCCTTGCTTCTATGTCTCTGGATCTGTTTTGTTCATCAGTGTATTTTGTTCACTAGATTCCACATATGAATGAGATCATCTGATACTTGTCTTTCTTTGACTGGCTTATTTCATTTAGCATAATACTCTCCAGGTCTTTCAATGCTGTCTCAAAGGATAGGATATCATTCTTTTTACTGATGCTTAGTATTCCATGGTATAAATGTAGCACAGCTTTTTTATCCACTCATCTGCTGATGGGCACTTTCGATTGCTGTTCACAGGTTTTGTATAGTGGAACAGTTGAGCTTGACTAGTACTACCTGCCATAATACTAATAATTATATACATGGGGAGGCAAAAGTAGGTTTATAGTTGTAAGTACACAAAATAGATTATTCTTGTATTATTTATTAGTTATTTTATTTATTTGTATAAGCCCACTTTTGCTCACCCCTGTATGTATTTTGTAAAGTGGTAATTCTTGGTGTGCCCATAGAAATTATTATATTGCACTAATTATTTTGCCAAAACCTATTATGGTGATTTAGAGTAATTCTTACTGTATTGTGAAAAATAGTGTTAAACAGAGAAAAAATGTTAATATTTTAAAGTATATACTATTTAGAGTAAGCAATGCTTCAGATGTTTTGGCTTTTATGTTTATTTGGTTAAAAAGTAATTCTCATAACTATGTGTATTTATATGTTATATTATTCTGTTTCCTGTAAATACATTTTTCTAATTTTGATATGCTTTTCTTTCAGTTGTTTTACAGGTTTGCAGCCTGGTTCTTTACCCAATCAAGTTCATTGAAACTGTGAGCTTGAAAATTTACCACGAGTTCAATTGGGGTTATGGCCTGGCGTGGGGTGCAACTATATTCTCATTTGGGGGTGCCATCCTTTACTGCCTGAACCCTAAGAACTACGAAGACTACTACTAGAACCAATAGTCTCACATTGGGGGGAAAAACATCCAACAAGGATTACATCTGCATCTTTTCTAACTCACTATTTTCTAAAACACTTGTGGAGTGTCAAGCAGTTTGCTAAGTTGATTTAATATCTTTTGCCTTTTGGCTGTCAACATAATAACCAGCTTCTACATCCATTTTAGGGACCTGCACAAATTAAGAGAGCTGATTAGACATAGGCAAATGCTGCAAACTTCCAATATGTTCTTGTCATTTTTCTTGACAAGTGAAGGGTCTATATGACAGCAACCATTGTGAGAAACTAGATGGAATGAGAAATGCCTGAATCTCCTATTGCCTGCAGGGGAGCAGCTGGCATAAGCAACATTTAGAAGTTCCTTTTGCGCTGACAAGGATTTAACTGTCAGAGTCCTTATCACCTGCTTTTCCCACCCAATGACTAAATTGCCATTGGTTTTTTGCTTGAGTGAGCTCTTGAATAGTGAACTGCCCATCAGCATCTAATGGGAGTTCTGAATGTAAGTTGTTAATGGTACATATTCCATCTTCAAGAGTACTCTTTTTAATGGGAGGTTATGCTTTGGCAATCAGCATTTCCTTGGGAAAGGTGTCAAGACTTGGAGAGGTGCTTTTCATTATGTGGTTAGAAATTGTGCCTCAGCCATATCTAGAATGAGGAAAATTGAGAGTTTCTACCTTCCCTGGGGCAACTAGAAAGACATATGCATGAGTTGCTTTTGTCCTAAGTACCCAGTAAATCATTTATCAAACATTACAGCAAATAATTGTGCATATGTAACAAACTTAAGTGTTTTTATAGAAGATGGACCATTAGCATAAATGGTAATATGTTGTTCCCTAGCCCTACACTTGCATTTGCCTATTACACATAGAATTAACATTTGCTCTAGTGAAGTGATTTGAACACTAACCTTGTACGCGTTGTTAAGAGGCTTAGATCGGTATGCACACTTACTTACCTTACAAAAGTACATATTAAAGCTTTTGCTCTATATTCTCTGCTATTCCACTGGAAAGTTTTAATAGAATTGTATAAAGAAAACAATTGAAATGGTATTAATCTAAAAATTTTGATTCTTCTGTAAGCACTGTAGTTCAAAAAAGAGTAGCAATTAGGTTGGTCATTTTGTTTAAAGTAGAAGGCTGCTTTTTTCAAGTATTTTAAATGTCTTTATTAAAAAATAAAGGAATAGTGATAGATTTATTTGAATGTCTAAATGTCTCAGTAGAGGAATGGGATTCATCTGGTTATCACCTGGTCCTCTGATGTTAACTAAGGGGCTAACTGATTTGTGCACACAATTATGATGGATTTATGTTAAGGGAATTATTTGTTGACTGTTCAAATATAAGGAAATATCAATAATAGGGAATAAGTTTGCAACTAATCTCATACTGCAAGCTTGTTCATCTTAATCCTGTTTAATATACAAATTTGGATAGTTTAATTATAAGCATATTTTTATATCAAATATACAGTTCTAATATAAAAGTTATAAATAATTATTTTTGTTAACAAAGACACTAAAACAGTATGTCCTAGTTTTGGCCCTCTTGCAGAAAGAAGCAGTGGAGAAAATCATTGAAAGCACACCTATGTTCTCTTGTATTGCAAATTCTGTTAAGAGCAGGACCACATCAATAGTATTTAATAATTTGCTTTCCCTCCCAAAGCAAAGTTCTGCTTTCAGCTTGTCTTAAGAGCTGTTGCCAAAACAACAGAAAGAAAAAACTATTTTATTATTCAAATGCTTAAAAAAAAACCTCTTCTGACTTTTCTATAGAATCACAAAGTAAATATGAAGTATCAGGCTTATTCTTATTTTATCAGTGACAAAAGTGATTAAATGCATCCTAGAGAGAAACCTTTATAAAAGTATATGTTTCTATGTAGAACCATAAGAAACTATGAGTGGACATTTTCCAGAAAGATGCTAGTATTATAGAATCTTTTGAAGCAGTTTTCTTGATAAATACACATAGTAAAATCTGGGCCAGACTGTCTTGCAGTTAGTTAATTGCATATTGTCAGAACAGCATGAGAAATATGATATTTGTTGGAAAGGGATTTCGGCTACTAAACACTCTCGATTGTGAGAGAATCTCTTTATTCCTTAATAATGGAAGAACAGTACTTTGGTGCTGACATCAATGAGGCACTTTTCTTAGTCCTAGTAGAGGATGCAGTGTGCTGTTAGACTAATATCACATCTCAAGTCTTATCAAGTTTTCATTCTCTGTCAACATGACAAGCTGAAAAGTGACAGAATATGTTATCAGCTAAGGTATACATATTTGCAGTTTACTGAAAAGTAGAGTGCTTATATAAACTTTTTCTCCTTAGCAGTGAAGAGCCCTATGCTATATTTCTACCATCACTAATGTTGTTTGGAAGTATTTTATTATTAACAAGCTCAGTAATACATGAGTTGTTGCTCATCTGAAATACAGTTTTGTCTATCAGAATAAACACAAGTGAATTTCTCAGCTACATTAACATGTGTATTTGCAGCTTTAGGTTTGTTTGATGTTTTCTCACAAGCAAAACTGGTAACCATAAACTCATTGTTTATCTTAGAGAGAGAGAGAGATATACACACACGTGTAGCAAAAAGTACTCAGCAGGGCTAGTTATTCAGATTTCTTGCACAACTATTTAGCTTTTTGTAAGTTCAACATGTAAATTTTAAAGACAAATATAGAGAGACCTATGTGTTTGAAATATAAAAGATATATATGGATTAGCATGTACCTGTATATTATTAAACATGCAAATGCACTGACTGGTAAGTGATGTCTAATTGTATGGCTAGCAATGTGATTTATTCAGACTGTATTTTTGTACAGAGCAGCGCACACTAACTTATGCCTCTGTGTCCTCTTTAATGCCTAATACTGTGCCTAGATATTTCATGTTTTAAAAATAAAATATACTTCATGCTGTTCATGCTATTAGTTTCTCTCCTGCTGTTCTATATTTATTATTTGAAAATATATGACATTTTACTACTTAAATATGAATTCCTGATATTCTGGTTATTTTTTCTAATAGTCCTCTGGGGGAAACCTGTTTATCACTCCATTGCTTTTGAGTTTGCAGTTTCAGGATCAGTTCCTTGTTTCATGATTTGTGTAGCTGACATGAAATTATCTATGTGGAAAAAAAAATAAAAATAAAAGTGGTTTCACGGATGTGGTTTGACTCTGTGTCTTCTCTGCTATACACAGGTTTCTGAATTACATGTCTTCAGTTCATTTTCTCCTTTATATAATCATTTTAAAAACAGCTTAATATGACATGCCCATTTTGTATCAAATTTCCTTAAAACTGTATTTTATTTCAAATTCTCAAGATTCTGTCCTCTGCAGCTGAGTTACATGAAAAATAAAAGGAAATATCTTTTTAAACTTTCTGTTTTAAAAGGAAGGCGGACCCAGTGTGGACTATCTTTTTTCCTACTCTCTAATCACACAATTAGAAACAGTAGAAGTGAAAGGGTTTTTGTTTAGTTTTCAGGGTTTGCAAGGTATGTTAAAGCAGGCTTTCCTACATCATTTCTGTTTTTTAATTAGAGAGGCACTCTAAATTTTCAGTGTACATGTGTACATGTATATGTGAAGAAATTCGTAAATTTAAAGTCAAAAGTTCCCATCACCATTGGTGTATATAAAATGGTGAGTATACTTGGAAATTTAAGTTTGACAATAAAATTTACTTGTATGATTGTCAGGAAATTATCTTGTAGTTATAAAGAAGATCATATATGATTGAACAACTTTCTTGTTGGTAAATCAGTTTGAATATAAGATAAATTTTTTGTCATGAAGATATCTTTCCATATCTCATAAACCCTCAAATTTTGAGAGGTCCACAGTATATTTTTCTGTTAAAATATTGTAAAATATCTGCAAGCCTTTGATATATTTAATATCAAACATTTCCTGAAAATATATTGATTTTTTTTACAGACAGAAAGGGAGAGGGATAGAGAGTTAGAAACATCGATGAGAGAGAAACATCGGTCAGCTGCCTCCTGCATACCCCCCACTAGGGATGTGCCCGCAACCAAGGTACATGCCCTTGACTGGAATCGAACCTGGGACCCTTCAGTCCGCAGGCCAACGCTCTATCCAGTGAGCAAAACCGGTTAGGGCTAATATCAAACTTTTAAAACTATATGAAAAGTTATAAATTCTAAAAATTTTGCCAATTTTCTATCATTTTGTAAATTGTTCCTTTTGATGACCTTACTCTAATTTGATGGAATAGCATCATTCATTTTATGTATTATATTTTCAGCATAAAGTACTTTCATTTTTATACAGAATTCTCATGAGCAGAACACCTTTACAAACATGTCCTGCCTGGTAATTATCCATGACCCAGTTTCTCTGAATTTGGAAAATATGGAGACATAACTTCACTGGAATTTGACAAGGGAAAATCCTTTGCCTTCAGAGATTTCATTGTGAACACATAATAGAAAACCATTTTCAATTTGCTTTGCCATGATGGCGATGTAGCCTGTTAGCAGTTTGTTTTATTAAGTCAGGCCCATATTATGTCAGCACAGTGTTCCATTCGGATGGTTTCCAAGTCATTTTGGTTAGAGAATAACTTGATAGTAAATTATTTTGTATTCTGTAGAGTAATCCACTGAGTATCTAGATTTTTAATGTATCAAAATTTTCATGGTATGACCTGTTAATAGCTTTTCAGAAGTGCAACCTTAATGAGATCAAATTAAAAGAGCAAATAAAAAATAGAATTAAGTGCTTAGACTTTTCACAGGAAGCACTGACTTATTTGAATCATTTAACTTCCATTCAAGTATTAGAACGTGGTATCATAGCTACATCACTTAGTGTCAAAGTTAAAATCAGATTCACAAAACTCCATGTAATAAAATGCCAAAAAATTTTTTCTATATAAGGCAGGTTTTCAGACTGGGAAGCCTCACAATTTTAACTACTAAATTTTGCCATGAGCAAAGGGTTCATGTATCTATACATGGAAAATTTGTTTTCAAAGAGTCACCAGCTAGGTGACTCACATTTATATTCCAGCAGTAAGTCTAATGGTTCCAAAGTGTAACTAAGAAAACAGGAGCTGAACTGTTCAAATAGGAAGGATAATATGTAGTGTTTCTAAGCCAAGATTAACAGCACACAAAGAATGGCGTTCTCTGTAAAACTAAAGCTGTGTTGAGTGGTTCACCAGAGAAACTCAGTTTTGGCAAGCAATTATTTCCAAGTTGAATGACTTCATAGGAATAATGATTATAAAAGAGGCTTGGAGCAAGCACTGGGAAACCATGTCATCAAACCAGTAAAAATCTTGAATACTTCAGTTCCCATGTGTGACAAGGATTAATGAAAAAGTAGTATCTAAACAATTTACACACACACACACACACACACACACACACACACACACACTAATTTTGGCCTGTATAAGGATGTGTCTGGATGACCCAAAGGCATTTCTTATACTATATAGAAGAGAAGCAGTTAGGCATGGGGTTAAACGTAAAATATTACTTTGATGTGATGATGGTATTAAAGACTGCCCTTTGATTGCTTCGAATTTATCATAAAGATAAAATAAGAAATGAATGGCATACAGCCTATTTTTTTTTCTGGCTCCAAAGCCTCTCCTCTTTATTACATTTTGCTGCTGCTTCCATTTTGCAGTGACCCCAAAATAAGGGGACTTAAATTCACAGATTCATAGTCACTGGAAAGCAATTGCTCTTACAAACATTTTTACTTGGGAGGGGACCCCATTGGAGAGAAAGAAGCAGTAGTTTTGATAGCTAAACAGAGAAAGAGCATGCATAGCCTATTTGATTTTTAAAATTAAAAATAATTCAAGAGTTCAGATAAATTGTTCTAAACCTCAACAGAAGACATTTGAAATTATGAATGGGGATTTAAACTGTTAAGAGTTAAATGGAGGAGAAACTATTTCTGTGTGTTAACTGAAAAGACAGATAATGCTATCACACTAGGCAACCTCTCCCAGACAAGCTGCATCAAAGCATTTTTGGAGAGTAAGTCCTCCTTTGTGGCCATATCACAGCTCAGTAGTAATGTGAAAATTCCTGAAATCAAGAACAAGTTTTCTAATTTTTAACTCTTAAGTGATTCATCTTAAGCATTATCTAGGCATTATGGTTGTGTTAATTGAGTAGTGGTGTGTCAGAAAGAAGCAAAATGAGAAATAGTAATAAAACATTTAACACTTATGACCATGAAAAGTATGTTTTTCATTCAACTCCAAGCTATGAATGTCACTCACTGTTGGAAGAAATTTGGCATAAGTTTGACATAACATAGAAATCCTTATGGAGGCATAATGTTTCATATACAATTTCTAGTTATAGTTTCCAAAGACCTTGATTTTTTAAATGCTTCTTGATGAAGCAGAATTTTGGAAAAATCCATTCCCAGAATATTTCTCTGTAAACCTCAATATTTAGCATCTATCTTTCCAGATGACATTCAATACATGAAATTCTTTGAGTTACTGTTCCCTATTTTTTCAGACATGGATAAAATTATTTTCTCCCTTGCTGCATCAGAAAGTCAATAAACACAGTGCATATTTAGGCAGAATTTGAGCTTTAGGAAGTTCAATTATGATCCTAAACATGGCAACCTGCTGCTGCTGATTGCATGACATATTTGAATCAGAAATGTTCTAAAAGTTGAACCAACAATTAAGACTTCTTATGCCTATTCAAACCAGAAGTACCATTAGGTTTATTTGACTATTATGCTATATTGATGGGGGAAAACCCATGTAATATGTTGTTTTCCTAAAGTTAGGCTGTTTTTTTTATTTTTAAATATATTTTTATTGTTGAGAGTATTACAGATATCTCCCTTGCTGGTTTTGATTTATTAGTGTAAATATGTACATGTTCCATGCAGTTATATACTTAAAATAGTTTGTGTGTTATCTACATTGCAACAGCATTTTCAGAATTATTTATAATTTATGGACATACAAAGGTAAACTCAGTAGGATTTGGGAGGAAATATCTACAGGAAAATCAGATTAAATGGTTGGATCTTTCAAGTTTTACCATTTAGTCAAAGCTGTGTGGTATAAAACTGCAGGTATGAGAATAGAAACCTAATAGGTTGCTGTAATTGATTAGCTTTGAAGACTGGTCCACCCATAGTGATTTTTCTGAGAACAATAGAGGACTTGGCAGCCAGCCCTGTTTTTTTACCATATTATCCTGCACCCCTGGTCAGAGGTGATTAGAGCAGAGATGGTTCCTGCCTTAGATTAGCTCCTTCTGTATCTCTTGCCCATTAATTTGGAATTGGTCTCTGCATGTAGTTAGCAATAAAATGCATAAACCATGGGGTTTGGAAATGGATGCAGGGATACAAAGAAAAACTGCAGAGAAAGGAATGAAATAGATAGTTAGAGAAATGCAGTCAAGAGGGATGATGTAAGTCCTAGCAGCGGTTCTCAACCTGTGGGTCGCGACCCTTTCACAGGGGTCGCCTAAGACCATCGGAAAACACATATATGATTACATATTGTTTTTGTGATTAATCACTATGCTTTAATTGTGTTCAATTTGTAACAATGAAATTGGGGGTCACCACAACATGAGGAACTGTATTAAAGGGTCACGGCATTAGGAAGATTGAGAACCACTGTAGGGAATACAAGAGTGGGTGATCCCAGATCCTAGTAAGGTCAAGTTGCCTTGTGTTCTATGAAACACTCATGTGTCCTTACAATAATTTCCTGTTGTGTCCAGTTTTAGTTGGAACCAAGAGAACCTTTTGTTAGACAAAGCATCCTTTGTTAGAAGGTTCAATATTCAGGTTGTGTAAATCTCCAAAAAAGGATTGGCAAGTACATGAAGATTTCTTGGCACACTTCCCATCTCACCCCAGTGTGCCCAACACTATTTCCTTGACAAAGATTGCTCCCAGTTGCCTCATTCACAGTAAAATGTAACTAAGTGAAAATATTTTAGTGTAAACTCTCCCTTCTGTGTATATGTTTTTTCCAAGATCAAAGTCATATGCTAAGGGTGAAAGACCAGTAATCATCAGATGGGATGAAAGCTTCCCTGGAATCTCTGAATCAAGTTATGGTAATTTCTCCCCCATCTTAAATCTAGAATGCATTGGCAATTTACATTAGCCCATAAAAGCTATTGCACTGCACAACTCTAGAGAGTGCCATGTTTTCTCTAAAAAAGTTAGTCCTGCTGACATTGCTTATTTCTTTGCACTTATGGCTACTCTTGAGTTCAGTGTATTACCTCACACACACAACACTATCAAACAAGGTTTTCATTGCCTTCACTCTAGTGCTGTTTTGGGCTCGGATGTATCAAACCCAAGTAGAATGAAGCATGTTGGAGTGAACCTATTTATATTTGGTAAAAGATTAACAATATTTGTGTTTAAATGACATGCTAGGATGACAATTTTAGTTCTTAGTGCAAAGTATTATACATCCAAACTTATCAGTCATGTCCACAGCTTTCATCCAGGGTCTAAGCCAGCCGTGGGCAAACTACGGCCCGCGGGCCGGATCCGGCCCGTTTGAAATGAATAAAACTATTGAAAAAAAAGACCGTACCCTTTTATGTAATGATGTTTACTTTGAATTTATATTAGTTCACACAAACACTCCATCCATGCTTTTGTTCTGGCCCTCCGCTCCAGTTTAAGAACCCATTGTGGCCCTTGAGTCAAAAAGTTTGCCCACCCCTGGAGCCATCCACTTTAAAACGTTTTCGGGGTCTTATTCAAAATAAAGTTATATTGATTGATGTGAATTTCAGTTTTGACTGTAATTTTTCTGTGACTCTGCATGACAGCAGATGGCCTCGAGCCCATAAGAAAAACCAATTCATCACCAGAAGCATCCACTGGTATAATACACAATCCCTACTCTTTGTCAATAATATCTTCAAATTGTCCAGAGAAGCCACATACCCACAGAACATGAAACAAAAGACTGGTTCTGACAACTGGTATTACTGAAAGAAGGGTTCTTTAAGACTTAATTATAGAAGACTTGAGGGATATAGTGGAACTTCCTCTGGGTTATTTTTAGGTGTCTCAGTATTTTATATCACTAATACCCTACGTCATCGTTTTCTCATTTGTAAATTTCTCAGGCCTTCAAAAAATCCTTGAACACATTTAACAAAAGTCAAATCCTTAGAAAAAGCGATTTGTTTTCCCTAGGACAAGGGAAAATGCATGACTTGTTATTTTTCATTCTCATTTGGATCTAATAAGGCAAGGCAAAATAATTTTGCATTCTTTACTCCTTCTTCAGGAAAATGACATAAGAATCCACATAACAAACATAGCACAAGGCAGTTAGGAGTGCTGTATTTTCTACACTATATTTAAATGCTGCAGGAAAAAGAATAGAGTCTTAAAAATACATCTTGTCAGGACCCACTCCCTCTTTTCTCCGGTCTTTAAATGCAAACACACGCATACTGAAAGCTCTCAGAAAAATAACCCTAATGAGAATTTCTTCCTTTCCTCAGGAGTGCCCTCTGCCACCATCTATTTAAAGAAAAATAGCGGGCTCCCTACTTCATTCTCATATCATACGTTTAAAAGAGCAATTTCCATTTTTTGAAGTATTACTGAAAGGAAAGAAGTCATCTTTTATCACAGTCAGGAAAGGTCACAAAGTCAGTAATCCTCCATTCACTTCCTGACAGAAATATCTTCTTTCCTTCCACAGAAGACCAGAAAAGTGATTTATTTGCAATTGACATTAATACATAAAATGGTCAATGCACCTAGCTATGCCTGGGTAATCCCTAACATGGTCCAGAGGTTTCTTTTATTACCTGCTAAGGCTGTGAATTGAATCTGTTGGAACAAGCATTGTACACATGATCCCCCCGCCCCCCCCCACACACACACACAAACACTCTTACGTAATATCTAATCCTGGCAAGGCCAAAATATGTTTGTAATGAAGACCAAGCAAGAAGCTCTCTTTGCTTCTGTGCCCAGATACTGACATTTCCTTTGCATTGCATTCTCTCTCTCTCTCTCTCTCTCTCTCTCTCTCTCTCTCTCTCTCCTCTCAATTCTGTTTGTTTCTTGCAAAACTCATATGCTTGTTTTTCAACCCTCCAAATATTTACCAAGTTTTTTTGCATCTTCAGAATGGGCCCAACACTGTACAAGACTATGGGACATTACTGAAGGTATAATCTGAGACTTCATGGGTCTTATATTTTAAGTAGGAAACAAAAAGCATGCACATAGAAACAATAATTCTGTCTTATATTGTGGAATGACCTACAGTTCTCAAAGTAAATTCATTAATTTCATTGCTACTTGATACTTTTATTAACAATATAGAGTATATAGCAAGATTTCGACCAAAATTAATACATGGTCAAATAAAATGATACATGTAAAAATCAGTCTGGGTTTTCCTATCCACTTATAGGCTAAATATTTTCTTTGGAAAAAGAACAAATGTCTACCTATGACCTGTATTTTGTATAATTTAACACACCACTGACTGACTTTAGGTATTAACTAGAGGCCCGGTGCATGAATGTTGTGCATGAGTAGGGTGCCTAGGCTTGGCCAATGATCAGGGCCAATCAGGTTCCCCACCTCCCCGACTCCTCCTTCCCTTGCTCCCTCAGCGCCCCACCACCACTGCTCGTCATCCACCATGTTCTGTGCCACCCCCTGGTGGTCAGTACATGTCATAGCGAACAATTGAACACTTTGCATATTAGCCTTTTATATATATACTAGAGGCCTGGTGCACAAAAATTTGTGCACTTGGGGGGGAGGTGGGTCCCTCAGCCCGGCCTGTGCCCTCTCGCAGTCTGGGACCCCTCGGGAAATAATGACCTGCTGGCTTAGGCCTGCTCTCGGGTGCCAGAGGGAAGGCCCAATCCCTAAGTGCAGCCCTTGGTCGGGCTCAGAGCAGGGCCGATTGGGGAATTGGGGCATCGCCCCCTGTCATGCACAGAGTAGGGCGGATCTGGAGGTTGCGATGCCACCCTCAGTCACGCTCAGGTTAGGGCCAATTGGGGGGTTGGGGCACCGCCCCCTGTCACACTCAAGGCAGGGTTGATAGGGAGGTTGCGGCACCGCCCCCTGTCATGCACAGAGCAGGGCCGATCAGGGGGTTGGGGCACTGCCCCCTGTCATGCACATAGCAGGGCCCATCAGGGGGGTTGGGGTTCCATACCCTGTCACGCACAGAGCAGGGTCGATCAGGGGGTTGGGGATCTCCCCCCTGTCATGCACAGAGCAGGGCACATCAGGGGGTTGGGTAGCTCCCCCCTGTCATGCACAGAGCAGGGCCGATCAGGGGGTTGAGGAGCTCCCCCCTGTCACTCACAGAGTAGGGCCAATAGGGGAGTTGGGGCACCGCCCCCAGTCACACACAGAGCAGGGCGGATCAGGGGGTTGGGGCGCCACCCTCTATCACCCACAGAGCAGGGCCAATCGGGGTTGGAGTGCCGCCACTGTCACACTCAGGGCAGGGTGGATGGGGAGGTTATGGCTCTACCCCGTCACAAACAAAGCAGGGCCCGTGGGGGGCAGTTGGGGTGCCGCACCCTGTCACACACAGAGCAGGGCCTATCAGGGGGTTGGGGCGCCGCACCCTGTCACACACAGAGCCGCAGGCTGATCAGGGGGTTGGGGAGCTCCCCCCTATCAGGCACAGAGCAGGGCTGATCAGGGAGTTGGGGCGCCTTCCCCTGCCACGAACAGAGCAGGGCGGATAGGGAGGTTGTGGCCCTGCCCCCTGTCACACACAGAGCTGCAGGGTGATCAGGGGGTTTGGGCGCTGCCCCCTGTCACGCTGATCCCAGTGCTGGGAGGCATATTACCCATTTACTATATAGGATAGAGGCCTGGTGCATGGGTGGGGGACAGCTGGTTTGCCCTGAAGGGTGTCCTGGATCAGGGTGGGGTCCCCACTGGGGTGCCTGGCCAGTCTGGGTGAGGGGCTGAGGGCCGTTTTCAGGCTGGCGGGTGACTGAAGCTCCCAACCTGTCCTTTTTTTCTTTTTTTTTTATTCTGGGCCAGCTTTAGCTCTGAGGCTTGGCTCCAGCTCTGAGGCCTCGGCTGCTGAAAGCAGGTATCTGGTTTGTTTGGGTTCTATAATTGTAACACTGTTGCGGTCCTGCTCACTCCAGCTCTGAGATCCCGGCTGGCTGAAAGCAGGGATCTGCATTTGTTCTATAATTGAAACAATGTTGCGGTCCTGCTGGCTGAAGCCCAGCTGGCTGAAAGCAGGTTTCTGGGGTTTTGTTTAGCTTCTATATTTGTAACAGTGTTTCTTAAACTGCAAGCTCAGAGGCCGGCAAGGCAGGCGGGGAACGTTATCTTCCTCTGTCACTTGAGCAAGCAAGCCTCCTGTTCGCTTCAAGCTGCCTGGCTGCCGGCCGCCATCTTGGTTGGCAGTTAATTTGCATATCACCCTGATTAGCCAATGGGAAGGGTAGCGGAGGTACGGCTAATTACCATGTTTCTCTATTATTACTTAGGATAGACTAGAGGCCTGGTGCATGAAATTTATGCATGGGGGTGTGTGTGTGACCCTCAGCCCAGCCTCCACCCTCTCCAATCTGGGACTCCCTCAAGGGATAGGCCCTAAACCGGCAGTCGGACATCCCTCTCACAATCTGGGACTGCTGGCTGCCTGCCTGATTGTCCCTAACCACTTCTGCCTGCCAGCCTGATCACCCCTAACCACTCCCCTGCCAGCCTGATCAATGCCTAACTACTTCCTTGCCAGGTAGATCGTCCCTAACTGCCCTCCCCTGCCAGCTTGGTCACCCCTAACTGTCCTCCCCTGAAGGCCTGATCACCCCTAACTGCCCTCCTCTGCAGGCCTGGTTGCCCCTAACTGCCCTCCCCTGCAGGCCTGGTCACCCCTAACTTCCCTCCCTTGCCAGCCCGATTGCCCCTAACTGCCCTCCCCTGCCAGCCCAATTGCCCCTAACTGCCCTCCCCTGCCAGTCTGGTCCCTCCCAACTGCCCTCCCTTGCAGGCCTGGTCCCCCCCAACGGCCCTCCCCTGCAGGCCTGGTTCCCCCCAACTGCCCTTCCATGCAGACCTGGTACCCCCAACTGCCCTCCCTGCAGGCCTGGTCCCTCCCAACTGCCCTCCCCTGCTGGCCTGATTGCCCACAACTGCCCTCCCCTGCTGGCCACCTTGTGGTGGCCATCTTTTGTCCACATGAGGGTGGCTATCTTGTGTGTTGGAGTGATGGTCAATTTGCATATTACCTCTTTATTATATAGGATAAGGAAGGAAAACACAATCATAACTGGGTGGAGGGGTGGTGTAATATGAGTCCTCTGAATAAAACTGGGTCACCAAAGGCTATAGCTTTAGTATAAAACTAAGTGACTCAATAGAGTGGCCATATAGAAAGGCAGGTCAAGGGAAACCTTAGCACTGGGTAGAAAATTTGAGCTAGTCAGTACTAATGTAAGCTTGAGGTCTGAATTCACACTTCCAGTGGGGTCCAAGAAACCTCAATTTGAAATGGTTTCAGTTGGGTAGTACCTGAAATTGGCTGGCAAAAGCAAATAAAAATTCTCTCTGGAAGACCTTAACTTTGATCCAGGGTAACAGAAATTGAGGATGGGGTTGATTATGAGATGCATCCTGATTTCATAGGTGTGAGAAAATATGTTTTAGGATTAATGAAATATTATAATTTATTTGTCGGTGATTATAGAACCTTCATCTCAAAATTAGCTCTCGGTTTTGATTAAAATATTTGAGATTTAAGAAGAGTTCATTGTTATATATCTTGGTCATTATTTTTCAGTGTCTTTATCTTTAGGAAACGTATCTCTATTATCTTCTGGAATATGTTTCCAGCCTAGAAATTTAAGGCTAATGTCACTTATTCACAAAATAATAATGGTGACAGATATTGGCTAAAACTTTAAGTAGTTTATCTGAAAAATTTGCTCCGTATAAAATCAACCATTTAAAAAAGTATGATGTTTGCCCTGATCAGTGTTGCTTAGTTGGTTGAGCATCATCCCATGCACCAAAAGATTGCTGGATGGATTCCCAGTCAGGGTACATGCCCGGGTTGCAGACTCAATTCGCAGTATGGGGCATGCAGGAGGCAGCCAATCAATGGTTCTCCCTCATCAATATTTCTCTCTCCCTCTCCCTTCCTCTCTCTCTCTAAAATCAATAAAAAACATAGAAAAGTATGATGCTTAACAGCAGCTTAGGCTAAGGAATGTTGGTGAACCAGCAGATAACCTTGCAGGGGTGCTTCCCTACATGATTTTTTTAATTAGTACTTTTTTTTAATCTTCTTATTTTGAAATAGAACACACACAAAAGTGTACGAATACATAGGAAGAACTCAGTCCTTTATCACAAAGTGAACATCTATATAACCATAGCTCAACCTTACAAGATCAAGAAACAGAAAGTGCTAGCATTTCAGAGATCTTTCAAGCCCTTCCCATAACTGTTCCTTACTTCCCTCACCCTAAAGATAATAACTGCCTTGTTTTCTCTTAGAAAAAATAGCTTGACAACATAATTATTCATCCTATACATTATAGATTTATTTAGTGTTTTTTGGACTCAGAAAAATGAATTTATGCAGTATTTGTTGTTTTTCTGTCTTATTTTGTTCAACATTATGTCCTTGAGATTTATACATATTGTTACATATAAACTGTAGTTTGTTCATTGTAATTGCTGTGTAGTATTTCATTATATAAAGATGTCACAATTTGTTTATCCATTCTACAATGCCTGGACATATAGTTCACTCTCAGTTTGGATTATTACAAATATTGATGATATGATTATTCTTATATAGGTCCCTTGATTGAAACTAGGCACACAATTCTGTTATGTATTTATAACTTGGAAAATAATTGATGGGTTATAGGGACTTCACATGTTCAATTTAATAAGTATTTCCAAGCAGATTTTCAAAGCACTGATATCAGTTTGCATGCCCAGGAGCCACATAATAGAGTGTTGTTGTTTGTTTTATTTAATTTTTAGTTGTCTGGCCTATGGAAACCTTTTTCAATGACTTTTAAGAACACCTAAAAATTGCAAATAGCATTGTATGATTATATTGTCAGGATTCGAAACTATTGACAGGCTGGGACAATACAGCAATAACAACAACATGAAATTTAGCAGGATTTAAAGTTACATCATCTGACCAAGAACAGTATGAAGAGGCTAAACTTTAGCCGCTAAAGTGTCATAGAATTTCACATGAAAAAGGTGGTGGGATGTTACTAAGATAGAGTTCTGGGGGGGGGGGGGTAAAAGTGTTATCCAAAGCTACATCAGTTTCCCCTAAGCAGAGCTTATGTATGCCAACCCCCTAAGGAGGAGCTATCATTTCACTCAGTAGATGTTTACTAATGAATGAATAAGCAAATGCCAGAATAGTTGAATAGTTTGTGTTCAAATATAAAAGCAAAGACACTCAAGAGCAAAAATCATCTGTTTGCTCTCTTTCCCTTTAAATTTCCTTTAAAAAATATTTTAATTGATTTTAAAGAGAGAGGAAGGGGGGAGAGAGAGAGAGAGAGAACGGAAGGAAGGAAGGAAGGAAGGAAGGAAGGAAGGAAGGAAGGAAGGAAGGAAGGAAGGAAGGAAGGAAGAAAGATTGGCTGCTTCCTTCATATCCTTACCCTACTAGTCAAGCCCGCAACCAGGGCATGTGCCCTGACTGGAATAGATCTGGCGACCTTTTGGTGCATGGGTTGAAGCTCAACGAACTGAGCCAGATTGGCCAGGGCTAAGTTTCCCTTTTATTCTAAGAAGGACAGAGAAAATTAGCTGACTAGGGAAGCAAACGATTAAACTAAGAGCCAGTTAAATCAAACCTAGACTTTTATGAAACAACTAGAGGCCCGATACACAAAATTCGAGCAAGAGTAGGCCTTCCTTTCCCTGCTGGCACTGGCTTCCCTCTGGCACCCGGGGCCCCAGGCTTCCCTCACAGCCCCAGCTTCGTCCAGAAGATAGTCTGGAAGGACATCCAGAAGGATGTCAGGTCTAATTAGCATATCATGCTTTTATTATTATAGATTATTATAGATAGGTATTGTATAAATCACTTAAGTTTTAGTTATGCTTTCCAAAACAGAACTATATTTTTACTATTGTTTAATCCATTTCTTCTGGGCTCCTTTTTGGTTTTTCTTCTAAGTTCATTTTTCTTTCCTTCTCTCTTTTTTTTTTTTTAAAGTTTTCATTTCTGTGTTTTATAAAAAAAGGAATCCTGCAGACAAAAGCCTGTCAAATCAAGAAGTCCCTCTTCTGGTCATGCCTTGCTCAGCTTAGGTGTGAACTTCCACAGAGTCCTGTTGCCCTCCAGTTCTATCCCTCATTCATTTCACCCAGAGCAGCATTCTAGTTTTATTTTTTGAAGAAAATAAAATAATATATAAAAATAAAAAAAAACAAATGGAATTTTAAAAATTCATGCCCACAGAGAAGATTCCATGTAAATAAAGTCACACTTCATAAACTTAATGCCTATTAGCATCTCCAGACTTTTCCTTTTTATGTTTATTCCGCTTCTTGTTTTGCTCCATTTTTATTTTCATGCCTCCTCAAAGCTGAGGAATAAATGCCCTGTTTCATTGCTTTTTCCCTAGGTTATTTTGGTTCAGTGGTGTGATGTGTGAAAAGCTTCATATAATTAAGAAATATCTTATTAGTGCCTTCATTTCCCCTTCAGGTTTTTTGCCTGTATGATCTATGCTACAGATTACATTTACTATAAACTTAATCTATTTTAATGATGCTTTCCAAGAAAACTGTGGCTTTATTTTTCTGTTTACTTGGTAGTTGCCTAGCAAATAGCAGCGTATATCACTGATTTAGAAAGAAGAAGGCTTATGAAATTTCACCACTTACCAATTTTCCCTATGTTACTAGTATATCAAAGAACAGCACATTTTAAATCGTCTAGTGCTTGCCTGGGGTTTCTTTTTTATGAG
Organism: Myotis nattereri; assembly: GCF_964212035.1. NCBI lineage: Eukaryota > Metazoa > Chordata > Mammalia > Chiroptera > Vespertilionidae > Myotis > Myotis nattereri. The sequence goes on along the minus strand of NC_138078.1, from coordinate 27,130,431 downwards.
ACAAAGAAAAAACTTAGCTGGAATTTTACAGCATCTTTGAAAAGGAGTTGCAGCTTCATAATAATGATATATTTTTAGTGTGATTTAACACTGACAAAGTATTTCCGCCCCCCCCCCCCAATCTCATTTCATCTTCATAAGAACAAAGCCATTGAGTGTACTGGTTAGAATATGGCCTCTGGAGCCAGGCTTCCTAATTTCAAACCCTTCCTCTGTCATTTACCATCTGCTTATGTGACCCAGGGTGATTTACTGAACTCTTCTCTGGGTCACAGTGTCTTCTTTTGTTCAGTGAGAATAATAATAGTGTCTGTAGATTTATTATGTGAATGAAATGAGATAGTCATTTGTATCTGTTAGTTGCCACAATAATATATGTACTGATATAAATCCTCAGTGGTTTACAACAAAAAGTTTATAGCTGGAGATTGGCTACAATAACCATACTGGGCAGAATAACTCTGAGAATTGGCTGGATGACATTTGATCTAAGATGGCCTAGGCTGAGATCACTAAGTCTCCTTGATTCTGTTCTAGATGTGTCTCATTCTCTAGCACTCTATTTCATGGCACAAGAGGGAAAGACCCATTACTGAAGTTCATGTCAAGCCTCTGTGTTTGCTCACCCATGCTAACATCTCATTGACAAAAAATAAGTTGGTGAGCCCAGACTAAAGGGACAGGGTAGGTCAGTTCACTTGTGATGGGAGAACACTACAAATGTATATTGCAAAGGGCACAGATACAGGGAGGGGTAAAAATGTTGAGCCATCATTGTAATTTACTATAACATGTAAAACATAAGACAAAGGATTCAATAAATAGAGAGCAATTAGTATAAGGTTAATCCAAATGAAATCATCATTTTTGTAAATAAAAATCAAATATCATCAATTTTATACAATTCAACCTCAAATTACTATCAAAACATCCTGTATAAAGGAATTATCATCTATAGTTTTCAGTGGAAGAAATGGAAGCCTATGTTAGTGATTTTCAAGATTTCCCAGCTAGTAAATTTTAGCTTTTTATTTTTTTTAAAATATATTTTATTGATTTTTCACAGAGAGGAAGGGAGAGAGATAGAGAGTTAGAAACATCGATGAGAGAGAAACATCGATCAGCTGCCTCCTGCACATCTCCCACTGGGGATATGCCCGCAACCCAGGTACATGCCCTTGACCGGAATCGAACCTGGGACCTTTCAGTCCACAGGCTGACGCTCTATCCACTGAGCCAAACCAGTTTTGGCAGCTTTTTATTTTAATACTAGAGGCCCAGTGCATGACATTTGTGCACTGGGGGAGGGGGGTCTCTAAGCCCGGTCTATGCCCTTTAGCAGTCAGGGAGCCTTCAGGGGATGTCCAACTAAGCTGCAGTCGGACATCCTTAGTGCTGCTGCGGAGGCTGGAGAGGCTCCGGCCACCACCACTGCGCTCGCCAGCCATAAACACAGCTTCTGGCTGAGTGGCGCTCTCCCTGTGGGAGCACACTGACCACTGACTACCCTTTTATTATATAGGATAGTCTTCTGACTACATCTAGTTGTGTTTTCTTATATTACAGTTGCATTTTGAAATTATTTAGTGATAGATAATTCTAACCATGATATGACTTTATATATTACAGAGATATAATTTCCCAACCTTTTATCCTCATGAAACTCATGCACTTCCAGTGAGTACTGACATCTGAAATACCTGTTCTTTTGCCAACAATAACCCTGTAGCACTCCATTTCCTGGTTATTAGCTCCTAGAAATAGAAATGAAGCTAGTAGTAACTAAATGCTATATCAGTATTCCCAGAAAAACCATCTCAAAAGCGCTTGAGAATTTGTGAGTTATAGCTAAATACATTATTTTATGCTTCTCTCACTTGTATTTTTCCTTTTTAAAATATATTTTTATTGATTTCATAGAGGAAGGGAGAGGGAGAGAGAGAGAGACAGAAACATCAATGATGAGTGAGAATCATTGTTGTCTGCCTCCTAATGCCCCACACTGAGGATGGAGCCCCCAACCCGGGCATGTACCCCAACCAGGAATTGAACCGTGATCTCCTGGTTCATAGGTCGACACTGAACCACTAAGCCACACCAGCTGAATTCACTTGTATTTTTCTAAACATGGTGGCTATGGTATTTTTCACTTTTATTTCTTGTTTGTGTATTTAATTATGACACCCTAAGTACTCACACTTCTAGCCAGTTAAATAGACACATTATGTATAAATATATATTTGTAATATTTTATATATGTGCATATTACATATTTAGCAATAAACTATGCATTGCAACATTACTAGAGATATTTATGTATTGTTTTTGTCTTTCAGATATCATCTACTCAATAATTGACTAGGTTAATAAATAGCTGTATAGTTACAATACACTTGATTTCCCTATGTGTGGATTCAGATAAGAATTAAATGAGCATTCAAATAAAATTATTCTTCCAATTAGAAGTAGTGTGTCATTCAGAAAGAGATAATTTGTATAAAAGCAATAAACTACTGAAGCTCCTCATTATCATACATTGCTACTGAATTCAGTTTCCTTATCCATAAGTTAGTACCTAATTGACAGTAGATGCAATTTTATTTCCCACTCCCACTAAGGTCTGGAGCATCAAAGGATTCATACTTTTCTAACATACTGGTAATTTTGAGACTTCAGAATTCTGTTAGTTAATGCTTTTGTTTTATTTTATTTTATTTAATATATTTTATTGATTTTTTACATAAAGAAAGGGAGAGAGTTAGAAACATCGATGAGAGAAAAACATCGATCAGCTGACTCCTGCACACCCCCCAGTGGTGATGTGCCCGCAACCCAGGTACATGCCCTTGACCGGAATTGAACCTGGGACCCTTGAGTCCACAGGCCGACGCTCTATCCACTGAGCCAAACCGTTTCAGCAGTTAATGCTTTTAAATTGAATGATTGCACTGATTTATTTTGTTGGTGCTATCAAATCAAGAAAGACATATATATTAGTAGTGTAGAAAGCCATAGCATCTTATTAGTACTAGTGACACCCTAGGTACTCACACTTCTTAAGTGCCCTGTTTTCTGCTCTGAACTGGAAAGCCATGTGTACATGGAACACCTGCCATATGCCATCTAAAGGAAGTGTGAGGAGAAGGGGACATGACATCACAGGGTACATAGTTGATTCCTTTTTCTGTCATGTACTAGTTAGATGACTTCGGGAAAGATACTTAAGTTAAATATTCTGTCTCTAATATTTGTATAAGCCCTAACTCACTGTGTCACTTGGCATCAAGTATAATCTTGTGTACACAGTTATTGGTCAAGCTGTGAATTGTAGAATCCAGAGAAGCATCTGATACATACCTGGTTATATAGGGTGTTTCAAAAAATGTATACACACTTCCATAGCTGATAGCTCAATTTTGAAAATGAAATGTATTTTAATAAACACTGCCTTTATGATTATTTAAAGTATGTGTGCACATTTTTGGAGACAGCCTATATATCTAGTAAAGGAGAAAATGAAAAATAGCCTCTAACGCTAAGGATGTTGCCAATCAAATCTTCCAGTAATAGTACTTTATTTTAGGAGTTTCTTTTTCTGCACATTATAATTGCAATTGATTATTTTATTTTATTTTTTTTTAATTTTTTTATTGCTTAAAGTATTACAAAGGGTATTACATATGTGTCCATTTTAGCCACCCGCCCTAGACAGTCCCCCAGCCTCCCCTATCCCCCAGTGTCTTATGTCCACTGGTTATGCTTATACGCATGCATACAAGTCCTTTAGTTGATCTCTTACCCCCCTACCTCCTGCCCCCCAACCCTCCCCGGCCTTCCCACTGCAGTTTGACAATCTGTTTGAGGCAGCTCTGCCTCTGAATCTATTATTGTTCAAAAGTTTATAATGGTCTCTATTATCCATGAATGAGTGAGATCATGTGGTATTTTTCCTTCATTGACTGGCTTATTTCACTTAGCATAATGCTCTCCAGTTCCATCCATGACGTTGCAAATGGTAAGAGTTCCTTCCTTTTTAGAGCAGCATAGTATTCCATCGTGTAGATGTACCACAGTTTTCTAATCCATTCATCTACTGATGGGCACTTAGGCTGTTTCCAAATCTTAGCTATGGTGAATTGTGCTGCTATGAACATAGGGGTGCATATATCTTTTCTGATTGGTGTTTCTGGTTTCTTGGGATATATTCCTAGAAGTGGGATCACAGGGTCAAATGGGAGTTCCATTTTCAGTTTTTTAAGGAAACTCCATACTGTCTTCCATAGTGGCTGCACCAGTCTGCATTCCCACCAGCAGTGCACAAGTGTTCCTTTTTCTCCACATCCTCTCCAGCACTTGTCGTTTGCTGATTTGTTGATGATAGCCAGTCTGACAGGTGTGAGATGGTACCTCATTGTTGTTTTGATTTGCATCTCTCGGATGATTAGTGACTTTGAGCATGTTTTCATATGTCTCTTGGCTTTCTGAATGTCCTCTTTTGAAAGGTGTCTATTTAGGTCCTTTGCCCATTTTTTGATTGGATTGTTTATCTTCCTTTTGTTAAGTTGTATGAGTTTCCTATAGATTTTGGAGATTAGGCCCTTATCAGATATGACATTGGCAAATATGTTTTCCCACACAGTGGGTTTTCTCGTTGTTTTGTTGATGGTTTCTTTTGCTGTGCAGAAGCTTTTTATTTTGATGTAGTCCCATTTGTTCATTTTCTCTTTAGTTTCAAGTGCCCTAGGAGCTGTATCAGTGAAGAAATTGCTTCGGCATATGTCTGAGATTTTGTTGCCTTTGGATTCTTCTAGAATTTTTATGGTTTCCTGTCGTACATTTAAGTCCTTTATCCATTTTGAGTTTATTTTTGTGTATGGTGTAAGTTGGTGGACTAGTTTCATTTTCTTGCATATATCTGTCCAATTTTCCCAACACCATTTATTGAAGAGACTATCTTGGCTCCATTGTATGTTCTTGCCTCCTTTGTCAAATATTAATTGAGCATATTGGTTCGGGCCGATTTCTGGGCTCTCTATTCTATTCCATTGATCTATATGCCTATTCTTGTGCCAGTACCAGGCAGTTTTGAGAACAGTGGCTTTGTAATACAACTTGATATCTGGTATTGAGATCCCACCTACTTGGTTCTTTTTCAGGATTGCTGCAGCTATTCGGGGTCTTTTTTTATTCCAGCTGAATTTTTGGAGAGTTCGTTCTAGATCTCTGAAGTATGCCGTTGGTATTTTAATGGGAAGTGCATTGAATTTATAGATTGCTTTGGGTAGTATGGACATTTTAATGATGTTGATTCTACCAATCCATGAACACGGTATGTTCTTCTATCTGTTTATGTCTTCCTCTATATCTTTTTTCAACGTCCTGTAGTTTTCTGAGTAGAGGTCTTTTACCTCTTTAGTTAAGATTATTCCTAGGTAGCTTAGTTTTTTTGGTGCGATGGTAAACGGGATTGTTTTTATAATCTCTCTTTCTGAAAGTTCACTATTGGTGTATAGAAATGCCTCAGATTTCTTGGGGTTAATTTTGTATCCTGCTACATTGCCAAATTCATGTATTAAGTCTAGTAGCTTTTTGATGGAGTCTCTAGGGTTTTGTATGTATAATATCATGTCGTCTGCAAATAAGGACAGTTTTACTTCCTCTTTTCCAATTTGGATGCCTTTTATTTCTTCTTCTTGCCGAATTGCAATGGCTAACACTTCCAGTACTATGTTGAACAGGAGTGGTGAGAGGGGGCATCCCTGTCTTGTTCCTGTTCTTAGGGGAAATGGTGTAAGTTTTTGTCCATTGAGAATGATGTTGGCTGTGGGCCTGTCATATATGGCTTTTATTATGTTGAGGTATGATCCTCCTACTCCCACCTTGCTGAGAGTTTTTATCAAAAATGGGTGTTGAATTTTGTCAAATGCTTTTTCTGCATCAATTGATATGACCATGTGGTTTTTTTCTTTCAATTTGTTTATGTGATGTATCACGTTTATTGATTTGCGGATATTGTACCATCCTTGCATCCCTGGGATAAATCCTACTTGGTCATGGTGTATGATCTTTCTGATGTACTGCTGGATCCGATTTGCTAAGATTTTGTTGAGGATTTTGGCATCTATGTTCATGAGGGATATTGGCCTGTAATTCTCTTTCATTGTGTTGTCTTTACCTGGTTTTGGTATTAGGGTGATGCTGGCTTCATAGAATGAGCTTGGAAGTGTTCCTTCCTCTTGAATTTTTTGTAGTAGTCTGAGGAGGATAGGTTTTAGTTCTTCCTTGAATGTTTGGTAAAACTCCCCTCTGAAGCCGTCTGGTCCTGGGCTTTTGTTTGCTGGAAGCTTTTTGATGACTGCTTCAATTTCTTCCATAGTTATTGGCCTGTTGAGATTTTTAGATTCTTCCTGATTGAGTTTTGGAATGTTGTATTTTTCTAGAAATTTGTCCATTTCCTCCAGGTTGTCTAGTTTGTTGGAGTAGAGCTGTCCATAGTATTTTTTAACAATCATTTGTATTTCTGTGGGGTCTGTTGTTATTTCACCTCTTTCATTTCTGATTTTGTTTATTTGGGTCCTCTCTCTTTGCTTCTTGGTGAGTCTGGCTAGAGGTTTGTCAATCTTGTTTATCCTTTCGAAGAACCAGCTCTTGGTTTCATTGATTTTCTGTATTATTTTGTTGGTCTCTATGTTATTTATTTCTGCTCTAATCTTTATTATCTCCTTCCTTCTGCTCACTCTGGGGTTTTCTTGTTGCTCTCTTTCTAATTCTTTGAGTTGTAGAGTTAGCTGATTTACTACCATTTTTTCTTGTTTTTTGAGATAGACCTGTAGAGCTATAAACTTCCCTCTCAGGACTGCTTTCATTGTGTCCCATAGGTTTTGGATTGTTGTGTTTTCATTGTCATTAGTTTCCAGGATGTTTTGAATTTCTTCTTTGATTTCATTGGTAACCCAATCAATATTTAATAGCATGCTATTCAGCTTCCAGGTGTTTGAGTATTTTGGGTTGTTTTTATTGCAGTTTATTTCTAATATTATGCCATCGTGGTCTGCGAAGACGCTTTTTGTGATTTCAATCTTCTTGAATTTGGGGATACTTTGCTTGTGACCCAATATATGGTCTATTTTTGAATATGTGTCATGAGCACTTGAGTAGAATGTATATTCCGTGGCACTGGGGTGAAGTGTTCTGAAGATGTCTATTAAGTCCATCTGATCTAGTGAGTCATTTAGTATTGCTGTATCTTTGCTGATTGTTTGTCTAGAGGACTTATCCAGTGATGACAGTGGTGTATTAAAGTCCCCTACTATGATTGTATTGTTGTCGATCTCTCCTTTGATATCTTCCAGAAGATTTTTTATGTATTTGGGTGCTCCTGCATTGGGTGCATATATGTTTATCAGGGTTATATCTTCTTGTTGTATTGATCCTTTTAGTATTATGAAGTGGCCTTCCGTATCTCTTGTTATGGCCTTCACTTTGAGGTCTATTTTGTCCGATATAAGTATTGCTACCCCAGCTTTCTTTTCTTTTCCATTAGCCTGAAAGATAGTTTTCCATCCCTTCACTTTCAGTCTGTGTGAGTCCTTTCTAATGAGGTGGGTCTCTTGTAGACAGCAAATGTATGGGTCATGATTTTTTATCCATTCAGCCACTCGATACCTTTTGGTTGGAGCATTTAGCCCGTTTACATTTAAAGTTATTATTGAAAGGTACTTGTTTGTAGCCATTTCTTTTTTTGTGTGTGTGGCTGTTTTCTTTCTGGGATTTTTATTTCTTCTTTTTACACCAGTCCCTTTAGCATTTCTTGCATTGCTGGCTTGGTGGTGATAAACTCCCTTAGCCTTTTTTTGTCTGTGAAGCTTCTTATTTCCCCTTCAATTTTGAATGATAGCCTTGCTGGATAGAGTATTCTTGGATTCAGTCCTTTGCTTTGCATCACTTTGTAAATTTCCGTCCATTCTTTTCTGGCCTGATGTGTTTCTGTTGAGAAATCATTTGATAATCTAATGGGAGATCCCTTGTATGTAACTTTCCGTCTCTCTCTTGCAGCCTGTAAGATTCTCTCTTTGTCCTGAACATTTGCCATGGTAATTATGATGTGTCTTGGTGTGGGTCTTTTCGGGTTCACCTTGCTTGGGACTCTCTGGGCTTGTGTGACTTTTTTCTTCCCCACCTCAGGGAAGTTTTCTGATATTATTTCTTCCAATAGGTTTTCTAATCCTTGTTCCTCTTTCTGTTGTTCTGGCACCCCTATTATTCGTATGTTGTTTCGTTTCATGTTGTCCCAAAGCTCCCTTAGGCTCTCCTCCTGTCTTTTAATTTTTTTCTCCAACTGAAGTACAGTTTGGGTGTGTTTTGCTTCCCTGTCTTCTAATTCACTAATTCGGTCTTCCGCTTCTCCTAGTCTACTGTTGATACTTTCAATGGTGTTCTTTATTGCAGCTATATCGCACTTCATTTCTTCTTGGGTCTTAGTTAAGTTGTCGATTTTTTCATCTGTTTCTTCTTGCTTCTTGGATAAGTTGTCGATTTTTTCCTCCATCCGGTGTATGCACTCTAGGACCCTTATTCTGAATTCTTTTTCTGTCATGTTGTATGCCTCTGTATCACTTAGCTGCTTTTCTGGTGAGTCCTCCTTTTCTTTCCTTTGGGGATTTCTTTGTCTACCCATGTTTGATCTCACTGACGTATATAGATATTGAGTCGTTCAGTGGCTGCTCCCTAGGTGGCAGTGGCTCCTCGGGCTGTGGTTGCTCCTTGGGCGGTTGTGGTAGCAGCTGCTCCTCTGTTGTTAGCGGGTCTTCTGATGGGTGCTGTTCACAGCTGTTGTGGCTCTTCTGGCTGGTGGAGGGAGGCTTCACCCACAGCAGCTGTTCCTCAGACAGAGCGTGTGGAGATCAGGAGGCCGCTGTTGCTTGGGTCTTTCTGTGGGGAGAAGCCGAGTTCCTCTGAGTTCACGTAGTCGCGCTGCTTGAGAGCCGTTGTTGCCGGGTTAGTAGCTGGTCTCTGGATGCCGGCGACAGTCACCCAAGATGGCACGGTCTCCGCGGCTGTGCCGGGGCACCTGGAGAGGTTTCAGCCTCAGCCTCTAACCGTTCCCTTTATCTAGGATTTCTCTGTCTTTCCTGGCTGCAGACTGTCTCAGCTGAATCTCCTCTGCTTATTCGGGCTGTATGCTACCCGTTTCAGCTGCCCGCCCTTATCTGCTCCGGGACAAGGCACCGACACGTCTGTCTAAACCTCCGCCATTTTCTCTCCCCGCAATTGATTATTTTAATTCAAGAGTGTAGACTACAGTATTTTTCAAACTTTTTTACTGTGATACAGTAAGAAGTACATTTTTATTTTAGACCAATATACATATATTGTACACACATCTGAAGTAAAAGTTTCATGAATTATTACTAGCTGTATTGCCATCTAATATCCTCTACTTTGCCTTGTTCAGTTGCAGTTTATTTTATTTTTAAATATTTTAATTGTTTTTTTAGAGAGGGAGGAAGGAAGAGGGAGAGAGAGAAAAAAAATCAGCCCTAACCGGTTTGGCTCAGTGGGTAGAGCTTCGGCCGGTGGACTCAAAGGTCCCAGGTTCGATTCCAGTCAAGGGCATGTACCTTGGTTGTGGGAACATCCCCAGTGGGGAGTGTGCAGGAGGCAGCTGATTAATGTTTCTCTCACCGATGTTTCTAACTCTCTGTCCCTCTCCCTTCCTCTCTGTAAAAAAAAATCAATAAAATATATTTTTTTAAAAAAATCAACATAGACTTGCTCCCTCTGAGCTCCAGTGCTGAGACAGAAGCTTGATAGGATCCAGGGACATACGAAGAGGAATTAAATTGTCTGGCATAAGGACAAGAACTCTGAGGCAGCTTTCTTCCAGACAAAAGTGCTCCCAGAGATCATTGTTCCTCTGCTGAAACCTCCCAGGCCACAGAGTTGACTGGCAGGTGAAATATTTGCAGCACCAACTATCTGTTGGCAGTGTCCTTTCCATATGAATGGCCTGTCCTGGCTGGAGCTTCAGACTTTCCTAAAATCTCTCAAACAAGTAGCAGCTGGACTCAGTATGCCCCATACCTCTCAATAAGTGGCCCCCAGGCCCAGCGCTAGCAGCAGCCTGCCTTATTTCACAGTTTGGCCTCTCCTGGGCACTTCCAAGCTCAACACAAGTAACAGCCACCTGCAGAGCATTCTATAGCTACTGCTGGGTGGCCCCAGGCAGGGCACAGGCCATGGCTGACTTTATATCTCTCAGGGGGCCCCCGAGCCAGGGAACCCATTGAACAGCTTCAGACCATGCCACATTACAACTCTTTGCATCCATGAGCAACACATTCAAGGGGCAATCTTAGTGAGTACCAAAGCCCCACTAAAGTAAGTCTCAATCCATAGGGTAATCTTCTGCACATTAACTTTTCCACTGTAGTCACAGCTGGTCCTCAAAGCCAATTGGCCTGAAGGTCAATTCCTTCCAATGACACCAACAGCAATCAAGGCTCAACTGCAATAAGACAGTCCACACAGGGGCACGCCTAGAATGCCCAGTGCAGGTGAATAGGGAGGCTGAGCCACTATGCTCTACAGGATACATACTATATAAGGCCACTATACCAATTCCAGGAGACATAGGGCCATTGGGCCCTGCAGGATACTTACTACATAAGGCCACTATACAAATTTCACGAGACATATAAATGATCTACCTAATATTTAGAAACAAGAACAAGGAAGCAGCCAAAATGCGGAGACAAAGAAACATGCCACAAATGAAAGAACAGAAGAAATCTCTAGAAAAAAAGAGCTAAATGAAATGGAAGCAAGCAAACTACTATATATAGAGTTCAAAAACTGGTTATAAGGATGCTCAAGGATCTCAACCATTTGTATGCTATAAATGTTTATAGATGCAAATGGTGGACCTTTTTAATTAAATTCAAAATATTGTGGCAGTTAACTAGTTAATGAGAGCTTCAAGGGACTTACTGAGAATTTCAAGAATCTTAGTCAGAATTTCGAAGACATGAAAGAGGACCAGTCAGAAATGAAGGATATGCTAACTGAAATGAAGAATAATTTACAGGGAACCAACGGTAGACTAGAGGATGCCAAGAACCAAATCAGCGATTTAAAATATGAGAAAGCCAAAAGCACCCAATCAGAAGAGCAAAAAAGAATAAAGAATAAAAAAATATGAAGATAGAGTAAGGAGTCTCTGGGACAACTTCAAGTATACCGACATTTGTATCATGGGGATGTCAGAAAAAGAGAGAGAGCAAATACTGAAAACTTATTTGAAGAAATAATCATAGAAAATATCTCCTACCTGGTGAAAGAAATAGACTTATAAGTCTAAGAAACACAGAGAGTCCCAAACAAGAGGAACTCAATGAGGCTCACACCAAGACACATCATAATTAAAATGCCACAGGTCAAAGACAAAGAGAGAATTTTAAAGGCAGCAAGAGAAAAGCAGTTAGTTACCTACAAGGTAGCGCCCATTTGACAATCAGCTGATTTCTCAACAGAAACTTTGCAGGCCAGAAGGGAGTGGCAAGACATCTTCAAAGTGATGAATAGCAAGGGAGAGAAACCAAGATGGCGGCATAGGTTAACGCTGGAGATTGCTGCCTCGAGCAACCACTTCAGAGATATAACTAAAGGACAGAACGGACATCATCCAGAACCACAGGAAGGCTGGATGAGTGGAAATTCTACAACTAGGAGGAAAGAGAATATCATACCCAGACTCAGAGGAGGCGCAGTGCTGAAGTGAAATACTCAGGTGCGGAGTGCGCTCGCGGAGCGGGCTGGCGGCAGAGGGCGAGGTTGTTGTTTTCAATCGGGAGTGAGTTTCAGACTCTGAGCTCCAGATCCGGGCGAGTCTCTAGGGACCCAGACTCAAACGGGAGAAGCGGGACTGTCTGGCTTCGGTTGGAACTTGAAGGCAGCTTTCTCTCTGAGGTTTGCAGCGGTTTCTGGGACTCTGAGAGGCAGAGCCTCTGCGGACTGGACTGAGAGCAGCCATAACTGCTTGTTCCACCCGCCTTGTAGATCCCCAGGGACCCACCCCGCCCAAGCCCTGCGCAGAGCCATTTGCCAGATAGCCTCAGGCAAAGGCTAGATTAGCACCGTCCTAGAGATCCAGCACAGAAGCTCTCCCACTGCAGACACAGATGACTCTCATAGCCAGTTAACCTGGAGGTCAAATCACCCCTGGTATTGCCGACAATCAAGGCTTAACTACAACAAGACTGCGCACAAAGACCACTAGGGGGTGCACCAAGAAAAGATAAAAAAATGCGGAGACAAAGAAACAGGACACAAATGTCAGAAATGGAAGATATAGAGCTCAAAACCACACTTTTAAGGTCTCTCAAGAACTGTCTAGAAGCTGCCGATAAACTTAGTAAGGCCCTCGAAAAGACTGGTGAGACCGCCAATAAATGTAGTGAGATCCTCAAGAAATCTAATGAGACCCTCGATGTTGTGATAAAGAACCAACTAGAAATTAAGCATACACTGACTGAAATAAAGAATATTATACAGACACCCAACATCAGACCAGAGGAGCACAAGAATCAAGTCAAAGATTTGAAATGCAAAGAAGCAAAAAACACCCAACCGGAAAAGAAAAATGAAAAAAGAATCCAAAAATATGAAGATAGTGTAAGGAGCCTCTGGGACAACTTCAAGCGTACCAACATCAGAATTATAGGGGTGCCAGAAGAAGAGAGAGAGCAAGATATTGAAAACCTATTTGAAGAAATAATGACAGAAAACTTCCCCCACCTGGTGAAAGAAATAGACTTACAGGTCCAGGAAGCGCAGAGAACCCCCCAAAAAAGGAATCCAAAGAGGACCACACCAAGACACATCATCATTAAAATGCCAAGAGCAAAAGACAAAGAGAGAATCTTAAAAGCAGCAAGAGAAAGAAACCCAGTTACCTACAAGGGAGTACCCATAGGATTTTCAGCTGATTTCTCAACAGAAACTTTGCAGGCCAGGAAGGAGTGGTAAGAAATATTCAAAGTGATGAATACCAAGAACCTACAACCAAGATTACTTTATCCAGCAAAGCTATCATTCGGAACTGAAGGTCAGATAAAGAGCTTCACAGATAAGGAAAAGCTAAAGGAGTTCATCACCACCAAACCAGTATTATATGAAATGCTGAAAGGTATCCTTTAAGAAGAGGAAGAAGAAGAAAAAGGTAAAGATACATATTATGAACAACAAACATGCATCTATCAACAAGTGAATCTAAGAATCAAGTGAATAAATAATCTGGTGATCATAATAGAATCAGGGACATAGAAAGGGAATGGACTGACTATTCTTGGGGGGGAAAGGGGTGTGGGAGATGCAGGAAGAGACTGGACAAAAATCATGCACCTATGGATGAGGACAGTGGGTGGGGAGTGAGGGCGGAGGGTGGGGCAGGAACTGGGAGGAGGGGAGTTATGGGGCGGGGGGGAAAGAGGAACAAATGTAATAATCTGAACAATAAAGATTTAATTAAAAAAAAAGAATTTTTCTGTAGGAAAACACTAAAAAAAAAAAAGTGATGAATAGCAAGGACCTATATTACTGTACCCAGCAAAGCTATCATTTAGACTTGAGGGTCAGATAAAGAGCTTTCCAGACAAGAAAAACTAAGGGAGTTCATCATCACCAAACCAGTGTTACATGAAAGGTTAAAAGGTATTCCTTAAGAAGAGGAAGGAGGAGGAGGAGGATGAGGAGGAGGAGGAGGAGGAGGAGGAGGAGGAGGAGGAGGAGGAGGAAGAGGAGGAGGAGGAGGAGTAAGAGGGATAAAAAAATATGAACAATGCCCTATCCGATTTGGCTCAGTGGATAGAGTGTTGGCCTGCAGACTGAAAGGTCCCAGGTTCGATTCCGGTCAAGGGCATGTACCTTGGTTGTGGGCACATCCCCAGTAGGAGGTGTGCAGGAGGCAGCTGATCAATGTTTCTCTCTCATCGATGTTTCTAACTCTCTATCCCTCTCCCTTCCTTTCTGTAAAAAATCAATAAAATATATTAGAAAAACAAATTAAAAACAAACAAACAAACAAAAACAAAAAACAAAAAACACCTCCCTATGAGAGATACAGAAAGAGAGGGGGAAAGGGGTAAGGGAAAAAGAGCCATTTTACTCCCTAAGCAGAGAAGCCAGCAGTCTCAAGGCTTGGCAAGAAAAAGTTGTCAGGTGCTTTTCATGAATTCTTGGAAGGCCACAACAAAGTAAAAAAAAGGGACACTGAGAATTAATCTGTACCAAAGTAGATTAGCTTAATGTCTATCTGCACTTCATCAGCCAGATGTATAAGTTTGATTACTTTGCTTTTTCAATAAAGGTGAACGCTTTAATTGCTTTAATAAATTGGCTTTTCACAATGCAGTCAAAGTCTCTTGTATAAATTCACTTATATGAGAAGACTAGGATGGAGGTTAGCGACATCCCTGTTCCACTAGCTCAGGGGGCTGTCCTGTCCAGTAACACTTCCCTGGTATCAGTGAGAGGTGCCTATAACAGAACTGGAGGCAAGGAAACATGGAACAGACTGACGATTCTCAGAGGGAAGGAGGGAGGTGGGAGGGAAGAGATTAACCAAAGAACTTGTATGCATATATGCATTACTTGTGGACAAAGACAATAGGATGGTGAAGGCCTGAGGCAGGTGGTGGGGACAGGCTAGAAGGGGTCAATGGGGAAAACAAGGGGACATATGTAATACTCTCAACAATAAAGATTTTTTTTAAAAAATAAAATACTTTGAAGTAAGACAGATCAAAATTTAAATCCCAAATCATTCACTTATTGGCACAGTGACTATGAACAAATTAAAATCTCAGTTGCCTCATTTGAAAAATGAGAATTATAATAGGAATAAATCTTATTTCATAGAAACATAGTAAGGATTATATCAGATAATTAATATAAAGCACAAAGTATAATAACATTACTTGGGGGTTTCAAATCACTACCTTTAATTTCATTAGAGATAAAGCTTAAAAACATATTTCACTGTATTCTATCAAATTCAGGAAATTTATGCAATAATCTAGACAATTTATATTCTTAAATTTATTTCTTCCTTGACTATCTATCCTATCTAATAAAAGAGAAACATGGAAATTAGCCGTACCTCCACTACACTTCCCATTGGCTAATCAGGGCGATATGCAAATTAACTGCCAGCCAAGATGGTGGTTGGCAGCCAGGCAGCTTGAAGAAAACATGAGGCTTGCTTGCTTCAGTGACAGAGGACTCCAACATTTCCTGCCTGCCACTGCCGGCCTCTGAGCTTGCAGTTTGAAACATTGTTACAAATACAGAAGCTAAACAAAACCCCAGAAACCTGCTTTCAGCCAGCCGGGATCTCAGAGCTGGAGTTGAAACAGTGTTCCGATTATAGAACCCAAACAAACCAGATACCTGCTTTCAGCAGCTGAGGCCTAAGAGCTGGAGCCAAGCCTCAGAGCTAAAGCTGGCCCAGAATAAAAAAAAGAAAGAAAGAAAAAAAGGACAGGTTGGGAGATTCAGTTACCCGCCAGCCTGAAAACAGCCCTCAGCCCCTCACCCAGACTGGCCAGGCACCCCAGTGGGGACCCCTACCCTGAAGGGTGTGTGACCAGCTGCACACAGCCATCATCCCCTCTTCCAGGCTGGCCAGGCACCCCAGTGGGGACCCCCACCCTGATCCAGGACACCCTTCAGGGCAAACCAGACGGCCGCCACCCGTGCACCAGGCCTCTATCCTATATATTAAAGGGTAATATGCCTCCCAGCACCGGGATAAGCATGACAGAGGGCAGCGCCCAAACCCTCTGATTGCCCTGCGGCTCTGTGTGTGATGGGGGGCGGGGCCACAACCACCCTATCCGCCCTGCTCTGTTCGTGACAGGTGAAGGCACCCCAACCCTCTGATCAGCCCTGCTCTGTGTGTGACAGTGTGCGGCGCCCCAACCGCTCCCCCCCCCCCCAAATGCCCTGCTCTGTGTGTGACGGGGTAGAGCCATAACCTCCCCATTGCCCCTGCCCTAAGTGTGACAGTGGTGGTGCCCCAACCCACTGATCAGCCCTGCTCTGTGGGTGATAGAGGGTGACGCCCCAACCCCCTGGTCGGCCCTGCTCTGTGTATGACAGGGTAGAGCCATAACCTCCCCATCGGCCCTGCCCTGAGTCTGACAGGGTATGGCGTCCCAACCCCCTGATCCGCCCTGCTCTGTGTTTGACAGGGGGGAGCTCCTCAACCCCCTGATGGGCCCTGCTCTGTGAGTGACAGGGGGCAGCACCCAAACCCCCTGATTGGCCCTGCTCTGTGTGTGACAGGGGGTGGCGCCACAACCTCCCCATCGACCCTGCCTTGAGTGTGACAAGGGGTGGTGCCCCAATCCCCCAATCAGCCCTACCCTGAGCATGACTGAGGGTGGCATCACAACCTCCCAATCTGCCCTGCTCTGTGCATGACAGGGGGCGGCACCCATCTCCCCAATCAGCCCTGCTCTGAGCCTGACCAGGGGCTGCACCTAGGGATTGGGCCTGCCCTCTGCCACCCGGGAGCAGGCCTAAGCCTGCAGGTCGTTATCTCCCAAGGGGTCCCAGACTGCGAGAGGGCACAGGCCGGGCTGAGGGACCCCCCTCCCCCCCGAGTGCACAAATTTTTGTGCACCAGGCCTCTAGTATATATATAAAAGCCAAGTGACCAAACGGCGGAATGACAAGAACAACTGGTGACTATAACACCCACTGCAGCGGCCAGCTGGCCTGATTGGGGTTGGGGCCAGCCAGCCAACTGCCCGAGGCCCCTCCCCCCTGCTGGCCCCACCCTTTTTGTCCCCCTCCTCCTCAATCACTGAAGTGTGTCCTTCAGTGATTCTACATAAGTAAATGCTCTCCAGCCTTCATAGACCAGGAACCTGAATGAGGAGTGATCAGGAGGAAAAATGCTCATGGTCTGAACAGTCAGTCAGGTGTCCAGGAGAGGTGCCCAGCACAACCACCATCTTCCTGCGTTCTCTTTCCACTGCTTCCTACCAAAGAGGGCAGCCACATCACACCACAGCCTCTTAGAGGGTTTGTCAGCAGGGAACTAAAACACCTCATTACCTGTCTAGGGAGAGGCTTAGAAACAGAAGCTGTAAGTGTCCCTGACACTAAAGCGCCTTTGAAGCTTCAACTCATCCAGAAGCCAAAAGCAAACATGTATACACCCTGCAAAGATCTTTGACACTAATAACTCACCCCCAGCCAGCCCTGCCTCTGATTGGCCCCACCTCCACCCCGATTGGGGGCTGGTCCGCTAGACCCCAGCTGTGCACAAATTCATGCATCGGGCCTCTAGTTTCATATAAAGAGAAATTTAAAAATTTTTAAGAATGTTTAATAACCATTCAAAAACAAAGTGGATATTCCAATACCACTAACCTATTTTGTTGGGAAAAGCCATGCATGCTTTGGAAGCATCATTCTAGAACTTGACAAGTGCCCCACTGCACAAAGCCATTCTGGCACTGGTGTGGTATAATTTAACTCTGTTCCTGAAAGCTCTAAATCCAGGCAAACATTTGTAAACACCAACACACTATTGATTGCAATGTCACCTCGTTCCCTCTTTTCCCTCCTTGCCCTACTTCATTTCCCCAACATGATTCAAAGTTTAAATTTACCTGAACCTTAAAAGTATGTCCAAGAAAATTGTATCTTTGTTACTTTCTTCCTTTTAGGCTTAGAATATTTGGACAAAATCAAATTTCAAACCAGATCTCTCTCTCTCTCTCTCTCTCTCTCTCTCTCTCTCTCTCTCCTACTACTACTACTACTACTACTACTACTACTACTACTACTATTAGTGTGGGGAGAAGTTTAACTTACAGTAATTTGTATTCTCTCTCTAATTTAATAACACAAGTTGTTATATTTTACACTGCAGATGCTACAATGCAAAATACTACTGCAACCCTGTTGGCTAGCAACCCAGATAAGTGAATCAGTGGAGATGTTTACAAGGAAGCAAATGACATGCTTACTTAAATTTCTTTCTAACAGTAAGAAAATTTTGTTTCAAAGTGTATTCTACAGGCGTTTGCTAACAAACCTTTTCTGCCATTACTATTTTTCTTCTCTTCCACCCTATTTTCCCATGATCAGTAAATATCGTTGACAATGGGTTTCAAACATTCTGCTAGTATGTTACTGTTTGTATGTCCTGTAGATTGTTTATCATGCCCTCCTGATATCATCTGAAACATAATGCATTTTTAAGAGGAAACTGAATGATTACTTAATTGCAATATTTATGTTTTCACTGGATGTTATATGTAATAGAAATTAAAGGAATATGGTCTCCTAAGCAAAATTCCCCTGCTAAACTAGAAATCTGATCTGATGTCCCCATTCATCAGGTGAATCTAAGCAAAATAACAAAACCAAAAAAAAAAACCAAACAAAAAACCAAAAAACCCCAAACAACAACAACAACACACAAAAAAAATCCCCTTGAATGGAAATGTCTCTGAAGGATGGTGATGTTTATTTTGATCTAACCTATTTCAGTCACTTTTCCATTCAGAAATCTTTAAAAATATTTTTTTTTGTGACTATAAAATGTTCAGCCTGGGGGGGGGGAGGTTGGGGTTAATGGGGGGGATGAGGACACATTTGTAATACCTTAACTAATAATAAAAAAATAAAAAAAATGTTCAGCCTTAAAAATGGAATAACTTTAAAGGAGCAGAAAATTTTATTAATAAAATAACTTACAAACCCCATGGGGGGGAAATGTTACTGTACATTGAGATATACTCAGAGATTTTAATGATATAGACTTTAGGATTTGAAATCTTTAAAAATTTAAACTCAGAATAAAAGATAAAAATCAACCATTCATAAATTAGTGTCTTCATTATGGATAGACATTCTGTACTTATTATTACATTTTTGTAGCTCCAGGTTATCTGGTCAATGGTAATGATCTGCCTCTGCTTATGTATACTGCATATTCAATCAGGTAAACTTCTAGGTCTGTCGTTTCAATGAGAATGTATTTATGCCACTTATGTGTATATGTAATCTTTAGATATTCCCAGTTTTCCCAAATACAAGGATAATAGTCACATCAGGAGTAAGAACTGGAATTTGAACCAAAGGACCAAACAAAAGAAAAAGCCGTAAATGGATGAAAGGATTCTGACCAGTATAATGAACTCAAATATCTATGTGCCTTCAGAGGTAACATAAATGAATGAAACTGGTTGGATGCAGTACACATTGGAGTGTAGTGGAGTCTATGTCCAATTGAGATGGAAGGGTTTATTTGGTTCAAAGCCCAACAGCTAGGGCTTATGTGGAAAGGTGAGTTCAGTCAGGCTGGTGTGGCCCAGTGGTTGAGCATTTACCCATGAACCAAGAGGTCTCTGTTCAGTTCCTGGTCAGGGCACATGCCCAGGTTGTAGGCTCCATCCCCAGTAGGGATGTGTAGAAAGCAGCTGATGGATGATTCTTATCATTGATGTTTCGATCTCTGTCTCCTTCCTTCCTCTCTCTGGATCAATAAAAATATATTTAAAATATGTTTTAAAAAGTTTAAAAATGTAGGTTCAATGATACCATGTCTCCCTATTTTCTATAAAATGTTAGAAACAGATTTCTAAATTGAAAATGTTGACAGTCATTTAAAAACATTATTCAAACAATTTATAATAATTTTTGTTAGTATTTTTATCTTAGAGTCTTCATTCCTCCAATTTTAGGTATAGTTTACATAAAATAAAGTTCAAATATTTTAAATATGCAATTTAATAAATATTGACAAATGTATATACTCATATAACCTTTACTGTAAACAAATTATAGAATCCATTACCCCAAAGATTTCCCTCATTCTCAATTCTACTCAATTTCTTTACCCTCACAGGTAACAATTTTGATTTTCTATCACTGTAACTTATTAGCACACTAGAGGCCTGGTGCACGAAATTCATGCACGGGGGGTGTGTCCCTCATCCCAGCCTGCACCCTCTTGAATCTGGGACCTCTTGAGAGATGTCCGACTGTCCTTTTAGGCCCGATCCCACAGGGCAGTCAGACATCCCTCTCACAATCCAGAACTGCTGGCTCCCAACTGCTCGTCTGTCTGCCTGCCTGATTGCCCCTAACTGCTTCTGCCTGCCAGCTTGATCACCCTCTAACCACTCTCCTGCCAGCCTGATCAATGCTTAACTGCTTTCCTGCTGGCCCAATCACCCCCAACTGCCCTCCCCAGCAGGCCCAGTCACCCCTAACTGCCCTCCCCTTGCCAGCCTGGTCCCTCCCAACTGCCCTCCCCTGCCAGCCATCTTGTGGCAGCCATCTTGTGTCCACATGGGGGCAGCCATCTTTGACCACATGAGGTGGCCATCTTGTGTGTTGGAGTGATGGTCAATTTGCATATTACTCTTTATTAGGTAGGATTGGCCTTGTCAAGAACTTAATATAGCTTAGCCAGCGGCTCAGTGGTTGAGCTTCGACCTATGAACCAGGAGGTGATTCTCTTTCATCATTGATATTTTGATATCTTTCTCCCTCTCCCTTCCTCTCTGAAATCAATAAAAATATATGCTAAAAAAGAGAACTTAATATAAATGGAATGACACAGTCAATTTGGACGTGGATCTCTTTGCTCAATATAATATGTTTTAAGATACATTCATGTTGTTTCATTTATCAGTAGGTTGTTGCTTAATTGGTTAGTAGTATTAGATTCAATTAATTTTAAAGCAAGTGTGGCCCATTTCTTAAGAGACTTGGCCTGCAGGAAAATCAATGGCATTTTATACACCAATAATGAATTTTCAGAAAGAGAAACTAAAACACAAACAAACAACAACAAAAAATCCCATTTACCAGTGTGTGTGTGTGTGTGTAGCAGGGGGGCGGGGGGGGGGGGTGGAATCTGGTATTATGATTCCTCCAACTATGCTCTTCTTTTTCAAGATTGCTGTAGCTATTCCAGGTCTTCTTTTGTTCTATGTAAATTTTTGGAATATTTGTTCTAGATCTGTGAGATATGCCATTAGTATTTCAATAAGAATTGTATTGAATCTGTAGATTGCTTTGGATAGTGTAGCTGGACATTTGTAAACAAGGATCTGAAGTCCTGCCAAGAAGAGGTGAATGTTCTATCAGGAACAACCACGTGACTTGCAAGCAAGTCACTCTGGGTCAAGATTGCACACAATCTTGAGTTCCCAGAACATTTACCTCCCTGAGAAAAGATAAGATTAAAAAGTCGTGGATAGAGCAGAAAAGGGAATGCACAGCTGCCAAGTGTCTTCAATGCGCTATTGTAATATAGAACAAAACACAATTTTGTTGATTAACTGCTGACGCACTAACCTCGTGCGAAACCCCAATAAAAGCAATGGTTGAGGGTACAGAGTTTGCTACATGCCTGAGTGAGCTGTAGCCCTCTGCCCAGCATCAGTCGCCTGTGTGCTCGTCTTACCTCTGCGTCTTTGGTTCCTTAAACATCCCTCAACAGATAGTATGGACATTTTAATGATATTGATTCTACCAATCCATGAACACGGTATAGTCTTCCACTTGCTTGTATCTTCCTCTATCCCTTTTTCAATGTCCTATAGTTTCTGAGTACAGATCTTTCACTTCCTTGGTTAAGTTTATTTCTAAGTATCTTAATTTTTTTTTTTTTTGCAGTGGTAAATGGGATTTTTGTTCTTTGTTTTGTTTTGTTTTTTTAGTTTCTCTTTCTGAGAGTTCATTAGCTATATACTAGAGGCCTGATACATGAAATTCATGCGAGAGTAGTCCTTCCTTCCCCCAGCTGCTGGCACTGGCTTCCCTCTGGCACCCAGGACCCAGGCTTCCCTCTGGTACCTGAGACCTGGGATTCCCTCTGGCCACCAGCAGGCACCCGGGACCTGGGCTTCCCTTTGGCCACCAGCACACACCCGGACCCGGGCTTCCCTCCAGCTGCCGGCAGGCACCTTGTTCCCAGGCTTCCCTTGCAGCCCTGGCTTCGTCCGGTCTAATTAGCATATTATGCTTTTATTATCCTATATAATAAAAGGCTAATATGCAAATAGACAAACAGCAGAACAATCGAACAACCAAACAACCAGTCGCTATGGCGTGCACTCACCACCAGGGTGTTGCACGGAACCTGGCAGGCTTCAGCCACAGTGGAATGGTGGAACAGGTGAGTGGAGGTGCCAGGCCAAGGTGGGGTGCCGGTTGCTGTCATCAGGGCAAGCCTCTGGTAGTTGCTGAAAATTCTCTGCTCCCATGTGCCACGGTCCCACCCGGTGCTTGTACCCACTGCCGGCACCGGAGCTGCCACTCACACCCACTGCTGACACCCAGCACCGGCCCCAATTGCTCAGCGCCATCAGCAGGTGGGAGCAGTGGCTGCCAGCCCCAATATCCCCTCAGGGCTTCTCCACCTTCCCCTGCTCTTGAGGGGGAAGCAGCTGCCTCTCGCATCTGCTGCTGGTGATGACCCCACTTACACCCACGGCTGGCACCAGAGCCACCACTCACACCAGCTGCCGATGCCTGGCGCCGGTCCCAATAGCTTGGCACTGTCCATGGTTGTGAACAGAGGCTGCTGGCCACGATTGCTCCTGAGGGCTTCTCCACCTCTCCCTGCTCCTAAGGGGTGATTGGGGCAGGAGCTGCCACTCACAGCCTCTGACAGCGCTGAGTGATTGGGACCGGCACCGGGTGCTGGCAGAAGATGGAGTGGTGGCTCCGGTGCCAGCAGTGGGTGTGAGCAGGGCCATTGTCAGCAGCTTGTGGGAGCAGTGGTGGCGGGAGCAGGGCTGCCAGCAGATGGACTGGGGGCCGTGGCAGGAGGGGCCGGGCAGGGGCACAGAGGATGGGCCGAGACCCTCCCCTGTGCCCACTGTAGCTTTGTGGACCACAGTTCCTTTCAGGGTGCATAAATTCATGCACTGGGCCCCTATATATATAAAAGCCTAAGCTGGTGGACAGGTCACTATGATGTGCACTGACCACCAAGGGGCAGACACTCAATGCAGGAGCTGCCCCTTGGTGGTCAGTGAGCTCCCACAGTGGGAGCGCCACTCAGCTGACAGAGGGGTGCCAGACACAGTGCCCATGGCTGGCCGCCACAACCTGGAGACTGCAGCGGAGCAGCAGTGAGCCTACTGAGCGGTGGTGGCAGCAGGTGCAATGGGGTTGGAATGAGCAGGAGCAACAGGCAGGAGCAGCAGGTGGTGTTGGACTGCTGGTTTCAGTCCAGTCCCCACAGACCATGCCGAGGGACCCCAACGATGCATGAACCTGTGCACTGGGCCTCTAGTTGGTATATAAAATGCCATCAATTTCTGGGTGTTAGTTTTTATCCTGTGACATTCCTGAATTCATTTATTAAATCTAGTAGTTTTTTGATGGAGTCTTTAGGGTTTTCTATGTACAATGTCATGTAATTTGCAAATAATGAGTATTACTTCCTTCTTTCCAATTTGGATGCCTTTTACATTTTCTTCTTGTCTGATCACTGTGGCTAGGTATTCCAGTACTATCTATAATAATAAAAGGGTAATATGGCAATTAGACCAGACAGCTGAAAGACCTTCCAGATGTCCTTCTGGACGTCCTTCGGACAAAGCCAGGGTGGTGGAGGCTGAGGCAGGGCCAGCCACCGGGGGGCGGGGGCCAAGGCAGCCAGGTCTGTGAATGGGACCCTCCAGCCTCGGTGAGCCCAAGGCCCCACCTCTGTACCAGCTGCCAATGCTGTACATAGTTCCTGGGTCCCACAGTGCAGCCTCCACCTCTGCCAACCCGGAGAAGTTCCTGCGTGCCTGCAGAACCCTCCCCACACACCCTCAGGGCCATGCACCCACCAGGCAGGAGCCAGCAGCCATGGTGGAGGAAAGTCTGCTCTGCTCCTGTGACAGCTCTCCTGATGTCCAGGTGGAGAGCCGAGGAGGACTCGGTACTGGAGATAATAATAGCTCCTGTTTATCAACTGCTCACATTATGCCAGGCTCTGTGTTGAACCCTTTGCATTCATTCATCCTCGCATCAGCCCTGTGAAGTTGCCAGGATTGTTATCCTTATTTTTCAGAGGCAGCATTTGAGATTCAGAAAGGTCAAGCGACTTGCAGTCAGTGGGTGGTGAAGTTAAAAGGGAACCAGAATTTTCTTGACCCCCTACCTGCTGCTGGACATAAAGCTGTGACACCCACTGTGGCCTCGCCAATGTCAATAAATTGCTCCCCAGTAGAAATAAAACAGCAGTAAAGAAGAAGGGCAAAGTATGGATGAGAAAAGTGAAGGAAGCACTGGTGGGGCACAGGATTTACTGCAGACTCCTTAGATAGCAGGAAGTAGTCGGTGGTCAGTAAGATCCATTGCAGATCATAAGGGGGAAGGTTACCATCCAGAAACCCTCTCTTAGCTCACTGTTTAAGGCAGAGATTTTAATTTATTGTAGCTGCTAGCTATTGCACAGCTGACTGGAGATGCTTCAAGTAATTAAAACTAAAGGTGTTAAAATCAAAATTTATTCTTTCATCCCCGTTATTGACCTTTGAAGAACTTTCACTGGGATGAAAAGAACCCTCTGCATGCTAGCCCATACACATGTGCATTTGAGTCTGGATACAGCTCCACTACATCCATCCTAGAGAAGCGCACCACCATCTACTGGTTCGTTTCAGCCAGAGACCTCAAGATCATCTTTGACTACACTTTTGCTTGACTTTAGGTGAATATAAATGTTTTCACTTTTTATTATGGAAAATTTAAAAATATAGATGAAAGGAGAAAGAACAGTATAATGAACCCTACTAATATACCCATCACTCAGTTTCAACAATTATCAACTCCTGGCTAAGAGTTTATTATTATTTGACAAATATCTATGATGTATGAATCATGTACCAAGTTCCAAACTAGGCCCTAGGGTTCCAAAAATATATCAGATTTGACTGTATCCCAACCTGGATGATATAACATCTGGCCTTGGTCCTTGATAGGTGAATAAGAGTTACACAGAAAAAGAAAGTTGTCCTTATTCATTCATTCTCTTTCAACAAATAATTATTATGTGTGAGGCACTGTCTTTGGTGCTAGGAACACATAAGGAAACAAGATTGTGTTTCTATCTTCTTGAAGCTTGAATAATGGGAAGGAGACATTAAGCATGTGATTAGAAATGTGATGAGTATCTTTTTTAAAAATATATTTTTATTGTTGATAGTATTATATATATCTCCCATTTCCTCCCCTTACTTCCCTTCCCCTAACCCCTACTCACCACTCCCAGGTCTTCACTACTCTATTGCCCATGTCCATGGGCTATGCATATCTTATATAATAAAAGGGGAATATGCAAATGGACCGAACGGTGAAATGACTGGTCACTATGATGCACACTGACCACCAGGGGGCAGACGATCAATGCAGGAGCTGTCACCAGCCTGCAGGCCCTGATCAGGCGATCGGGGCCTTTTGGCCCAATTCTTGGTCCTGTCCCTCTGGCTGGCAGGCTCCGATTGCAGGGTTGGCTTCCAGCAGCCAGGGAAAATGGCCCTGGTCTCAGGCCAGGCCTAGGGACTGTGCCCATGCACAAATTTTGTGTGCTGGGCCTCTAGTGTTGAATAAGAGTGGTGAAAGTGGACATCCCTGTCTTGTTCCTATTCATAGGGGAAATGCTTTTAGTTTTTGCCCATTGAGTATGATATTAGCTGTAGGTTTGTCATATATGGCCTTTATTGAGTTAAGGTATGATCCATCTATTCCCACTTTGCTGAGAGTTTTTATCAAAAATGGGTGGTCAATTTTGTCAACACTTCTCCAAAGTGGACATACAGATGGTCAAGAGACATATGAAAAAATGCTCAAAGTCACTAATCATT
Organism: Myotis nattereri; assembly: GCF_964212035.1. Lineage (NCBI taxonomy): Eukaryota > Metazoa > Chordata > Mammalia > Chiroptera > Vespertilionidae > Myotis > Myotis nattereri. Next base: position 27,104,533 of record NC_138078.1, on the reverse strand, counting down.
TGAGAGATGCAAAGTAAAATGACAATGAGGTATCACCTCAAACCTGTCAGAATGGCTACCATCAAAAAATCAACAAACAGCCCTGGCCCGTTTGGATAGAGCATCAGCCTGCAGACTGAAGGGTCTCAGGTTCGATTCTGGTCAAGAACATGTACCTTGGTTGTGGGCACATCCCCGGTGGGAGGTGTGCAGAAGACAGCTGATTGATGTTTCTCTCGCATCGATGTTTCTGGCTCTCTATACCTCTCCCTTCCTCTATGTAAAAAAATCAATGAAATATATTTTAAAAAGAAGTCAACAAACAAGTGCTGGCGAGGTTGTGGAAAAAAGGGAACCCTAGTACACTGCTGGTGGGAATACAGACTGGTGCAGCCACTGTGGAAGACAGTATGGAGTTTCCTGGAAAAAAAAAAAAAGAAAAAGGAAAAGAAAAAGAAAAAGAAAATGGAACTTCCATTTGATCCAGTGATACCACTTTTAGGAATATATCCCAAGTAACCCAAAACACCAATCAGAAATAATATATGGCTCAGCTAACATGGCTCAGTGGTTGAGCACTGACCTATGAACCAGGAGGGCATGGTTCGATTCACTGTCAGGTCACATGCCTGGGTTGAGGGATCAATCCCCAGTAGGGAGTGTGCAGGAGGCAATGAATCAAAGATTCTCTCATTGATGCTTCTATCTCTCTCTCCCTCTCCCTTCCTCTCTGAAATCAATAAAAATATAGTTTTAAGAGGAAGGAAGGAAGGAAGGAAGGAAGGAAGGAAGGAAGGAAGGAAGGAAAGGAAGAAAAACAATATATGCACCCCCATGTTCATAGCAGCAGAATATATAATAGCTAATATCTGGAAACAGCCCTAGAGCCCCTCAGTAGATGAGTGAATAAAAAAAGCTGTGGTACATTTACACCATGAAATACTAAGCAGCAGTAAAAAGAAGGATCTCTTTCCCCTTTGAGACAGCATGGAGGGACCTGGAGAGTATTATGCTAAGCAAAATAAGCCAGTCAGAGAAAGATAAGTATCACATGGTCTCACTCATATGTGTAATCTAATGAACAAAATAAACTGATTAAGAAAATAGTTCCAGAGACATAGAAGCATGGAACAGACTGATGAATTCCAGAGGAAGGCTGGGGTATGGTGGATGGGTGGAGAGAAAGATTAAACAAAAAACTTATATGCATATATGCATAACCTATGGACACAGACAAGTGTGGTGAAGGCCTTGGGGGGGGCAGGGTAGAGAGGGTCAATGGGGAAAAAGGGGACATATGTAATATTTTTAGCAATAAAGATAATTTTTTTTTAAAAAAGAAAATGGGTGTGAGAGGGACATAGGTGTGACTAAAGAAGTAAACAAAATAGCTGATGAATGAATTCATGATTTAGAGGTTAAATTTTTAAAAGTAACGTGGTTTTTGTTTGTTTTTAATCCTCACCAGAGGATAGTTCTTCCATTGCTTTTTAAAAAATATATATTTTATTGATTTTTCACAGAGAGAAGGGGAGAGGGATAGAGAGTTAGAAGCATCGATGAGAGAGAAACATCGATCAGCTGCCTCTTGCACGCCCCCTACTGGGGATGTACCCAAAACCAAGGTACATGTCCTTGACTGGAATCAAACCTGGGACCCTTGAGTCTGCAGGCCGATGCTCTATCCACTGAACCAAACCAGTCAGGGCTCTTCCATTCCTTTTTAGAGAGAGTGGTAGGGACACAATGAGGGGGAGAGAGAGAGAGAGAGAGAGAGAGAGAGAGAGAGAGAGAGAGAGAGAGATCAGAGAGATACATCAATAGATTGTTGGGGATTGAGGATTGAACTTGCAACCCCAGGTTGGTGCCCTTGATTGGGAATTGATCCTGAGACCTTTTGGTGCATGGGCTGATGGTCTAAACCACTTAGAATACTGGCTAGGGCTAAAAAGTAATGTGGTTTTTGATACCTAAACTCATTTCAATGCAGAAGATGTTTTAAATGTTTTTTAAAATAAAAGGATAACAGCACACTTTTTGTTATCTTATATTGTTCTTATGATTAGACTAGGGTTTGGTGTTTTGGGGAGGAAGACCAGGTGTCATTTTCAACAGGTCATATTCATTGTACATACTGTCAACGTGACTTATCACTGCTGGTGTTAACCTTTCTCACGGGGCTGAGCCAGTGTTTGTCAGCTTTCTCCATCATGTAGTCCACTGAGAAATTGGAAGTTGGCCTTTTTGCCTGCTCCCTCTGTGCTAGGCCCAGCTGTACAGGTGTGGGGCGGGGTTGCTCCTGCACCCATTAAAAAACTGTTTGTTTGCTACAGTTCTTCAAGCCCCATTGGCTATCAGAGCCAGGTGATCTAGGAGTCTGTCCCTTGGGCAGCAGCCACAAAACCTGGGCACCAGATGTGTGCAAGCTCTTTCCAGGGAAATATTGGCGACTTGTTAGCAGGCTTGAGTGAAGGATCGAAGTCAGCCTCTAGGCACTTGCTAAATCAGAAGCCTGACCCTCTTCAGGGAGCAGTTGATGAAAGTATGCAAATAGGCCTCTTTCCAGACAGACTGGGAAATGGACCTTTTTTTTTCCTGCTCCCTCTGTGCTGAGCCCTACAGATAGCAATGGTGAGTCTTCAGAAGCCTGCCCCAAACTGTCTTTGTTTGCTATAGACGTGTTATTTTTCTGTATGCAAGCCCCATTGGCTTTCAGAGCTAGGTGTTTTGGGGGCCCATTCCACAGGTGGGAGTCTTAAAAGTTGTGGTGCTGGATGTAGGCTCTAAACCCTTGGATTTGGGAGAAGCTTGGAGTTGGGAGGTCCCTCCAGATTGTAGGCTCTGTGCCAGGGGTGGGATTTATTATGAGAAAGTGTCTCAGGCTATGCTACCCATTTCAGTGTGGGTGATGTGGGTATTGTCTCATTCACCCAAAATATGAGTTGCTCAGCTAGTTTCTGGATTTCTTTCAGAGAGAATTGCTTCATGTGCAACTGTAGATTCGGTGTGTCCATGGGAGGAGCTGAGTTCAAGAGCTTCCTATGTCACCATCTTGTACTAGAACTTTTCTTATAGCTTTAATGATAATACTGATGCTCTACTACATGAATCACAAATATTGTACTTATTTTTCTTCAGTATTTTGTTTCTTTCCCACCTTTTCTTCTGATCATCTCATAGGAGCCTAACTCCTTTACTATTTAATAATGATTGATTCTCATTTTCCTAACTTGTGAAGGTTAAGTTCACATTGTAAAATTATCTCTATAATGATGACACTTTAAGCACAGGTCATATATTTCATACTTTTCACACTTAAGAAAATCTCTTTTTCATCAGTATCTTATGCTCAGCAATGAAATTGAATTGCAACTCCCTAACAGTACAGAAAGCTTCCTCAAGGCCATCACCATCTATGATCATTCAATAGTCAGAGAGCAGATATAATAGAAACTACTTCTCCTTGAACCCTAACATTCTAAAATTGTTATACTTCAGTCCAATCCTCTTGGATTTCATTCATTATTGTTTGCCTTTGTGTTTCCTGTAAGAAATATTAATACTTGAGACTTTTATTCAGTCCTGACGTTTTCCCTAATTTAGAGGACTTGGAGTCCCTCAGCTACCAACAAAGCTATCTGCTGATATTCCTGGAGATAGTCTGGTAAACCCCTTCAGAATTGGATTACACCATATGAGCCAAAAGATATTCACTTATTTTCTGTTACTTGCAGTTTAGACAAGAACCATGAACTATGATGAGTATCCTATTTTAGCCTAAAACTCAGTACAACAGCAAAATATTTTACTATGAATCAAGGCCTGAGTATAGATAATGACATGCGTCCACGTTGCTTAAAATAATATTTTTTTAAAATTTATTTTCCCTTTATTGATTAAGATATTACAAATGTGTCCTTATCCCCCCAATGTCCTCTCATCCCTCCAATCCTGCCCTCACTCTCACCCCCTGTTGTCCATATTCATTGCTTATACTTATATGCATGCATACAAGTCCTTCAGTTGATCTATCCCCCTCACCCCACCCTCCCCTACCTTCCCTCTGAGTTTTGAGTATGTGATTGATGCTTCTCTGTCTATACATCTGTTTTTGTTCATCGGTTTATGTTGTTCATTATAATCCACAAATGAGTGAGAGAATGTGATATTTATCTTTCTCTGACTGGCTTGTTTCACTTAGCACAATGCTCTCCAGCTCCATCCATGCTGTTGCAAATGGTAGGAGTTCCTTCCTTTTTACAGCTGCATAGTATTCCATTGTGTAGATGTACCACAGTTTTCTAATCCATTCATCTGCTGATGGGCACTGAGGCTGATTCCAAATCTTAGCTATTGTAAATTGTGCTGCTATAAACATAGGGATGCATATATCCTTTCTGATTGGTGTTTCTGGTTTCTTGGGATATATTCCTAGAAGTGGGATCACTGGATCAAATGGAAGTTCCATTTTTAGTTTTTTGAGGAAACTCCATACTGTTCTCCACAGTGGCTGCACCAGTTTGCATTCCCACCAGCAGTGCAAGAGTGTTCATTTTTCTCCGCATCCTCGCTAGCATTTGTCATTTGCAGATTTGTTGATGATAGCCATTCTGACAGGTGTGAGAAGGTACCTCATTGTCATTTTGATTTGCATCTCTCAGATGATTAGTGACTTTGAGCAGGTTTTCATATGTCTCTCAGCCTTATGTATGTCCTCTTTCAAAAAGTGTCTATTTAGGTCCATTGCCCATTTTTTGATTGGGTTGTTTATGTTCCTTTTGTTAAGTTGAATGAGTTCCCTGTAAATGTTGGAGATTAAACCTTTATGATAGATATCATTGGCAAATATGTTCTCCCATGCAGTGGGTTTTCTTGTTGTTTTGTTGATGGTTTCTTTTGCTGTGAAGAAGATTTTTATTTTGATATAGTCCCATTTGTTTATTTTCCCTTTAGTTTCCATTGCCCTAGGAGCTGTGTCAGTGAAGAAATTCCTTCAGCATATATCTGAGATTTTGCTACCTGTGGATTACTCTAATATTTTTATGGTTTCCCATCTTACATTTAAGTTCTTTATCCATTTGAGTTTATTTTTGTGTATGGTGTAAGTTGGTTGTCTAGTTTCATTTTTATGCATGTGTCTGACCAAATTTCCCAGCACCATTTTTTGAAGAGACTGTCTTGACTCTATAGTATATTCTTCCCTCCTTTGTCGAATATTAACTGAGCATAGTGGTTTGGGTCGATTGCTGGGTTCTCTATTCTATTCCATTGCTCTATATGTCTGTTCTCCTGCCAGTACCAGGCAGTTTTGAGAACAGTGGCTTTGTAATACAGCTTGATATGTGGTATTGAGATCCCTTCTACTTTGTTCTTCTTTCTGAGGATCGCAGCAGCTATTTTTTTTTTTTATTCCAGATGAATTTTTGGAGAGTTCTTTCTATATCTGAGAAATATGCTGTTGGTATTTTAATGGGGAGTGCATTGAATCTATAGATTTCTTTGCGTAGTGTGGACATTTTGATGATGTTGATTCTACCAATCCATGAACACAGTATGTTCTTCCATTTGTTTATGTCTTCCTCTATTTCTTTTTTCAATGTCCTGTAGTTTCCTGGGTAAAGGTCTTTTACCTCCTTAGTTAAGTTTATTCCTAGGTATCTTAACTTTTTCGGTGCAATGGTAAATGGGATTGTGTTTTTTTTTATTTTATTTTCTCTTTCTGAAAGTTCACTACTGGTGTATAAAAATGCCGTAGATTTCTTGGCATTAATTTTTTATCCTGCTACATTGCCAAATTCATTGACTAGGTAAAATAATTTTTTGATAGAGTCTTTAGGGTTTTCTAAGTACAGTGTCATGTCATCTGTGAATGATAATTTTATTTCTTCTTTTCCAATTTGGATGCCTTTTATTTCTTCTTGTCTGATCGCTTTGGCTAGCACTTCCAGTACTATGTCAAATAGGAGTGGTGAGAGTGGGCATCCCTATCTTGTTCCTGTTCTTAAAGGAAATGTTTTTAATTTTTGCCCATTGAGTATGATGTTGGCTGTAGGTTTGACATATAAGGCTTTTATTATGTTGATGTATGATCCCTCTATTCCCACTTTGCTGAGAGTTTTTATCAAGAAAGGGTGTTGAACTTTGTCAAATGCCTTTTCTGCATCAATCGATATGATTATGTGATTTTTGTCTCTCAACTTGTTTACGTTATGTATCACGTTTATTGATTTGCCGATATTGTACCAGCCTTGTATTCCTGGAATAAATCCCACTTGGTCATGGTCTATGATCTTTCTAATGTAATGCTGGATCCAGTTTGCTAGAATTTTTTTTTAATATTTTATTGATTTTTTTACAGAGAGGAAGGGAGAGAGATAGAGAGTTAGAAACATCGATGAGAGAGAAACATCGATCAGCTGCCTCCTGCACACCACCCACTGGGGATGTGCCCGCAACCCAGGTACATGCCCTTGACTGGAATCGAACCTGGGACCTTTCAGTCCGCAGGCTGACGCTCTATCCACTGAGCCAAACAGGTTTCGGCAGTTTGCTAGAATTTTGTTGAGGACTTTAGCATATATGTTCATCAGGGATATTGGCCTGTAATTCTCTTTCTTTGTGGTGTCTTTATCTTGTTTTGGGATTAAGTTAATGCTGGCTTCGTAGAAAGAGCTTTGAAGTTTGCCTTCCTCTTGAATTTTTTTTGGAATAGTCTGAGAAGGATTGGCTTTAGTTCTTCTTTGTTTTTTTTTTAAATATATTTTATTGATTTTTCACAGAGAGGAAGGGAGAGAGATAGAGAGAGTTAGAAACATAGATGAGAGAGAAACATCGATCAGCTGCCTCTTGCACATCCCCTACCGGGGATGTGCCCGCAACCCAGGTACATGCCCTTGACCGGAATCGAACCCGGGACCTCTCAGTCCGCAGGCTGACGCTCTATCCACTGAGCCAAACCGGTTTCGGTGCTTTAGTTCTTCTTTTAATGTTCAGTAAAACTCCCCTGTGAAGCTATCTGGTTCAGGACTTTTGTTTCCTGGAAGCTTTTTGTTTACTGTTTCAATTTCATCAGTAGTTATTGGCCTATTCAGGTTTTTTTATTCTTACTGATTGAGTTTTGGAAGCTTGTATTTTTCTAGGAAAGTGCCCATTTCATTGAGTTTGTCCAGTTTGTTGGAGTAGAGTTGTTCATAGTATTTTTTGACAATCCTTTATATATCAGTAGGGTCTGTTGTTACTTCACCTCTTTCATTTCTGACTCTGTTTGTTTGGGTCCTTTCTCTTTGTTTCTTGGTGAGCCTGGTGAGAGGTTCATCAATCTTGTTAATCCTTTCAAAGAACCAGCGCTTGGTTTCATTGATCTTTTGTATTTTTTTTTCTTGGTCTCTATGTCGTTTACTTATTTTTTTAAATTGTTTTATTGCTTAAAGTATTACAAGGAGTATTATATATGTCTCCTTTTTTTTTCTCCTCTTGACCTTCCCCTAGCCTCCCATACCCCCCAGTGTCTTGTGTCCATTGGTTATACTTATATGCATGCATACAAGTCCTTCAGTTGATCTCTTACCCACCCACCCACCCAACCTTCCCCGGCCTTCCTGCTTTAGTTTGACAGTCTGTTTGATGTTGCTCTGCCTCTGTATCTATTTTTTTTCATCAGTTTAAAATGGTCTTAATTATCCATAAATGAGTGAGATCATGTGGTATTTTTCTTTCATTGACTGGCTTATTTCACTTAGCATAATGCTCTCCAGTTCCAGCCAATTTGCCAATGTTATCACCGATAAGAGTTTATTCTCCAATATTCATATGGAACTCATAACAACTTAACAAAAGGTAGATAAACAGTCCAATCAAAAAATGGGCAAAGGACCTAAATAGACACCTTTCAAAAGAGGACATTCAGAAAGCCAAGAGACATATGAAAACATGCTCAAAGTCACTAATCATCTGAGAAATGCAAATCAAAACAACAAAGAGGTACCATCTCACACCTGTCAGAGTGGCTATCAACAACAAATCAACAAATGACAAGTGCTGGAGAGGGTGCGGGGAAAAGGAACACTCATGCACTGCTGATGGGAATGCAAATTGGTGCAGCCACTATGGAAGACAGTATGGAGCTTCCTCAAGTGTTAAAAATGGAACTCCCATGTGACCCAGTGATCCCAATTCTAGGCCTATGTCCCAAGAAAACAGAAACACCAATCTATGTCCTTTATTTCTGCTCTGATCTTTATTATTTCCTTCCTTCTGGATACTGTGGGCTTTTCTTGTTGCTCTCTTTCCAACTCTTTGAGTTGTAGAGTTAGATCATTTGTTATCAATTTTTCTTTTTTTTTGAGGTAGGCCTGTAGAGCTATGAACTTCACTCTCAGGGCTGCTTTCACTGTGTCCCATGGATTTTGGATTGTTGTGTTTTCATTGTCTTTTGGTTCCAGGATGCTTTTTTTTTTATTGCTTAAACTATTACAAAGGGTATTACATATGTGTCCATTTTATCCCCCCGCCCTAGACAGTCCCCTAGCCTCCCCTATCCCCCAATGTCTTATGTCAACTGGTTATGCTTATATGCATGCATACAAGTCCTTTAGTTGATCTCTTACCCCCCTACCTCCTGCCCCCCAACCCTCCCCGGCCTTCCCGCTGCAGTTTGACAATCTGTTTGAGGCAGCTCTGCCTCTGTATCTATTATTGTTCAAAAGTTTATAATTGTCTCTATTATCCATGAATGAGTGAGATCATGTGGTATTTTTCCTTCATTGACTGGCTTATTTCACTTAACATAATGCTCTCCAGTTCCATCCATGACGTTGCAAATTGTAAGAGTTCCTTCCTTTTTACAGCAGCATAGTATTCCATCGTGTAGATGTACCACGGTTTTCTAATCCATTCATCTACTGATGGGCACTTAGGCTGTTTCCAGATCTTAGCTATGGTTAATTGTGCTGCTGTGAACATAGGGGTGCATATATCCTTTCTGACTGGTGTTTCTGGTTTCCTGGGATATATTCCTAGGAGTGGGATCACAGGGTCAAATGGGAGTTCCATTTTCAGTTTTTTGAGGAAACTCCATACTGTCTTCCATAGTGGCTGCACCAGTCTGCATTCCCACCAGCAGTGCACAAGTGTTCCTTTTTCTCCACATCCTCTCCAGCACTTGTCATTTGTTGATTTGTTGATGATAGCCATTCTGACAGGTGTGAGATGGTACCTCATTGTTGTTTCGATTTGCATCTCTCAGATGATTAGTGACTTTGAGCATGTTTTCATATGTCTCTTGGCTTTCTGAATGTCCTCTTTTGAAAGGTGTCTATTTAGGTCCTTTGCCCATTTTTTGATTGGATTGTTTATCTTCCTTTTGTTGAGTTGTATGAGTTTCCTATAAATTTTGGAGATGAGGCCCTTATCAGATATGACATTGGCAAATATGTTTTCCCACACAGTGGGTTTTCTCATTGTTTTTTTGATGGTTTATTTTGCTGCGCAGAAGGTTTTTATTTTGATGTAGTCCCATTTGTTCATTTTCTCTTTAGTTTCAAGTGCCCTAGGAGCTGTATCAGTGATGAAATTGCTTCAGAATATGTCTGAGATTTTGTTGCCTTTGGATTCTTCTAGCATTTTTATGGTTTCCTGTCGTACATTTAAGTCCTTTATCCATTTTGAGTTTATTTTTGTGTATGGTGTAAGTTGGTGGTCTAGTTTCATTTTCTTGCTTATAAATGTCCAATTTTCCCAACACCATTTATTGAAGAGACTATCTTGGCTCCATTGTATGTTCTTGCCTCTTTGTCAAATATTAATTGAGCATATTGGTTCCGGCCAATTTCTGGGCTCTCTATTCTATTTCATGGATCTATATGCCTATTCTTGTGCCAGTACCAGGCAGTTTTGAGAACAGTGGCTTTGTAATACAACTTGATATCTGGTATTGAGATCCCACCTACTTTGGTCTTTTTCAGGATTGCTGAAGCTTTCGTGGTCTTTTTTTATTCCAGATGAATTTTTGGAGAGTTCGTTCTAGATCTCTGAAGTATGCCGTTGGTATTTTCATGGGAAGTGCGTTGAATTTATAGATTGCTTTGGGTAGTATGGACATTTTAATGATGTTGATTCTACCAATCCAATTTGGATGCCTTTTATTTCTTCTTCTTGCTGAATTGCAATGGCTAACACTTCCAGTACTATGTTGAACAGGAGTGTTGAGAGGGGACATCCCTGTCTTGTTCCTGTTCTTAGGGGAAATGGTGTGAGTTTTTGTCCATTGAGTATGATGTTGGCTGTGGGCCTGTCATATATGGCTTTTATTATGTTGAGGTATGATCCTTCTACTCCCACCTTGCTGAGAGCTTTTATCAAAAATGGGTGTTGAATTTTGTCAAATGCTTTTTCTGCATCAATTGATATGACCATGTGGTTTTTTTCTTTCAATTTGTTTATGTGATGTATCACGTTTAATGATTTGCGGATATTGTACCATCCTTGTAACCCTGGGGCAAATCCTACTTGGTCATGGTGTATGATCTTTCTGATGTACTGCTGGATCCGATTTGCTAAGATTTTGTCGAGGATTTTGGCATCTATGTTCATGAGGGATATTGGCCTGTAATTCTCTTTCATTGTGTTGTCTTTACCTGGTTTTGGTATTAGGGTGATGCTGGCTTCAAAGAATGAGCTTGGAAGTGTTCCTTCCTCTTGAATTTTTTGTAGTAGTCTGAGGAGGATAGGTTTTAGTTCTTCCTTGAATGTTTGGTAAAACTCCCCTGTGAAGCCGTCTGGTCCTGGGCTTCTGTTTGCTGGAAGCTTTTTGATGACTGCTTCAATTTCTTCCATAGTTATTGGCCTGTTGAGATTTTTAGATTCTTCCTGATTGAGTTTTGGAATGTTGTATTTTTCTAGGAATTTGTCCATTTCCTCCAGGTTGTCTAGTTTGTTGGAGTAGAGCTGTCCATAGTATTTTTTAGCAATCATTTGTATTTCTGTGGGGTCTGTGGTTATTTCGCCTCTATCATTTCTGATTTTGTTTATTTGGGTCCTCTCTCTTTGCTTCTTGGTGAGTCTGGCTAGAGGTTTGTCAATCTTGTTTATCCTTTCAAAGAACCAGCTCTTGGTTTCATTGATTTTCTGTATTGTTTTCTTGCTCTCTATGTCATTTATTTCTGCTCTAATCTTTATCATCTCCTTCCTTCTGCTCACTCTGGGGTTTTCTTATTGCTCTCTTTCTAATTCTTTAAGTTGTAGAGTTAGCTGATTTACTACCATTTTTTCTTGTGTTTTGAGATAGGCCTGTAGAGCTATAAACTTCCCTCTCAGGACTGCTTTCATTGTGTCCCATAGGTTTTGGATTGTTGTGTTTTCATTGTCATTAGTTTCCAGGATGTTTTGAATTTCTTCTTTGATTTCATTGGTAACCCAATCAATATTTAATAGCATGCTATTCAGCTTCCAGGTGTTTGAGTATTTTGGGTTGTTTTTATTGCAGTTTATTTCTAATATTATGCCATCGTGGTGTGCGAAGACACTTTTTATGATTTCAATCTTCTTGAATTTTGGGATACTTTGCTTGTGACCCAATATATGGTCTATTTTTGAATATGTCTTATGAGCATTTGAGTAGAATGTATATTCCCTGGCTTTGGGGTGAAGTGTTCTGAAGATGTCTATTAAGTCCATCTGATCTAGTGCGTCATTTAGGATTGCTGTATCTTTGCTGATTGTTTGTCTAGAGGGCTTATCTAGTGTTGTCAGTGGTGTATTAAAGTCCCCTACTATGATTGTATTGTTGTCGATCTCTCCTTTGATATCTTCCAGGAGTTTTTTTATGAATTTGTGTCCTCCTGCATTGGGTGCATATATGTTTACCAGAGTTATATCTTCTTGTTGTATTGATCCCTTTAGTATTATGAAGTGGCCTTCCTTATCTCTTGTTATGGCCTTCACTTTGAGGTCTATTTTGTCCAATATAAGTATTGCTACCCCAGCTTTCTTTTCCTTTCCATTTGCCTGAACGATATTTTTCCATGCTTTCACTTTCAGTCTGTGTGAGTCCCTTCTAATGAGGTGGATCTCTTGTAGACAGCAGATGTACGGGTCATGTTTTTTTATCCATTCAGCCACTCGATGTCTTTTGGTTGGAGCATTTAGTCCGTTTACGTTTAAAGTTATTATTGAAAGGTACTTGTTTGTAGCCATTACTGTTTTTGTGTGGCTGTTTTGTTTCTGAGCTTTTTATTTCTTGTTTTTATACCAGTCCCTTTAGTATTCCTTGCATTGCTGGCTTGGTGGTGATAAACTCCCTTAGCCTTTTTTTGTCTGTGAAGCTTCTTATTTCCCCTTCAAGTTTGAATGATAGCCTTGCTGGATAGAGTATTCTTGGATTCAGTCCTTTGCTTTGCATCACTTTGTAAATTTCTGTCTATTCTTTTCTGGCCTGATGTGTTTCTGTTGAGAAATCATTTGACAATCTATTGGGAGATCCCTTGTATGTAACTTTCCATCTCTCTCTTGCAGCCTGTAGGATTCTCTCTTTGTCCTGAACATTTGCGATGGTAATTATGATGTGTCTTGGTGTGGGTCTTTTCGGGTTCACCTTGTTTGGGACTCTCTGGGCTTGTGTGATTTTTTCTTCCCCACCTCAGGGAAGTTTTCTGATATTATTTCTTCTAATAGGTTTTCTAATCCTTGTTCATCCTTCTGTTGTTCTGGTACCCCTATTATTCGTATGTTGTTTCATTTCATGTTGTCCCAAAGCTCCCTTAGGCTCTCCTCCTGTCTTTTAATTTTTTTCTCCAATTGCAGTACATTTTGGGTGTGTTTTGCTTCCTTGTCTTCTAATTCACTAATTCTGTCTTCTGCTTCTCCTAGTCTACTGTTGATACTTTCAATGGAGTTTTTCATTGCAGCTATATCACTCTTCATTTCTTCTTGGGTCTTACTAAAGTTGTTGATTTTTTCATCTGTTTCTTCTAGATTCTTCCATATGTTATCGATTTTTTCATCTGTTTCTTCTTGCTTCTTGCAGAGGTTGTCGATTTTTTCCTCCATCCGGTTTATGCACTCTAGGACCCTTATTCTGAATTCTTTTTCTGTCATGTTGCAAGCCTCTGTATTACTTAGCTGCTTTTCTGGAGAGTCCTCCTTCTCTTTCCTTTGGGGGTTTCTTTGTCTACCCATGTTTGATCTCACTGACATATCTAGACGTTGAGTCGTTCAGTGGTTGCTCCCTTGGTGGCAGTGACTCCTTGGTCTGTGGTTGCTCTTCGGGTGGTTGCAGTAGCAGCTGCTCTTCAGTTGGCAGCAGCTCCTCTGGTGGGTGCTGTTCACAGCTGTGGTGGCTCTTCTGGCTGGTGGGGCGAGGTTTCACGTACAACTGCTGTTCCTCAGCAGACGGTGTTGGTGCTCAGGAGGTTGCTGTTGCTTGGATCTGCTGTGTTGATTTAAAGGCACAAAATACAACGCAACAAGGCACCACGTACCAGGCACTATACACAAATATATTCACGATATTAATAACCCCAAATAAAGGTGACCACCTGAATTAAGAGAATTAGGGGATAAGGAAGAAGGGAGAGAAAGAGATAAAAGAGAAAAAAGAAAAGTAGGGACCAAAAAAAGGAGTGCAAAAATGAAATTGGGAAAAAGGAGGGGGGAAAATAAAAGCGAGAAAAGAAAAGAAAAGAAAAAAAAAAGAGCGAAAAGAGAGAATGAAGTGGAAGAGGGGAAGAGACTTTTTTATATGAGGAGAATACTCCTATAGAACAGCCATTAATCCCAACAAATTCCAGCAACAGCTGCCTGGAGATGAATGCAAACTAGAAACAACCAATAATATAACGATGAAAATAGAATGGAGAACACTAATCCCAAAATAAAATAAAGAGAAAATAAAATGGCACTTTTAAAAAAATGGTAAAATGGGAGCAGTAATAATACTGGTTAAAAATAAGAAGGTAGTAATTAAAAGGGTAAAATCAGCTGATGGAAAAAAGAAGAAAAAAAAAGAAAAAAAATTGGTTTCTTAGTTAAAAGGTGAAAAAAGAAAAAAAAATTGCAGTAGTGAAGGTCCTTCGGTTCTTCTATTCTTCAGTGTGGCTCGCCTTAGACCTGCCAGGTATTCAGGAGAGTGTTGAGTTTCCCTGCGATACACTGTTCCTCTGTGTTGTAAACCACAGTCCTTATTTTAAAGCAAGCCGCATTTGTTTCCCAGACTGCCTTATTTTGTGTTTAGCAAAGAGTCAGTTTGTGGGTCAGCCTCTGGGTGGCAGTGTTCTGTGGTTGGCCTCTGAGGCTATAGGGCCTCTCTGTCCAGTGGAAGTTCACTGCCCAGAGCTGGCTGCTTAATAGTTAGTTACTGGCGCTGTGTAGTTGCTGGTATTGAAAATCCCTCTATAGGCCTGACCCTGTTAACTCCCAGGGACTGATCAGGTTATTTTAATCCTTGATCTCAGGGTGGAATCTGGGTGTGGCTGTGCTCCTTGCCTGGGGGTTGGGGGGAGGAGTCTCACTCTCCAGAGAGAATGGCTGCCCCAGTCCTGGGCTCAGGGGTGTCTCAGCACTCAATTCGCTGCCACCTCTTTCTGCCCCCCTACTCTCCTCAGTCTCTCCCCAGATTCCACTCCTCTGCACACTCTCCCTCTCTTCAGCCCAGGTGAGTGTCTGTATCCGAAATGTCCCATGAACAGGATTCAGTAAAAACAAACATACAAACGCAGGCCGCGGAAACGGGAAAGGCTTGGTTTCTGTAAGCTTCTTCTCTTACCGGGACTGCATGGTCTGGTCAGCTCTTCAGGCTGCCCCCTTTAGGCTCAGTCCTCTGTGATCCCAGAACCCAGCTCTCAATTCCCCCGGCGGTGGCGCCAGGAATCCCAAGGTTCTCCTTTCCCCCGTCAGGGGCTGTGCCTGTCCCAAGGGACGCGGCTGTCTGCCATGGGGTCTCCCTCAGACCCTCTGGGCTCAGAGGTCTGGCAAACTTTCCTGCCCAAATCCCTGTTTTTTTTTTACCTTTCCAAGGGAGTTCTGTTCTTCCCGGCTGCAAACTGTCTCACCAGCTGAGCAATTTCGCCAATTCGTGGTGGATGTTACTAGTTTCAGCTGCTCACTCCATTTGCTCCAGGACACGACCTGGGATGCGTCTGCCTATACCGCTGCCATCTTCAGCACCCCAGGATGCTTTTTATTTCTTCTTTGATTCTCTGGTAACTCAGTCATTGTTTAATAGCATGCTATTTAGCCTCCAAGTGTTTGATTTATTTTCAATTTTTTTAAATATATTTTATTGATTTTTTACAGAGAGGAAGGGAGAGAGATAGAGAGTCAGAAACATCAATGAGAGAGAAACATCGATCAGCTGCCTCCTGCACATCTCCCACTGGGGATGTGCCCGCATCCAAGGTACATGCCCTTGACCGGAATCAAACCTGGGACCTTTCAGTCCGCAGGCTGACGCTCTATCCACTGAGCCAAACTGGTTTTGGCTCAATGTTTTTATCATAGTTGATTTCTAGTTTTATGCCATTGTGATCTGAGAAGATGTTTGTTATGATTTCTTTTCTCTTGAATTTGAAGAGACTTTGTCTGTGTCCTAATATATGGTCTATCTTTGAAAATGTCCCATGTGCACTGGAGAAGAATGTATATTCTGTAGCTTTGGGGTGAAATATTCTGAAGATGTCAATTAAGTCCATCTGATCTAGTGAGTCATTTAGGATTGCTGTTTCTTTGCTGATTTTTTGTTTAGAGGATTTATCCAGTGGTGTCAGTGGGGTATTAAAGTCCCCTACTATGACTATATTGCTATCAATCTCTCCCTTGATATCTTCTAGAAGTTGTTTTATGTATTTGGGTGCTCCTGTATTGGGTGCATATATGTTTATCAGAGTTATATCTTCTTGTTGAATTGCTCCCTTTAGTATTATTTAGTGGCCTTCCTTATCTCTTGTTATGGCCTTTACTTTGAGGTCTATTTTGTCAGATATAAGTATCGCAACCCCAGCTTTTTTCTCATTTCCATTTTCCTAAAATTTTTTTTTACATCCCTTCACTCTCAGTCTGTGTGAATCCTTTGTTCTGATGTGGATCTCTTGCAGATACCAAATATATGGGTCATGTTTTCTTATCCATTCAGCTACCCTGTGTCTTTTGATTGGAGCATTTAATTCATTTACATTTAATGTTATTATTGAAAAGTACTTGTTTGTGGTCATTTTTATTCTTAATGTTTGCTTTCTTCTTGTCTATCTGTTTCTTCTTTTTACAGCAGTCCCTTTAGCATTTCTTGCATTGCTGGCTTGGTGGTAATAAACTCTCTTAGCCCTTTTTTGTCTGTGAAGCTCCTGATTCCACCTTCAATTTTGAATGATAGTCTTGCTGGGTATAGTATTCTTGGATTCATTCCCTTGCTTTGCATCACTTTGTATATTTCATTCCATTCCCTTCTTGCCTGGTGTGTTTCTGTTGAGAAGTCAGCTTATATTCTAAGAGGAGATCCCTTGTAGGTAACTTTCTGTCTCTCTCTGGCAGCCTTTAAGATTCTTACTTTGTCATTGGTGTTTGCCAATTATGATGTGTCTTTGTGTTGGTCTTTTGGGGTTCATCTTGTATGGCACTCTATGTGCTTCTTGGACTTGTGTAGTTTTTTTTCTTGCCAGTATCAAGGAAGTTTTCTGTCATTATTTCTTCAAACAGGTTTTCAATTCCTTGCTTTTCCTCCTCTCCTTCTGGTACCCCTATTAAGTGAATGTTGTTTCATTTTGCATTGTCCCAAAGCTCCCTTAGGCTCTCCTCTTGCTTTTCAAGTTTTTTTTTTTTTTTCCAGTTGCTCCTGTGTTTGTGTGTTTTTTCCTACCTTGTCTTCTAATTCACTGATGTGGTCCTGAACTTCTTCTAGTCTGCTGTTTAAGCCTTCCATTGTGTTCTTTATTGCAGCTA
This sequence comes from Myotis nattereri, assembly GCF_964212035.1. Taxonomy (NCBI): domain Eukaryota; kingdom Metazoa; phylum Chordata; class Mammalia; order Chiroptera; family Vespertilionidae; genus Myotis; species Myotis nattereri. Next base: position 27,087,628 of record NC_138078.1, on the reverse strand, counting down.
TGTAGTTCTTCATTTCCTCTTGGTTCCTTTTCATGTTGGTGACATTCTCATTCAACTCCTTATAATTCTCATTGAGTTGTGTGTATTTGTCATCTAGCCGTTTGAGCATCCTTATAACCATTACTCTGAATTCTTTCTCTGATATGTTAGTAGCCTCAATTTCATTTAATTCCCTTTCTGGTGATTCCTCTTTTTGTGGTTCCTTTGTGGATTGCTTTTTTGTCTTCCCATGTTTTGCTGTAATGTTTTAATTGTAGCTCCGATTGCTTTGCTACCCAGTTTCTTTTGGGTATGGTGCTACTGGTGTGACCTCTCAGGTCTCCTGGGCTTGGTAATCTAGCATAGCTCCCTACTTGAGCTATTTGGGTTCTCTTGATGTAGGCCTGCAAGCTGGAAAGGCACAACTGAGGTGTCTAAAAGTCAGCAGCCATAGAGGGGGTGTCCCAATTTTTGCTGCTTTGTGCCCTTGGTTGAAATCATGTGTGCCCAGCAGGGACTCACAGTGTCACCCAGGAACCATCTATTGGGGTGGTGGGGCTCAGGAGGCCTGTATTCTGGAAAGGCGTGACTGTGGTGTTTAGAGTTCTGTAGTTGTGGGGTGGGCAGACTCAGCTTTTGCTGCTGCCTCCGTGGTTGGATGCACGCGATCCCAGCAGCAGTTCGCAGGGGCACCTGTGGTGTTTTTGCCAGAAGGGTGTACTGACACACTCTGAAGGGCCCTGCCACAGAAGCCACTAGATTGTAGTGTCTGTGGGCAGGTATCCCAGAAGAGGGAATTCAGCATTTCTACAGCCCAGCAATGCACTCCTGTTTGTTTAAGTGCATGTACAGCAGTGCTCGCAGCGGGGCTCCAGGGCTGCCTGTGGAGTGGTGGTCTTGGGAGATCTGCACGCTGGAAAAGCATGCAGCTGTAGTGCCCAGAGTTCTGCAGCTGTGGGGTGGGGAAACTCAGTATTTGCTGATGCACCTGTGGTGGATAGGCGCGCGTTCCCAGTGGTGGCACACAGGAGCACCCACAGTGTGTGTGGTAGTGCAGGTGCACTGAAGCACTCTGAAGGGCCCTGGCATGCTTAATCGCTTAATTGAGGCGTCTTTGGGCAGGTATCTAGGATGGGTGAATTCAGAATTTCTACTGCCCAGGGGAGTGCGTCCCTATTAGTCCAAGATTGGACCCAGCGGAAGCTCACTGTGGCTTCCCAAAGTGCCCTGTGGATAGATGGGCTCAGGGGGAATGAGCAATTGTGGCAGTGCCTTTGCTGGGTGCTGAGCTCTGACTCACTCAGAGGGACCCTGGCACTGAAGGGCCCTGGCGCTTAAGTGCGCAGCTGGGTGTGTGTGGGCAGTTATTCAGGCAGAGGGAATTCAGAATTTCTACTGGGGGGCAGTGCGTCTGTGTCTGTACAAAAATCACACCCAGCTTGGGCTCACAGTGACTCCTAAGAGAAGTCTATGGAGTGGTGTGCCTCAGAGACCTACGCTCTGGAGAAACGTGAATGCGATGTCGGTGGTCTGCCGCTGGGGAGGGGAAGGCTGCACTTACTGCTGTGGGGGCAGTGCTCCTTTGGATGTGGAGATCTCAGGGTCTGCGAGCAGGTGGGCAGCAGGATTTTGGCTGGAGTGGCTGCTGGGTCCTGGGCAGTATCCCAGGCCTGTCTGGATGGTGGTGCTGATGAGTTCCTAGAAGAGTCTGCTCTCCCCTTCAAGATGGCATGGGCTACGTGCCCAAGTCTGGCAGTCTGGGAGTGCCCGCAGTGGTGGTATTCTCTCCCTGTCCCAGAGAGCCTGGTCTGCCAGCCTCTGCTGCTCCTGCCGAATTTAACTGTCCCTCACTCACTCATACACACACCACACACATCCACACACTCTCTTTTCATCCCCTCACTCACTCACTTCCTATCCCTCACCTTCCTCCTGCCAGCCGCCATCTTTTTTTCTAGAATAATATTTTTATAAGAAAAACTAAATTAAACTTTCCTAAACAACAAAATAAATGCATTTCCTTGCCTAGCAGGAAGAATAGCGTAGGGTCAAGTATAGAAAAATCAGTGATTGAATGATTTAGTCATATAACCATCTCTCTTATCTTGCTCTCCTTAACAATAACTACTTTTTAAGAGTATGCTAATGAAAACCAGGGGTACTTACTCTCTTGTTCACTATATCAAAATAGAGTAACTTCTCCTCAAAACATGGAATAAATTTTATTCTGATTAAACCAACTTAGGTCACACAACTTATGTGGAGCACAAAGAGTAACCAAGAGAAATTCTATGCTCGTATTCCACTGGCAAATATGAACTCTCTCTGGAATTGGAAATACAGTAGATATCTAGACATAATTGAGGTTCTGTTAAGAAAGAGAAAAGTGTGGTTTCAGCTATTTTCCATTCTGTTATTTTCTACTGTAATATCTCCTGAAATGTTATTTACATCACATGAGCATTTAATAGCAGTTCATACTATTTCACATGTGAAAAGGCAAGTACCGAAAGTGCATTGGAATCTAAGTACAAAGTGGTTCATAAAATGCAGACACTGAATTTTTATATTGAAGAAATTATCCATAGCTTTCAGAAATAATTTTTTTCCAAATTGTTTATTTTATCTTGTTTTATTTCCTGGCTGCAGAGATAAATAAAAACTCCTTTTAAATGTATGCAGTATGCTTTCAAACACCACAGTTGTGTGGAGTCACTGATAAATAATTCACTTAACATGGAAACAGATGAACCAATTTCTGAAATCTGTAGTCATCTAAGCTTTCCCATATCTTTCCTTGTTGATATTAGAAGAGATGAATGATGGCATTCTAATCAGGACAAAAAAAAAAGGGTATCCCCTTTAATTTTCAGCAACCTGCCATGCTGAGTTACTGATGTCATGCTAGTTATATTATTTGTGTCAAGAGTCCTCTGATCTGCTTCATCTAAGTGCTTCAAATAGTTGTGAATAGTTGACATTTCCCCCAGAAACATCCACATTTTCAAATTATCATATCTTCTTTAGGAGATGTCAAATGCAGGGGAATGTGATATTTTTACTCCAGGTAGTTTAAAAGTAAGTTTGAATTCATTTTACCCAAACCACTAATGTAGTTAAAAGCTTTTTCTCTGATTTTTATCCAATACTGCAGAGTACAAAGTATCTTAAGGTACATTTATTGAATAATCTTCCTGGTCTATTCTCCAATATCCATGAATAAAAGAAATTAAAGAATATCCCCCCAAAATTAATAACTTGGATTCACAGGAATAGTAGTAGTTATATGGGTTATGCACATTTTAGTTAAAAGCTAATGTTGACTAAGGAATCAATAAATGTGCTTTGGTGACTTTGAATAACTTTTAAGAATATAACCACAGAACAGAAAATTGTTTTCAGTGAGGTTTCACATATACGTATCATAAAATATTCATAGGTCAAACAAATGAGATCACGAAAGAAAAACAATTTTTTGCATGCTGAGCAAATTTTCCCTAGTATTATGCAGCCTAAATATTTTTCTCAGAGAATTAACTTGTAAACTTTTTATTCCTGAAGTTAAATTTACATATAGTGAAATAACAAATATTTGAAGTGTGAAATTCAGTGATATCTGATTGTATAAAACTAACACTCACATGTAATATACACACATGCAATCTACAGCCATTCAAGATAAAACCAAAATACCCTGGTGGCTTCGTGTTCCAATCATATCCCATCCCCAGGTATGCAATTAATGTTCTTATTTCTATAGCCATAGGTTAGATTGGTATGTTCTAGCACTTCATCTAACTGGAATCATAAAATAAATAATGCTTTGAATCTCTCATCTTTTACTCAACATTATATCTATAAGATTCATACATGTTGGTGTGCATATCAACAGTTCATTATCTTTTATTGCTAAGTATTATTTCATTACATAAGTATATCACAGTTTACTATCTTGTGATAGACTTTTGGGCTATTTCCAGTGTTTTGTTATTATTATAAACATTCTTATAAAAACCTTTGTGAGGACAAAATTTGTAATTACATTTAAGTAAATACCAAGGAGTGGAGCCCTAGATCTAATGGTGGTGTATATTTATCTGTTTAAGAAATTGCCAACCAATTTTTGAAATGGTTGTACCACTGTGGCTTTAATTTTTATTTTCCTGATGCCTTATGACATTGAGAATCTTTACATGTACTTACTGACTATTCATACATCTTCTTTTTTTTAATTTATTGCTTAAAGTATTACAAAGGGTATTACATATGTGTCCATTTTATCCCCCCATCATACATTTTCTTTTATGTAGTATTTGTTCAAGTATTTTGTCCATTTTTTTCTTAGTCACTTTTGATAGGTCTTTATAGAGGGTGTCTAAAAATAATGTATATACACTTTAGCAGCTGATAGCTCAATTTTGAAAATGAAATGTATTTTAATAAACAGTGCCTTTATAATTATTCAAAATATGTGTCTGTATTTTTTGAGACACCTTATATACCCTGGGTACAGGTCCTTTGTCAGATATGTGGGTTGCTAATATTTTCAACTTCTGTATGACCTGTATTTTTAATTTCATAAAGATGATTATTGGAAAAAAAATTTTTATTTCAAAGTCCAATTTATCAATTTTCTTTAAGTTCAATTTGTGTGTGTGTGTGTGTGTGTGTGTGTGTGTGTGTGTGTGTGGCTACTCTAAGAAATCTTTGTTTGCTCCATGTTCACAAAGATATTCTGCAATGTCCTAAAAACTTTTATGGTTTTAACTTTTATATTTAGATATTAAACCATCTCAAACTAATTTTTGTTGTAGATGAGAAAGAGAGAGAGAGAGAGAGAGAGAGAGAGAGAGAGAGAGAGAGAGGGAGGGAGGGAGAGATTGAAGGTTTGGGAAGGCAGAAATGTGTTTTCTATCTTGGTGATAAAGTGGTAAAGGCACATTAACTAGCCCTTTGGTTTAAAAAATATACAGGACAGCCCAACCTAACTCACTTAAGAAAAAACTCTGAGCTAGGTATAAAACCTTGACAAAACCTCTTCAGGTCAACATTTGAGCCTATATAAATCAGGACAGTTAGTTGCTTTGAGATTCTGTAGCCAGAGATTATGAATCTCTTCCAACTGAATGCAGTCTGCAGTTTAACATGTGAGCTCTTCCATCTCATGGCAGCAAACAATTGATGAAAATTGCCTGACCTAAGCCCAGATGTCGTCAAGGGCAAACAGGCTAACAACATGATGTGGATGGTGCCATATACCAGGGAATTAACAATTTGGAGTGGAACTGGTGAAGCAGCCTGAGCTGAAGTTGGCAGATGCTTTCTCAAACAAACCCGGGCTTGAGACCAGAAAAATCCAAGGCAAGGATACTGGCCAGGCAGCAAGGCAAGGTTTGAGGCAGAAACACCAGCAGGTTTTAAATGAGAGGTGCCATACTGAGCAGGACACTAAGGGAAGCTGGAGGCCTTATGTGTCAACAGCAAAAGGAAAGACAGCCATGTCATTGAATGGGACTGATACAATATTGTCAGTGTGCATGCCAGTATTTTGTAGCTTATAAACTGATTGTGTCCACAGGGAGAACTTCCATTTCCCACAGCTATGTTGCAGTTGTAATGGAAGCAGGCCTTCTATTCTCAGAGGTTGCTGCTTCTCAAGAAAAGGCAAATTCTATAAAAAATTCATTCAACTTGTTTCCCAGAAGAGTGACCCATGCTAAGATAGGAAGGCAATACAAGGCCACACGTTTTCAATGCAGATTGTATTGTATTTTGGGGGCCTTAAAGAAATTCACTTAGGCCCTGGCTGGTTTGGCTCAGTGGATAGAGTGTCGGCCTGTGACTAAAGGGTCCCTAGTTCCATTCTAGAAAAGGGCATATGCCCAGGTTGTGGGCTCAATCCCCAGTAAGGGGCATGCAGGAGGCAGCCAATCAATGATTCTCTTTCATCATTGATATTTCTATCTCTTTCTCTCTCTACCTTCCTCTCTGAAATCAATAAAAATATATTCTAAAAAAAGGAAATGCACTTAGTTTCCCAAATTACTGCACAAAGTAATATGTGAAATGAAAATCCTTGTAAACACCAAGTGCACTCAGAGAGCACTTGAAGTACTTGGCAGTCATTCTGAAGCTCCTTATTAAAGCACTACAGCTCAATAAACGTGGCACTCTCAGATGGAAAAAAAGACATTTTGAATTACTCATGAAGGGTACAAGGATTGCTTCAGTTGATATTTTAAAAGTTTTCCTCTCTTCTCCACTACATTAATGACTATACTTGACAAATACTTTATTGCCCATAGATCTGTATAAATGATTTAGTTTGAGCAAAATATTTCTGCTAAAGTTGTCTCATGAAATGTGTGCACTTCTCATACATGTGAGCAAAATCTTTCTCTATATTTCCAAGCTCAATGCCCTTCATATGTAAAATGAGAATACCAAATGAAAAATTAGAAATATATTTCTAGTGACATAGTCTTACAAGTGGGCAAATGAGTATATACTAAAAATGTTCACTGTCAATGTGAACCTCAGGACAGTGTCTTTTGACATTTTGCAGGATGTGGAGTTCTTATTTGCATGGGGACAGACCAATCAGAGACGAGAGTTGGGGGATTCTGTCTACATAAGCCGGCTCCTCTCTGGTTCTGAGAGCGCACTTTCCCTTTGGCCTGAAGACTGAACTGAAGATTGTGTTTCCCTGGCTGGAGCTGAAACATGGAAGATGTCTCATAGGAGCAGATCAGAGCAGGGCACAGCAGAGCCATCTAACTGGAGAGGGACCTGGCCCAAGGGCCTCCTGACAGCCTTGCTGAATCACAATTGAGATCTTTGCACTGAATAAAGTTTCCTTCTTCACCAAAATCCAAATTGGGGATTCCTGTTATGTGTTGAATTGATGCCAAAGACCTTTGGTTAACAAAAGTAATCATACTGGTACTGAGATGGCTCTTTTATACTTTCCTGTATTTAATGCATTTTCTAATGAGAAAAATCACATATTTAAGATGTTATATTTGTGTTTAAAGGCACTGTATTTTATTTTGTAGATGACGATAGTGTGTGACATTTAAGATTCTTATCTGTGAGGTTTTCTGTATTGGCCAACATTTCATTCGACTGAGAGTCTTGGATTCTCACTCTGATTATTCCACTGATGGCTGTACATTTTTTGAAAGTCATTTTGACTCCTCTGAGATAAATTTCTTTATCCATAAAGTATGGGGAGTTGATCTACCTTAGCTCAAATGTTTTATGATATCTTTGGTACCAATTTAAGAACATAATATGTGAGGGGAGAAAAAATGGCAGCTGAATAGGCAGACCTATAGTGCCCCTCATCCCAGAGCCAGACTGGCAATACCTAAACTGAAGCACATTCACCTGGAATTACCAACTGAGGTCCAGCTGAGGAGTAGACATATAAAGGAAGGACAGAAAACACCTGGAGACTGGTATGAAAGGTGAGATTGTGAGAGGGGCTGGTCAGAGAGAAAGCCACAGTTTCCTTTCCTTTTTTTAAATCCACAGCACAGGAGTTTTTATTTGCAGCTACTCCCCCAAGGCCTTGGTGCATGGTGGGAGACGTGGACTCGAGGTGCCTTAGGAGAGGCTGGGGTGGGAAGCATTGAAGGTAGATGTGTAAAAGCTGAAGCCAGGAGTATTTATTTGGTCCTAGGCCCCTAAAGAGAAAAGGCCATTTTTTCCTAACAGGAGCTAGCCTCTCCAAGTAGCCGGAGGGCAGGCAAAGACAAAAAAATTTTCCCTAGGTGATACAATCTGTCCCACCCTCAGAAGACCTGCATGCCTCACCCTGCATTTTGATATTTTCAGAGGAAACAAAAGCAGAAGCCAAGTTTATGGGTTTGAAAAGTCTCAGGAGCCCTCAGCGTTGGGCTTGGGGAAGGACCATTTGCCAATATCCTGGGAACCAGACTGGTACTTTCCCCGAATGGGAAAGCTGATAAAAAACAAAAACAAAAAAAACCTCCAGGTTTCCAGCTGACCCCATTGGTCTCCATACAGGGATCTCTGTGAAGCCTAGGGCAGAGTAATATTTTGGGCCACTGATAGAGGAGTAGCTATGGAGCAGGGAAACACACCCATCATATTCCCTGAAAGCTAAACAGCACCTCACCCATCTAAAATCCTTTCAAAAACAGAGTTTTGAGTGATTAAGATTGACAGCTGGCTAGCAGGCAAAGGCAGGCAGAGATGAAGCCCAAGGAACAGGGGAAGTTTCCCAGATCAAGCCCTGGGCCCCATTCTGCTAACAAAAACCAACTTTAGAGGGCAGATTGGCCCCTCCTACTTGCAGCCAAGGCCTGTGGAGACAGACACAAACAGTGGATCAGTGAATCTCTTGGAGCTTCAAGCAGGTTGCTGAAAGCCAAATGAGGACAGTTCCTAACAGTGTTTAGCATCTAAGTACTTGACAAGAAGCCCAGAACAGAAGGGTGGGATCCAAAGGGAGCTCCCATGGGGCACTAAACTCCACTGAATGGAACCCCACTTTACTTTTTTTTAAGTGTTTTTTTATTTCTCCTTTATTTCTTTTCTTTTTCCTCCTTTTTCTCTTTTCTTTTTGTAATTTCTTTCTCATTCCTTTCTTTTTTCTTTTTGAAAATTTACCTTTGTTATCTGTTTTATTTATTGATTTGTTACTATGCTAGTCAGTTGTTTCATTCATATATCTAATTACCCTATTCCCTTTTCTACTCAATTTTTTTTTTAACTTTTTTTCACTACACATTTTTTTTATTTTTCTTTCTTGCCTGCTTTCTCATCTTTTTTCTTATTCTTATTTTAGAACTATCTCCTTTCTCCTCTATTTTCCTTTTCAAAATTTTTGTCTTTTCTTGTCATTTCTTTTCTCCCTTCTTTATTTTAAACTATTTTGCTTCCCCTATTCCTATAATTATTTATTCTTATTTTCTTTATTACAGCTCTGCATCTATGTATTCTATACCTCCCTTTTCTTAGAGTTTTTGCCTATGCATTGTTTTGATTGTTTATTTGTTATGTTTGCTCCACATTTTTTTCTTTCTCTTTTTCAATAATTCTTACCCACTTTTCTCTTTACTAATTCTCTCTTCTCTGTTATTTATTTATTTATTTATTTGGGTGTTGTAAGGGTCTTATGTACATCTTTGTTTTGTTTCTTCTGTTTTGTGTTTTGTTGTGATGTATTTAATTCTGTTTGGTCAGCACTTCCACAAGAACTTGTATGAAATGGTTAGGGGTGAACCACATAGTCAGCTAGCCTAAGAGGAGACTCCATCAACGAAAGGGACAATAATGTTCAAGACCCAAATACAACACGAAAACCCACATAACTCAAGTAAGGGGCTTTCCGATAGCACCTGGCTCAGGAGATGTAAGAGACTGCACTCCTGGGTCCCACAAAATGCCTTCATGTTCATAGGTTGATTCTCAGCCACAAAATCTGGGATGCAGAATAGTTTTATCTAATACACAGAAACAAAAACAAAGGGACAGCAAAACTGGGTAGACAAAGAAACAATCCTCACATGAAAGAAAAGGAGGAATCAGCAGAAAATAAGCTAAATTAAAGAATTCAGAGTCGCCCTACTGGTTTTGCTCAGTAGATAGAGCATCGGCCTGCGGACTGAAAGGTCCCAGGTTCAATTCCAGTCAAGGGCATGTACCTTGGTTGTGGGCACATCCCCAGTGGGAGGTGTGCAGGGGGCAGCTGATCGATGTTTCTCTCTCATCGATGTTTCTAACACTCTATTCCTCTCTGTAAAATATCAATAAAATATATTTTTTAAAAAAGAATTCAGAGTAATGTTAATAAGAGTCCTCAAAATTTTCAGTGAGAATGACAAGCAACTTAATGACAAATAATGCTCTTTTAAATATATATACATATATATTGATTTCAGAGAGGAAGATAGAGGGAGAGAGAGAAGCAATGATGAGAGAGAATCATTGATTAGCTGCCTCCTGCACACCTCAGTGGGGATCAAGCCTGCAACTTGGGCATGTGCCCTGTAAAGGAATCAAACCTTGACCTCCAGGTTCACAGATTGATGCTCAACCACTGAGGCATACCAGTTGGGCTATGTAATGCTCTTAATGAGCGATACACCAACATGAAAAGAGAGCTTGAATTGATACATACGAATCAATTGAAAATGAGAAATGACATAGCTGAAATAAAGAACACCCTGGAAGGATTCGACAGTAGACTAGAAGAAGTTGAGGACTGAATCAGTGAATTAGAAGACAAGGCAGAAAAAACACTCATTCAGAGCAGCAAAATGGGGGGGGGGGGAAGCAGGAGGAGAGTCTAAGGGAACTCTGAGACAACATGAAATGTAACAATATCCACATTATAAGGTACCATTAAGAGAGGAATGTGAGACAGGAAGAGAGAACCTGTTAGAAGAAATAAGGGCAGAAAATTACCCTAATCTGGTGAAGGAAAAAGTCACTCAAGTTCAAGAAGCACAGAGAGTCACAATCAAATTGAACACCAAAAGACCCACACCTAGGCACATATTAATTAAAATGGCAAACATTAAAGGCTATAAGAGAGAGATAGAAAGTTACCTACAAGGGAGCTTCCATTAGATTGTCAGCTGACTTCTCAATAGAAATAATTCAGGCCAAAAGGGAATGGAATGAAGTTTACATGGTAATGAAAACTAAGGGAATGGACACAAGAAGATTCTATCCAGCAAGGCTATCTTTCAAAAAAATCTAAGGTGAAATAAAGAGCTTTTCAGATAAAAAAAGGCTGGAAGAGTTTATTACCACCAAACCAAAACTACAAGAAATGCTAAAGGGACTGTTGCAAGAAGAAGTAATAGAAAGAGATGTATAGGGGTATAAATAATAAGAATGGCAATAAATAAGTACCTATCAATAATAAACTAGAATGAATATGGCTTAAATGCTCCAACCAAAAGACATAGGGTAGCTGAGTGGATAAGAAAACCTGACCCATATATATGCTGTCTACAAGATTCCCAACTTAGAACTAAGGACTTACACATAATAAAATTCCCATCAATTCTTTGCTAGTAAAAATAAGTTTTGCCATTTTAAAGATTTTCTTCAGACTTCACCCTTGAAGTACATTCTTTCTGAGTAAGTGTTAAGTGAGACAGGTTAAGATTGCAAAACAACGAAATAAAATTAAATATATTAACACAGCTAAGATGATTTAAGATTAGTGTAGGAGTTAAAATATGAAGCAGAGGAATAAAAAATCAGTGATCATGATTCAATGGGAACTCAGTCTATTCTAGCAATCATTGCCTGTAAATTATTATTATCATTATCATTATCATTACTATTATTAACATTTTTATTTCTTGCAGTATGAAGCACAGGGAGAATATCACCATTATAGATCAAGAAAAAAAGTGATATTTTCATATAAAGAAAGACAATTAGCCTAAAGTTAATGCCCCAGTATAGGAAAACAGCTGATATTCAAACACCTTTAAAAGTACACTATTGTCCCCTTTGTCATATGACATATACTTTTTCCAAAGAGGGAAGATAGATGTACAACAGAAATTACATATACCCATTATTAAAATTATCAAGTAAAATGTAATGAATGAGCATCAGGTGTTCCAAGTAATGTTTCCGGAGCTCTCTTCACTCTTAAATACAAGAGATTACATTAATCTATGCAAATCAGCGTCTTCCAAGGATCCATCCTAACCTGGCTATGGCAGTTAACATCAGAAATTATGGCTATTGAAAACGGGCCTGCTGTAGTTTTTTGGTTTTTTTTTGTTGTTTTTTTTTTAAGAAAATAGATGATATTTTAATTCAGTAATCAAATCCAAGGCTAATTCCTGAAAATTCCGGAAAGTTGAATTTAGCTAAGGTCACACAAATCTATGAAATACATGAACCAGGAGCCAAACCTAATTCAAAAAACTCATGTTCCCAAACATATCATAGTTTGGAAGTGTTATCAGGTCACAGAGTGCCAAACAAACAACCTTTGAGCAGTAAGAAAGACAGAATGATGTGACAACATTTACAGTTTCTGCAGCAATCATAAATGCTCAATAAATATTTACTCAATTAACATAGTGAGACCACTCAAAGATGCAGGCCAGGTGCCAGATTCTCAAGCCTACAGTGTTCAAGAAATAAACCATCCAGTTGTACAAGTTGTTTCCAACAGGCTGAACCTACAAGGTAATAAAAGGCAAGGAGGGTTTCTGGCAAGACTTAAGACAAATCAAGGATTATAAATCTATATAGTTTTATTAAAACAAAAACTGACAGTGTTGTATGAAGTTTACATTTAAACAAAGTTTTCACAGAAATCTAACACATGCCTAAAAGGATTTTACAATGAAGGTCTAGATGTAGGTCTGGATGATGTCAAGAACTGACGGATTTCATGAGTCAAGACAGCATTTTGGGTAATTAATTCTTGGGATAAAAAAAGAATTTTTGTTTTGTGTCTTAAAGTGAACCACTGCCCCAGTATGAAAGTGAAAGTTTAATCTTCTCCTGAGACCAGGGCTTTTGAAATAATCCAACTCTTGAAGTGACTCAATGAACTTGTGCTGTCAGTGGCTGAACCCTGCCACCAATGGTTTCAGAGTTCAAAGTTCAAAAAACAGAGAGGCTCCAAGAGTTTCTCCATCCTAAAAACATGGGCCCCCTCTCTTTACTCTCACACCTCCTATACCATCCCCTTCTCCTCCCCCCAAATACCTCAGCCAGGAGCTTGGATGGACAAGCTAATGTCTATAGCTTCATAATTAGGAGAGAAAGGGTCTTGTCAATTTTAAGAATTAGCACCTCTAAGACAGAATGATCTGCCTATATATATGCTCCAATAAAAGACTTTCCCTTCTCAACTAATTTCCATCCCCCTTCCCCCTGCCCCAAATGGCAACTTTGGTAACTTATCCACTGGCTTAGTCCTTTGTTGGGAAAAGAATTAATCTCCGGCAGGGAACACCTTGGCCTGTAAGTCTCAGGCATTCACAGCTTTTAAACAGTCTCTCAGAGTCCTCAATTAGATTGCCAATTACATTTTTTTAAAAGAAAATATTCTGGACACAAAACCAAATCATTAGTTGTTTCTTCTTTTCATTGTTTCACCATTTCCCCAACCAGGCCCCAAATTTTAATAAAAACAATCCTACTCATCTTCCTTCCTACCCCGTCCCTCCCACCCCCAAATAATACAGCAGTAATAGCCAAAAACTACACACATGCTACGCTGTAAAAATGCAGTTAACACTATTGGGAAGAAGGCTGTGGGTTGTGGAGATGCGCTTTGAAGATCTACAGTATCTTTTTGCTCTCACACATACCCATTCTGCAAGTTTTGTCCTTCATAGAAGGCCCTTCGCTTTTCTCAGCAAAGTGCAGAATGAATTGCCTTGAAACACTTACCCTCCTTCCCCTCCACATGGATGAGTGTGCAAACTATACAGCATGGAACGGCTTTAAAGCACTTGGGCTGCTGTAGGGCACAGAACTATACTGGCTCTTCAAAGGACATCTTCTCAAGCCACTTCTATGGTATCAAGACAAGTAGAACTCCTTCCCCTCCCCACTTGAAACCCACAGTCAGATGTGACAGGGGCTGGTACTCAGGAGAGTTAATTCTTGTCATCTTTTTTGTCATCATCCTCTGAGGGATAGGAATGCCACGTCAGCCTTTCCTCATAGAAGGATATGACAACCTGGGGGCACTTGACATTGGCTTCCTTGGCTGGGACCAGGTCAGCCTCATCAGAGTTTTTCCATTTCATCAGGAACATGAGCTCTCCACTGGAGTCTGTAGCTCCAATAATCTGTTCAGGCTCCAAACCCCGGGCAAAGCCTCGAGGCTTTTCTGGCTCTTCTTTCTTCTTCTTTGGTTTGCTCTCTTCTCCCTTATCTTCAGAATCAGAGTCAGCTTTGCGTTTGCCTCCTTCTGATTTATCTGTCTCATGTGCTGTTTTCTGCGACTGTAAAAACTCAGCAATGAGGTCGGGGCAATCCAAGTTCTCTTCTGGCTCCCACGTGTTGTCCTCATCTGAGAACCCCTTCCACTTGAGGAGGTACTCCACTTTGCCCTTTACCACTCGACGGTCGAGAACTTTTTCCACCACATATTCCTCTTCCTCCTCTTCTAGCACCTCCTCCACTTTCTTCTTGTTTTGTTTTTTCCCCATAGTGCCCGCCAGTTTTCTGGTATAAAGGGTGACGCTGCTCAGAGCAGCGCCCAAGAGCAGGAGAGGAATCGGTGCTGCGCTACTGGCGCGACCCGTCGGCGTGGGACCCAGAGGAGTGGCGCCCAGAAAAGCAACAGGCCGGGTGGCCGCGGTCGAACCCCTCACTGAAGCGGTGTACCGCAGGCCCGAGCCAACGGCCCTCTCCTTCGGGCCTGCTGTAGTTTTTTAGCATCTCCCAAAACAAATATTCCTAAAGACTTATAATTGAGGTAGAATGCTAATCTTTCTCAATTGTCCCATTTTTTTGCTTCTTAAAGTAATAGAGAGCATGCGAAGGTTATGACTCACAGGTAGTTATTACCCTCACTTTGATCACTTATACGAACACACAATAAAAACATTTCTAATACCTAGTAATGTAGCAAAATTTTTCAACATCCGATTATTCCACTAACTCCCCTATTAGTTTTCATCTTTAGTTTTGTTTTTTTTTTAAAAAATAAAATGACATTGTTTCTGGATATATTTTATTCATCAGTATATTTTGTTCATTAGATTTCACATATGAGTGAAATCATGTGAAGAATTATACCTAATCTCTAATATGTGTATTAAAGTATTATTGGCTATGACCAAAAAAGAAAAAAAAAGCCATGCTGCATCACCTAATGTTATATGCTCTTGAGTTTGGTATGTATTTCATGGATTGTAAAGTAGATGAGTATCCTGAGTATTAGGGGAAAAAAATAGATTGGTAAAGATTGTAAGAGAGGCATTTGTTTCAATGATGCGGGTGTGATCTACAATTTCTAATCATGGAGAACAGCAAGAATTTAAGGTATTCGATGGCTTAGAAGACTTCCATGACCCTGAAAAGGCAGACTCACTGATTGATGGAGAAAAAACAAAAACTGTAAAGTATATATCCTGTTCTGGCCAAAGTAGAGTAACAGGGATCAGATATATGCCCTGGAACATCTGAAAAGAAAGGGAAGAAAACAAGATAAAATTTTGAAAGACGCTGGACATCAGGAAGCAGAGACTGACCCCTCACAGATAGGAAATAAATGAGGTGAGGCCTTTGATTGCTTCAAATTCTTTGAGTTTCTAGGTCACAGCTCAGAGAGGCAGAACCCAGGCAAAGAACAGCAGTCTCGCTACTAGTTTATAGAGGAGTTGGAGCTAAGACACCGTAGAGAACAAGGTGGGTAGAGTTCTCAAGGCAGACAACCAGAGAGCAAAATGAGAGAAAGAGAGGGAACTCCAGAATCTTGCACCCCACAAGAATGATTCAGGGGATTACTGATCAGCTCTTGTGTGATCACATTATTAGAAGCCAGGAAAGAAACCACTGGAAAGGATTCTTGATACCTGACACTCACACAGGGCCTGCAATAGTGACCTTTACTGTTAGCCAGACTAGAAGATCTCTAGATGCACAGGCATTGAATACTTTATGTGGAAGGTCTTGCTGCAGAAGTGAGGAACAGTTAACCATACAACATGGTATAACGTTATTTAGCCATGTACTATCACAGGGAACTGCTCTGTTTATTTCAATTAAATCTTAAAATGGACCCCAAAGAATCAAACTGTTTCCAAGCAACATAACAGTATACAAAAAAGGCAAACACTATTTGTAAAAAGAAAATTCAGTGGTGAACAACACATGGGTTTTAAATAAAAATAGGATCAGTAGTAGGAACACTGATCTATCCTTTGCCCTTGGGCTTTAATATGGCACTGTTTTCCTGAATATTGTTGAAAATGTTACCTTAAAAGATAACTGATCTTGATTTCTGAGGGTTTTTTTTGGGTGCCACCTTAAGTTGTACACCCAATGCCTCACTCACCTCACCCATATTTGGGCAAATATCAAAACCTGAGGGCTGTGAGTACATAGTAAAAACACACCTCTCAGAAGACCCCCCCCCCCCATCAATTGCTACCTATAATTTATCCAGGAGAAATGAAAGTACTTGTATGAAGATGTGAACACATGAAATATTCGTGGTCCCTTGATTTCCAAACAGGCTCAAACTGGAATTAATCCAAAAGTCCATCAAAAGACGAATGGGCAGCTGACCTATGGTGTGCCACAAGCAAGAATGCAACCTTGCGGGCAATCCCGGTCCAATGCAGGCTGAGCAGGGTTGCGTGCTGACCCCCATCAGGAAAGAATAAGAATGAGTCAGGACCTGGCAATGGTCTCCTAGCAACAGGGCCGCTGGGACATCAAACCCCTGAGGCCCCTGGGCGCCCTGGTCCAAGGGCGCCATGGCGTGCCAGCAGTGGCCCTTACCGGAGCCCCGCAAGGGGTGGCTGTTAAAGTCGGACCTGAGGAAGAAGGCGCTCATAGAGTCGGGGCTGATCAAGCCATGGCAGTCAGGGCCGAAGCTGGACAGGAAGCCAGAGCCCAGCAAGAAGTGGCTGCTAGGACCTGGGCATGAAATGTAAGCCCTGGTTCAAGGACAGGGAGAGGTTGCCTTCCCACTATCTCTCCAGGCAGAACAACAAGCTTGGGAAGTGCCTGCGGTGGGTATTTGTGAAGGAGGGAGTGGACGACTTCAGAAAGGGCTGTCCATCTCCTGAAGATGTGATCACTCATGGTCCTCAGGAGGGCATTCTCCCCATGATTGCTCATAGAATTCCCCGCCCTCCGCCCAAAAAGATTCACAGGCAGCCGCCCACGGGAGCGGACCTGTGTTCCAAGCTCTCGCCAGCCCAGCGAGCACGGAAGGCCTTTGTAGAGAACATTGAAGCCAGCCTGACCCAGCATCCCTTGGCGAACTGCCCGAATCTGGAGGAAGCTCTCCCTCCAGACCTCCTGCTCAAGGTCCTGGAAGTGCTAGATCCTGACAGGAAGCTGGAGGACACGTGGGCGTATTGTGAGGGCACCAAGGAAAGAAAGAAGACCCCCACACACCTGTGTGAAGAACATCCTGAGGAGGTCAACCTGGAACCTGAAGACCAAGCCCACATGGAAACGGCCAAGGAGAGTCTCCAGTCATATTTATTCAGTTTGTTTCCTGAGGAAGAGACAAATGCACCATGCAAAACAGATATCCCCAAGGATCCTGTGCTCCAAAAAGCAAGAACAGTTCGTGAATTCTGCAGATGGATCGATGATAATTTTGGAGACATAGGCATTGATGAAGAGGACATCATGAAGTTTGAAATTAATTTAGAGGTCCCACTCACCCATAATCCAGTCAAAATAAAGAAAATAAGCCAGCTTCCTTTGAATATAAGGCCCTGCAAACAGCTAGATGACATACAGCAGAGAAAATTCTCCCTGCAGGAAGGTAACTGGGAAAGGAAACTCCGCAAACAACAAGACCCTTATAAACCCAAACGGGAGAAGATAAGGTATGGAGCATGGTACCTGGACCCCAAATCCTGGAAAAAGCTAGTCAATGACCAGCCTTTGCCCGACCCTAAAGCCATCCCTGACAAGGAATATTGGACCTATGGAAAGCATCTTGAACCAGACATTATTGATGAATTTTATGGACCAATTGCTTTCAAAGATTTCATTGTTAGCAAGGGCTACAAGATGCCAGGTGTGATTGAGAAGATGTTTATGAGGAAGGGGTGAAACTATGAGTCTGTGAAGACTCCTATACACCGAGTAATGAAACTCCTCTCCAAACCCAAAGAGGAGGATTCAGAGGAAGAAGAGAATTAGACAATTTTCTCTTTACTACTCACTTGGCTAGTGTGTCTCTCTCATTTTAACCCCAGTCAGAATTCACCATGAGTGCCTCACTGTGTATGGACAATTTGATTCCACAACATCTGTACATTTAACACCTATTGCTAATAAAACTTTCTGTATGAGCTTCTGCTTGGGTTCATCAATGTGTTATGTATTTTACCAACTATGAAGTCAATGTTTACATATACTCCTCTTGATTTTTATTGAATTAGGAGTATTATATTTTTATTTCAATTATTTATTAAACGTAACTATAAATGAAATAATTATTTAAAAAGGATCTTGTTGCCCAGCCAATGTGGCTCAGTGGTTGAGTATTGACCTGTGAACCAGGAGGTCATGGTTTGATTCCAGAGCAGGGCATATGCCTGGGTTGCAGGCTCGATACTAAGTGGGGGTGCATGCAGGATGCAGCTGATTAATCATTCTCTCTCAACATTGATGTTTCTCTCTCTTCCTCTCCCTCTCTGAACATCAGTAAAAATCCTATATAATAAAATTCCAGAGACCAAAATGTCAGAACAACCAAAACAACCAGAGACCGGTACTACGGCTGCCCCTTGCCCTGGCCAGCCCCGCCTCCAGAGGGGAACCCACCCTGGTCAAGGGTTTGGCCAGCCTGAAAACCACCCGCAGACCCTCACCCCAGTCAGCCCCGCCTCCCAGTGGGGACGCCCCACCCCAATCGGGGCCCCCATCAGGGCAGGTTGTCCAGCCCACCTGTGTACCGGGCCTCTATCCTTTACAATAAAAGAGTAATATGCAAATTGACCCTAATGGTGGAACAACCAGAATAACTGCTCAGCCATTCACTATGAGGCGCACTGAGCACCTCTCTGTTCCTTTCCCTGGCCGGCAGGCTCCAATCTCCCAATGGCGAAAGGGGAACCGGGGGTGGGTGGCAGGGGATGTAAGTGGCGCCAGGCCAAGGCCCCTACCCAACCAGTCCACCCACACACAGAGGCCAACCATGGTGGGGGCGGGGCTGGCGAGCAGGCAGAATGGCTGACCTCTCAGTTCTTCCCCCTGGAGTATTGGCCCCTGGAGCCGTCAGGATCTGATCACCCAATGTTGAATGGGGAACTGGGGGTGGGTGGCGGCATGAGATGGGGCTGGCTCAGGGCAGCCGAGGAATATGGCCCTGACCACAGGCCAGGCCTAGCAACTGGACCTGCGCAAAAATTTCTTGCACCAGGCCTTTAGTGTATTTATAAAAAGTTATGCCAGCTACTGCATGGGATGAATCTCAAAATAATTGTGCAGAATTTAATAACTGTATCACTCCAATAATATTCAATATATAATGCATTATAACAATTATTTTGTAAAGCACAACTTGTAACCTGTAACCAAAGTAACTTTGGTATTGTTTTTGAATTGTCTATGGCTACCTTTGCAGTACAACATGAGAATTGGAATTGTCACAGATATCATATGGCCTGCAAGCCTAACATATTTCCTATCTGAATGTTTACTTTAAAATTCACTGTCCCTCTGATCTAGAAGAAAAATATAGTCATACGTATATTACATCAATGATGCCACACTTTAGCTGAAGGAAAAATGATACACACTCATCTATGGAATAGAATAAAGTAAAATATATTTATAAAATTAACTACAGTGGGCCCTTCACTTACGAGTGTCCTGACTAATGAGCTTTTCGAGATATGAGCCATCTTTCAGCCGATTTTTTGCTTTGAGTTTCGAGCTAAAATTCGGGTTATGATCCAGCTTCAGATACCCCACAGCTAGTTGGGGTCCAGCTTCAGATACCCCACAGCGAACGTCACAGTGAATGCCACAACATCTGCCCAGCATCACATGTCTCACTCGTTCACTTTTTAATTTGACATATGAGTAATTTGAGTTACGAGCTCTATCATGGAACGAATTAAACTCATAAGTCAAGGCCCCACTGTAGTTAGACCTTTTTGAACCCTTTTCAAATCTGCCTATTAATTTTAATATTCTTAGGGTCAAAAATTCCTGAGGCAAATCATCATATCTTATAGTCCCTGTTTCTTGTAATGTCTTTCCATGTGATGACTTGTCATACAGATATTTCCCATGACTCCAATACTGTGGATGTTAAATGTGAGGTAAGGCAGCCTGAACATGATACAGACAGACTAACTTTCTCCCCAACTGAAATGGCTAATTAATTCAATGGGATGTTCACAAAGGTGGGTTGGCCAGGAAACATAGTTAGTATGTTATATATATATTCCACCCCTACACCCACCCCCCGTGGGACCAAAGGAAATTTATTTAGGGCATTATGCTCAGGAGTGGGCCCTGCACCTCCATGGAGGGATTTCCTGGGATATTCTTCTGCTTTCCCAGACTACACAGGGTACAAGACTGAATGTTTTCCTTGGTGCCTGGGGCTGCTGCTTGTTCTCTACAGCCCAGGACACCAGCAGGGCACTGCTCCTTGCAGGCCTCTGAGCCAATCAAGTGTCAGGACAAAGCTTTCTACAAAGGTCACCCATTCCCCTCAGCTGCCAAAGGGTGGGGGCACAGCGCCTGTGCTCAGGGCCAGTCCCTGGAAGCAGCATGGGGAGGCTCAGGGAAGGGCAGAGGTTCCAAGAAAACACATGAGGTCTGGATTTCAGGAGGTGAGCTGGAAAGTTCTCCCACAGACTCAACTTAATAAAAGGGGCCACCTGGGGCCAATACTCAGTGTGAAAAGCAGCTTTCAAGCTGGGAGATCTCTCAGTCAAAAGCACATCCAGCATTTCAGGTTTTTTTTGGGGGGGGAGGATGGGCTGAAATAGGCCTGTGCCCATTAAACATCGTGAAATAAACACCTGGACTACAGGCTGTCTAACCATCAGGTTTAAGGGAACAGTGGGATATTTTCCAATGGAGTCCTCCTAGGGGAGGAGCCGGCAGCTCACAGGGTTAGTTTGGAAAGGATGACACAGGGAGAAACAGGACAGACAGACACACAGAGTTAGACACCAGGAACGGGAAGCCATGTGACAATGCCTCTGGGTAAATTATGGTTCTTTCTGTGCAGATATAAAATGGGCATTATTGAAAGTCGTAGGACAGCTTCTGGTGTTGGGGGCAGGGGAGGTCAAGAACACTTTGACTATCTCCTCCCTGGCCTCCTTACACCTGGCCTGGTGCTCCGCAAGGAGGGGCTGCAGGACCTGCATGAGCTCCTTCTTGAGCTCCCAGGTGAGCATGGCTCCACTGCTGTAATCCTTCCTGATCTGCTCCAGCTTGTCTTCATCCTCGAGGAAGAAGGTCATGTACATGAAGGACATGTCCACCTGGCAGTTTTCCTAAAACTGCCTGTGCTCCTCGATGGTGTCTCTCCCTCCAGAAAATGCATGATTGTTGACCTTGGTCTTGATCTGCTTGGCTGTGTCTGTGAGGAAGATGGGGGAGTTGGGGTCTCTGGCATTCCTTTTTGTCTGAGTCCCCTGAAGGGAGGGGAAGAAGGCCGAGAGTAGCAGGGTGGTTTAGGATAGAAGATCCTGGGTGTGACATGTCTTGTCATCCTGAAGTATGATCCTGGTTGAAGGCACAAGGGATGAGTTTCTGGACGTCCATCTTGGCCCCCAAAGATCTGTGGGAATGAGTTGCTGAAGGAGGGAGCAGCCTGGATGGCAGGAAATCTGATCTTCCCCTTTCAGTCACTGTCTGCAAAGACAAAAATGCCTTTCACTTGGTTGAAGTTCAGGTACTTCTCATCTTGACCGTGTTCTTGTAGAAGTCTGGGCTCACCCCCACGTAGTCGAGGTCAGAGAAGATGGGGTTGTTGATGTCAAAGCCTCAGGTGATGATGTCCTTGGCGTTTTCCATGGAGTAGCCATAGGCCTGGTCCAGGGTCAGGACTTCCACAGGTACTTCTGGTCATCTGCCATCTGGATGAGCAAGAGCACATTCAACATGTCCTGCAGCCACTTTGTGAAAATGAACGGGATGTGGTGGCTTACATGCATGGCTTCGGAAGAGGGGCCCCTGCCCACATACATGCGAAATAGCTTCTTGTTTTCATAGGCATCGAGGACTTGGTTCATGTCTCTGTGTGAGAAGAAGGTGCATCTGTGCAGAAAGTGGTGCAGTCTCTGGCCCCTGGCTCTCTCTATTCTGTTTATCAGCTCTTGGTCAATGTCACTGCTTCCAAACAGAACAATGAGCTTGTCATAGTCACTGCCTTTTGCACTGTTCCTCTGTACAGTTCGGGGGTCCACAAAATCCACTTCAGCGTCCATGGCACCTGGGCAACTAACCCAGGTTCAAGGTTCTCTGGAAGGCAGTCGGCCTTGTAGTTTTCCCCAGTGGCCACGTTGTAGCTCATTTTTAGCAATAACAGCCTCTTCACTGCAGAATCAATTTTATCCTGGGCTGTGGGGGGAACTGAAGAGGTGGCCAGTGGAGTAGCTGAGATCTCTGTGCAGTTGGGCTCTTCTTTTATAGTCTTCCCCCTCTTACTGTTTCCTTTTTTTTAAGCCCCTTTCTTCTCTTTTCTTCCTGTTCACCCCACCCTGCAGCTATTTGCAGTAAGGATTTCTTAGAAATCAACCAGTTTCTCACAAACACTTGAGCCTCTTGACCAATTCCTCATGAGACAGTCCAATCAGGAGTTGGCTGTGAGTGTGTGTGTTTGGGGGGGGGGGGTGGAGACCAGTGAAACCCACTTTAAACCCAAACTATTAGCTGGTCATTGCATCATTAGCTCTTCATTAGTGTGGGGTGCCACACTGCATGCTGGCCTCCATTTAACCTCCCCACTCACTTCCCATCTCACTTCTTCAGCCTCAGTATGAGAACTGAGTTTACATGTGGTCCTGATGGAAGGAAAGACAATCTCTAAGTGCCCTGCAGCTATTGTGCACTAAGGCAATGTTGTGAAAGTTCAGTTCTGGGTCACAGGGACCTGAATTTCCAAGTACAGCTTTGACTTTAAAAAAATATATATATTTATTTATTTCAGAGAAGAAGGGAGATGGAGTGAGATAAAAACATCAATGATGAGAATCACTGATCATGTGCCTCCTGCACACCCCCTACTAGGGATTGAGCCCATAACCTGGGCATGTGCCCTTGACCAGAATCAAACTTGGGACCCTTCAATCTGTAGGCCAATGCTCAATCCACTAAGCCAATCCGGTTTGAGCTGGCTTTTTCCTTTTCTTTTTATTGCTGAGAGTATTATATATGTCCCTTTTTTTACCCCTAGTGCCCTCTCCCAGTCCCTTACCCCCAAAACCTTCACCAACCCATTGTCTGTGTCCATGGGTTATGCATATACTCACATGAGTTCATTGGTTGACTTGTTCCCCCAACCAACCTCTTCTGCTTTACCTGTGTGGGTTGCCAGTGTGTTCCATGTCTCTATGTCTCTATGTCTATTTTTTCATCACTTTATGTTCTTAGTTATATTTCACATATGAATGAGATCATGTGATATTGATCTATTTCCCACTGGCTTATTTCACTTAGCATATTGTGCTCTAGGTCCATCCATGCTGTTGCAAATGGTCATAGTTCATTCTTTTTCAGCTGCATAGTATTCCATTAAATAGTTGTACCACCGTTTTTTAATCCATTCATCTGCTGATGGGTGCTTAGGCTGTTTCCAAATCTTAGCTATTGTAAATTGTGCTGCTATGAACATAGGGGTGCATATATTCTTTCTGATTGGTGTTTCTGATTTCTTGGGATATAGTCCTAGAAGTGGAATCACTGGGTCAAATGGTAGTTCCATTTTTAATTTTTTGATGAAACTCCAAACTGTTTTCCACAGTGGCTGCACCAGTCTGCATTCCCACCAGCAGTGCACCAGGGTTCCCTTTTTTCCACATCCTTGACAACACTTTGTCATTTGTTGATTTGTTGATGATAGCCATTCTAACAGGGGTGAGGTGGTACCTCACTTTCCTTTTTATTTGCACCTCTTGAATAATCAGTGACTTTGAGCACTTTTTCATATGCCATTTGGCCTTCTGCATGTCCATTTTGGAGAGTGTCTATTTAGATACTTGGCCCATTTTTAATTGGACTATTTATCTTCCTTTTGTTAAGATGTATGAGTTCCCTGTAGATTTTGGAGGTTAACTCCTTGTCAGATGTATTGTTGGCAAATATGTTTTCCCATGGAGTGAGCACTATTTTTATTTTAGTGATGGTTTCATTTGCTGTGCAGAAGCTTTTCATTTGAATGTAGTCCCATTCATTTTCTCCTTAATTTCCATATTGTTACACGAAATGTCTGAGATTTTGCTGCCTGTGAATTCTTCTAGGATTTTTATGTTTTCCCTTCTTACATTTAAATCCTTCATACATTTTCAGTTTATTTTTGTGCATGGTGTAACTTGCAGTTCTAGGTTCATTTTTTGCATGTTTTTGTCCAATTTTCCCAACACCATTTATTTAATAGACTATCTTGACTCCATTGTGTGCTCTTGCCTCCCTTTTCATATATTGAACATGATAACTTGTGTCGATTTCCGGGTACTCTGTTCTGTTTCATTGGTGTATATGTCTGATCTTGGTATTTTAATGGGTATTGCTTTGAATCTGTAGACTGCCTAGGTACTATGGACATTGTGATGATGTTGATTGTACCAATCCATTAACATGGTATATTATTCCATTTGTTCGTAACTTCCTCTATCTCCATTTTTAATGTCTTGTAGATTTTCTAGTACACGTTTTCTACTCCTTGGTTAAGTTTATTCTTAAGTATCTATTTTTTTTTTCAATGGTAAATGGGGTTGTTTGTTAGCTTTCCCTTTCTGAGAGTCCATTACTGGTGTATAAAAATGCCATAGATTTCTGGTTAATTTTATACCCTGCTACTTTGCCAAATTCATTTGTTAAATCTAGTAGTTTCCTGATGGAGTCTTTAGGGTTTTCTTTGTATAGTATCATGTTATCAGGGAATAGTGACAATTTTATTTCCTCCTTTCCAATTTGAATGCCTTTCATTTCTTCTTGTTGTCTGATTGCAACAGCTAGTACTTCTAGTACTATGTAGAACAGAAGTGGTGAAAGTGGACATCCCTGTCTTGTTCTTGTCCCTATTTGAAATGCTTTAAGATTTTGTCCATTGAGTATGATGCTGCCTATAGGTTTTTCATAAAAGGCTTTTATTATGTTGAGGTATGATCCCTTTACTCCCACTTTGTTGAGAGTTTTTATCAAAAAAGGGATTTTTGTCCCATTGGATTTTGTCAAATACTTTCTCTGCATCTATTCATATGATCATGTGGTTTTTATCTTTCAGCTTGTTTATGTGATGTATCACATTTATTGATTTGTGGATATTGCACTGGCCTTGCATCCCTAGAATAAACAGCAATTGGTTATAGTGTATGTTATTTCTAATGTATATCTGGATCCGATTTTCTAGAATTTTGTTGAGGATTTTAGCCACTATGTTCATCAGGGATATTGTCCTGTAATCCTCTTTCTTTCTACTGTCTTTATCTGGTTTTTGGAATAGGGTAATGCTAGCTTCAAAGAAAGAGCTTAGAGGTGTTCCTTTTTTCTGAATTTTTTAGAATAGTTTGAGGAGGATAGGTGTTAATTCTTTCAAGTTTGGTAAAACTTCTCTGTGAAGCCATCTCATCCAGAGAGTTTGTTTGCTGGGAATTGTTTTTATGACTTATTTGAATTCATCATAGTTATTCGTCTCTTCAGTTTGTCTGATTAATTTATTCATTGATGTCAATAGGGTATTAAAGTCTCCTATTGTGATTGTGTTGCTGTTCATCTCTCCTTTGATATCTTCCAGAAGTTTTGTTTATGTATTTGGATGCTCCTGTATTGGGCAAACATATGTTTACCAGAGTTAAATCCTTTTGTTGTATCAATCCCCTTAGTGTTATGAAGTGGCCTTCCTTACCTCTTGTTTGACCTTCGCTTTGAGGTGTATTTTTCTCAGATATAAGTATTGCTACCACAGGTTATTTTGCTTTTGTTTGTTTTTCATTTCAATTTGCCTGAAGAATATTTTTTTTTCCATTTCTTCATGTTCAGTCTGTGTGAGTCATTGTTCTGAAGTGGGCCTGTTTTAGATAGTATATATATGAGTCATGATTTCTTATCCATTCAGCTACCTTATGTTTTTACTTGGGGCATTTAATCCATTCACATTTAAGGTTATTATTGATAGGTCTTTATTTGTTGCTCTCTTTATTCTTTGAGCCTATTTTCTTTCTCTTTCTCCCTTTCTATTTCTTCTCTACAACAGCCCCTTTAGCATGTCTTGCATTGCTGTCTTGGTGGTAATAAACCCCCTTAGCTGTTGCTTTTGTTTGTTTGTTTGTTTGGGTTTTGTTTGTCTGTTTTCTTTTGTTGTTGTTTTTTGTCTGTGAATCTCCAAATTTCACCTTTAATTTTGAATGATAGCCTTGCTGGTTAGAGCATTATTCGAATCAGTCCCTTGCTTTGCATCACTTTACATACCTCATTCTATTCCCTTCTGGCCTGGCATGTTTTTGTTGAGAAATCAGTTGATAGTGTAATGGGAGATCCCTTTTACATGACTTTGTCTCTCTCTTGTAGCCTTTAAGATTCTTTGTCTTTTACATTTGCCAATTTAATTACGACCTGTCTTGGTTTGGGTCTTTTTGGGTTCATCTTGCTTGGGACTCTGTGCTTCTTGGCTTTGTGTGACTTGTTTTCTTCCCCAACTCTGGAAAGTTTCTTTAAAAAATGATTCTATTCCTTGCTCAGCCACTCTTCTTCTGCCACAGCTATTATGCACATGCTGTATTGTTTCCAGTTGTCCCAAAATTCCAGTAGACTCTCCTCCTGTTTTTAAATTATTTTTTTTTCCAGTTGCTGCTCAGATTGGGCATCTATTTATACTTTGTCTTCTAACTCGTTGATTTGGTCCTCACCTTCTTCTAGTCTACTCTTGAAGCCTTCCATTGTGTTCTTTATGGCTGCTATGTCATTCTTCATTTACTTTTCTGTAAAAGTGATTTTATTGAATTTAATTTAAATTCCTTATTTTTTAAAGTATTTCATATGCCTCCTTTTTCCACCTTGTCCTCTCCCCACCCATACCCACCCACCAGTACATGCCCTCACCTCCCCTTCCAGTTGGTGTCTATTGGTTATGCTCGTATGCATGCATACAAGTCCTTTGGTTGATCTCTTATACCCTCAACCCCATAGTTTCAACAGTCTGTTTGAGGCTTCTATGACTCCGCTTCTAGCTTTGTTCATCAGTTCACGTTGTTCATTATATTCCAAAAATTATTGACATCATGTGATATTTATCTTTCTCCGACTGACTTATTTCACTTAGAATAATGCTCTCTAATTCCATCCATGCTGTTCCAAATGGTAAGAATTCCTTCTTTTTTACAGTGGCATAGAATTCTATTGTGTAGATGGACTACAGTTTTCTAATTCACTCATTTTCTGATGGGCACTTAGGCTGTTTCCAAACCTTAGCTATTGTAAATTGTGCTGCTATGGACATAGGGGTATATATATATATCCTTTCTGATTGGTGTTTCTGGTTTCTTGGAATATAGTCCTAGAAGTGGGATTACTGGATCAATTGGGAGTTTCATTTTTAATGTTTTGAGGAAACGCTATACTGTCTTCCACAGTGGCTGCACCAATCTGCATTCTCACCAGGAGTGAAAGAGGTTTCCTTTATCTCTGCATCCTCTCCAGCACTTGTTTGTTGATGATAGCCAGTCTGACAGGTGTGAGGTGGTACCTCATTGTTGTTTTGATTTTCATCTCTCAGATGATTAGTGATTTTGAGCATGTGTTCATATGTCTCCTGGTCTTCTGTATGTCTGACTTTGAAAATTGTCTATTTAGATCATTTTCCAATTTTTTGATTGGATTGTTTAACTTCCTTTTGTTAAGTTGCAGGAGTTACTTATAAATATTGGAGATTAAACCCCTACTGGTGATAACATTGGCAAATATGCTCTCTCATGCAATGGGCTTTCTTGTTGTTGTTTTTTATGGTTTCTTTTGCTGTGCAGAAGCTTTTTTTTTATTTACTTTATTTATTTTTATTTTTTTATTTTTTTTCTTTTCATTCTTTTATTTATTTTATTTTTTTAATTTATCGCTTAAAGTATTACAAAGGGTATTACATATGTGTCCATTTTATCCCCCCGCCCTAGACAGTCCCCTAGCCTCCCCTATTCCCCAATGTCTGATGTCCCTGGTTATGCTTATATGCATGCATACAAGTCCTTTAGTTGATCTCTTACCCCCCTACCTCCTGCCCCCCAACCCTCCCCAGCCATCCCACTGCAGTTTGACAAACTGTTTGAGGCAGCTCTGCCTCTGTATCTATTATTGTTCAAAAGTTTATAATGGTCTCTATTATCCATGAATGAGTGAGATCATGTGGTATTTTTCCTTCATTGACTGGCTTATTTCACTTAACATAATGCTCTCCAGTTCCATCCATGACGTTGCAAATTGTAAGAGTTCCTTCCTTTTTACAGCAGCATACTATTCCATCGTGTAGATGTACCACAGTTTTCTAATCCATTCATCTACTGATGGGCACTTAGGCTGTTTCCAGATCTTAGCTATGGTGAATTGTGCTTCTATGAACATAGGGGTGCATATATCCTTTCTGATTGGTGTTTCTGGTTTCTTGGGATATATTCCTAGAAGTGGGATCACAGGGTCAAATGGGAGTTCCATTTTCAGTTTTTTAAGGAAACTCCATACTGTCTTCCATAGTGGCTGCACCAGTCTGCATTCCCACCAGCAGTGCACAAGTGTTCCTTTTTCTCCACATCCTTTCCAGCACTTGTCGTTTGTTGATTTGTTGATGATAGCCAGTCTGACAGGTGTGAGATGGTACCTCATTGTTGTTTTGATTTGCATCTCTCAGATCATTAGTGACTTTGAGCATGTTTTCATATGTCTCTTGGCTTTCTGAATGTCCTCTTTTGAAAGGTGTCTATTTAGGTCCTTTGCCCATTTTTTGATTGGATTGTTTATCTTCCTTTTGTTAAGTTGTATGAGTTCCCTATAGATTTTGGATATTAGGCCCTTATCAGATATGACATTGGCAAATATGTTTTCCCACACAGTGGGTTTTCTCGTTGTTTTGTTGATGGTTTCTTTTGCTGTGCAGAAGCTTTTTATTTTGATGTAGTCCCATTTGTTCATTTTCTCTTTAGTTTCAAGTGCCCTAGGAGCTGTATCAGTGAAGAAATTGCTTCGGCATATGTCTGAGATTTTGTTACCTTTGGATTCTTCTAGAATTTTTATGGTTTCCTGTCGTACATTTAAGTCCTTTATCCATTTTGAGTTTATTTTTGTGTATGGTGTAAGTTGGTGGTCTAGTTTCATTTTCTTGCATATATCTGTCCAATTTTCCCAACACCATTTATTGAAGAGACTATCTTGGCTCCATTGTATGTTCTTGCCTCCTTTGTCAAATATTAATTGAGCATATTGGTTCGGGTTGATTTCTGGGCTCTCTATTCTATTCCTTTGATCTATATGCCTATTCTTGTGCCAGTACCAGGCAGTTTTGAGAACAGTGGCTTTGTAATACAACTTGATATCTGGTATTGAGATCCCACCTACTTTGGCGTTTTTTAGGATTGCTACAGCTATTAGGGGTCTTTTTTTATTCCAGATGAATTTTTGGAGAGTTCGTTCTAGATCTCTGAAGTATGCCGTTGGTATTTTAATGGGAAGTGCGTTGAATTTATAGATTGCTTTGGGTAGTATGGACATTTTAATGATGTTGATTCTACCAATCCATGAACACGGTATGTTCTTCTATCTGTTTATGTCTTCCTCTATATCTTTTTTCAACGTCCTGTAGTTTTCTTAGTAGAGGTCTTTTACATCTTTAGTTAAGTTTATTCCTAGGTAGCTTAATTTTTTTGGTGCGATGGTAAACGGGATTGTTTTTATAATCTCTCTTTCTGAAAGTTCACTATTGGTGTATAGAAATGCCTCAGATTTCTTGGGGTTAATTTTGTATCCTGCTACATTGCCAAATTCATGTATTTAGTCTGGTAGCTTTTTGATGGAGTCTCTAGGGTTTTGTATGTATAATATCATGTCGTCTGCAAATAAGGACAGTTTTACTTCCTCTTTTCGAATTTGAATGCCTTTTATTTCTTCTTCTTGCCGAATTGCAATGGCTAACACTTCCAGTACTATGTTGAACAGGTATGGTGAGAGGGGACATCCCTTTGTTGTTCCTGTTCTTAGGGGAAATGGTGTGAGTTTTTGTCCATTGAGTATGATGTCGGCTGTGGGCCTGTCATATATGGCTTTTATTATGTTGAGGTATGATCCTTCTACTCCCACCTTGCTGAGAGCTTTTATCAAAAATGGGTGTTGAATTTTGTCAAATGCTTTTTCTGCATCAATTGATATGACCATGTGGTTTTTTTCTTTCAATTTGTTTATGTGATGTATCACGTTTATTGATTTGCGGATATTGTACCATCCTTGCATCCCTGGGATAAATCCTACTTGGTCATGGTGTATGATCTTTCTGATGTACTGCTGGATCCGATTTGCTAAGATTTTGTTGAGGATTTTGGCATCTATGTTCATGAGGGATATTGGCCTGTAATTCTCTTTCATTGTGTTGTCTTTACCTGGTTTTGGTATTAGGGTGATGCTGGCTTCATAGAATGAGCTTGGAAGTGTTCCTTCCTCTTGAATTTTTTGTAGTAGTCTGAGGAGGATAGGTTTTAGTTCTTCCTTGAATGTTTGGTAAAACTCCCCTGTGAAGCCGTCTGGTCCTGGGCTTTTGTTTGCTGGAAGCTTTTTGATGACTGCTTCAATTTCTTCCATAGTTATTGGACTGTTGAGATTTTTAGATTCTTCCTGATTGAGTTTTGGAATGTTGTATTTTTCTAGGAATTTGTCCATTTCCTCCAGGTTGTCTAGTTTGTTGGAGTAGAGCTGTCCATAGCATTTTTTAGCAATCATTTGTATTTCTGTGGGGTCTGTTGTTATTTCGCCTCTATCGTTTCTGATTTTGTTTATTTGGGTCCTCTCTCTTTGCTTCTTGGTGAGTCTGGCTAGAGGTTTGTCAATCTTGTTTATCCTTTCAAAGAACCAGCTCTTGGTTTCATTGATTTTCTGTATTGTTTTCTTGCTCTCTATGTCATTTATTTCTGCTCTAATCTTTATTATCTCCTTCCTTCTGCTCACTCTGGGATTTTCTTGTTGCTCTCTTCCTAATTCTTTGAGTTGTAGAGTTAGATGATTTACTACCATTTTTTCTTGTTTTTTTGAGATAGGCCTGTAGAGCTATAAACTTCCCTCTCAGGACTGCTTTCATTGTGTCCCATAGGTTTTGGATTGTTGTGTTTTCATTGTCATTAGTTTCCAGGATGTTTTGAATTTCTTCTTTGATTTCATTGGTAACCCAATCAATATTTAATAGCATGCTATTCAGCTTCCAGGTGTTTGAGTATTTTGGGTTGTTTTTATTGTAGTTTATTTCGAATATTATGCCATCGTGATCTGCGAAGACGCTTTTTATGATTTCAATCTTCTTGAATTTGGGGATACTTTGCTTGTGACCCAATATATGGTCTATTTTTGAATATGTCTTATGAGCATTTGAGTAGAATGTATATTCCCTGGCTTTGGGGTGAAGTGTTCTGAAGATATCTATTAAGTCCATCTGATCTAGTGCGTCATTTAGGATTGCTGTATCTTTGCTGATTGTTTGTCTAGAGGTCTTATCCAGTGTTGTCAGTGGTGTATTAAAGTCCCCTACTGGCCCCTGGAGCCCGGGCTCAGCTCGCCCTGGGGGGGGGGGGGCTTAGACTGCGCCCTCCATCTTGCCTTGGGTCCTCCATTTTGGGATGGTGCCATGTGCTTCTTCCCGGAAGAAGCCGCTGCTAGCTATACCCAGGATATCCTGTACTGACTCGCGCCTGGCCAATCGGCGGGGCCCACAGTCCCCTCTCCTGCCCTCACTTCACCCCCCTTTAAAACCCCCTGTCCCATCAGGCCTCTCTCTCTCGGCCACTGGAGCTTACCGTTGCATCACTGAGTGTGGCAGGGGAGCCAAACCTAGGTTTGAGATGAATGACTCTTTGCTTTTGCATCGGACTCGCTGGCTCCCTGTGGGGGTTCTTGGGAATCTTGAAATCTGGGCACAACAGTGATAACCACAACAGTCTGGAACACCCGCGCCCCTCCCCCCCAAAAAAGCTTAAACACCTGTATCTAGAAAGATAACCTGAAAGTGATTTCCTGTTGGTGCATGTACTGTCAGAAGCCAACAGTGGAGTGGCCCTGAGGTGGAAGGCTGCCCATTTTAAACTTAGAATTGCAGTCTCCAGTGTCAAGACTTGTGGGATTCCTCTGCATTACCTCTGCCCTTTCCCAGTTTAGCTTCTTTAAGACTCAGCTGTTCTCCCAGTTCCTGAGACCAGGATAATCTTAGTTATTTTCAGCTCAAATTGTCCAGAGCTGGAGCATTGCCTAGAGCAGTGATGGCGAACCTATGACACGCGTGTCAGAGGTGACACGCGAACTCATTTTTTTGGTTGATTTTTCTTTGTTAAATGGCATTTAAATATATAAAATAAATATAAAAAAAAAAGTCCCCTACTATGATTGTATTGTTGTCGATCTCTCCTTTGATATCTTCCAGGAGTTTTTTTATGAATTTGTGTGCTCCTGCATTGGGTGCATATATGTTTACCAGAGTTATATCTTCTTGTTGTATTGATCCCTTTAGTATTATGAAGTGGCCTTCCTTATCTCTTGCTATGGCCTTCACTTTGAGGTCTATTTTGTCCGATATAAGTATTGCTACCCTGGCTTTTTTTTCCTTTCCATTTGCCTGAAAGATATTTTTCCATCCTTTCACTTTCAGTCTGTGTGAGTCCCTTCTAATGAGGTGGGTCTCTTGTAGACAGCAGATGTATAGGTCATGTTTTTTTATCCATTCAGCCACTCGATGTCTTTTGTTTTTAGTCCGTTTACGTTTAAAGTTATTATTGAAAGGTACTTGTTTGTAGCCATTTCTGTTTTTGTGTGGCTGTTTTCTTTCTGAGCTTTTTATTTCTTATTTTTATACCAGTCCCTTTAGCATTCCTTGCATTGCTGGCTTGGTGGTGATAAACTCCCTTAGCCTTTTTTTGTCTGTGAAGCTTCTTATTTCCCCTTCAAGTTTGAATGATAGCCTTGCTGGATAGAGTATTCTTGGATTCAGTCCTTTGCTTTGCATCACTTTGTAAATTACTGTCCATTCTTTTCTGGCCTGATGTGTTTCTGTTGAGAAATCATTTGACAATCTAATGGGAGATCCCTTGGATGTAACTTTCCGTCTCTCTCGTGCAGCCTGTAAGATTCTCTCTTTGTCCTGAACATTTGCGATGGTAATTATGATGTGTCTTGGTGTGGGTCTTTTCGGGTTCACCTTGTTTGGGACTCTCTGGGCTTGTGTGACTTTTTTCTTCCCCACCTCAGGGAAGTTTTCTGATATTATTTCTTCTAATAGGTTTTCTAATCCTTGTTCATCCTTCTGTTGTTCTGGTACCCCTATTATTCGTATGTTGTTTCGTTTCATGTTGTCCCAAAGCTCCCTTAGACTCTCCTCCTGTCTTTTAATTTTTTTCTCCAATTGCAGTACATTTTGGGTGTGTTTTGCTTCCTTGTCTTCTAATTCACTAATTCGGTCCTCCGCTTCTCCTAGTCTACTGTTGATACTTTCAATGGAGTTTTTCATTGCAGCTATATCACTCTTCATTTCTTCTTGGGTCTTACTTAAGTTGTTGATTTTTTCATCTGTTTCTTCTAGATTCTTCCATATGTTATCGATTTTTTCATCTGTTTCTTCTTGCTTCTTGCAGAGGTTGTCGATTTTTTCCTCCATCCAGTTTATGCACTCTAGGACCCTTATTCTGAATTCTTTTTCTGTCATGTTGCAAGCCTCTGTATTACTTAGCTGCTTTTCTGGAGAGTCCTCCTTCTCTTTCCTTTGGGGGTTTCTTTGTCTACCCATGTTTGATCTCACTGACATATCTAGACGTTGAGTCATTCAGTGGTTGCTCCCTTGGTGGCAGTGACTCCTTGGTCTGTGGTTGCTCTTCGGGTGGTTGCAGTAGCAGCTGCTCTTCAGTTGGCAGCAGCTCCTCTGGTGGGTGCTGTTCACAGCTGTGGTGGCTCTTCTGGCTGGTGGGGCGAGGTTTCACGTACAGCTGCTGTTCCTCAGCAGAGGGTGTGGTGCTCAGGAGGTTGCTGTTGCTTGGATCTGCTGCGTTGATTTAAAGGCACAAAATACAACACAACAAGGCACCACGTACTAGGCACTATACACAAATATATTCACGATATTAATAACCCCAAATAAAGGTGACCACCTGAATTAAGAGAATTAGGGGATAAGGAAGAAGGAAGAGAAAGACATAAAAGAGAAAAAAGAAAAGAAAAGTAGGGACCAAAAAAAGGAGTGCAAAAATGAAATTGGGAAAAAGGAGGGGGGAAAATAAGAGCGGGAAAAGAAAAGAAAAGAAAAAGAGCAAAAAGAGAGAATGAAGTGGAAGAGGGGAAGAGACTTTTTTTATATGAGGAGAATACTCCTATAGAACAGCCATTAATCCCAACAAATTCCAGCAACAGCTGCCTGGAGATGAATGCAAACTAGAAACAACCAATGATATAACGATGAAAATAGAATGGAGAACACTAATCCCAAAATAAAATAAAGAGAAAATAAAATGGCACTTTAAAAAAATGGTAAAATGGGAGCAGTAATAATACTGGTTAAAAATAAGGAGGTAGTAATTAAAAGGGTAAAATCAGGTGATGGAAAAAAGAAGAGGAAAAAAAGAAAAAAAGAAGAAAAGGAAAAAAAAAAGAAAAAAAATTGGTTTCTTAGTTAAAAGGTTAAAAAAGAAAAAAAAAATTGCAGTAGTGAAGGTCCTTCGGTTCTGCTATTCGTCAGTGTGGCTCGCCTTAGACCTGTCAGGTATTCAGGAGAGTGTTGAGTTTCCCTGCGATACACTGTTCCTCTGTGTTGTAAACCACAGTCCTTATTTTAAAGCAAGCCGCATTTGTTTCCCAGACTGCCTTATTTTGTGTTTAGCAAAGAGTCACTTTATGGGTCAGCCTCTGGGTGGCAGTGTTCTGGGGTTGGCCTCTGAGGCTATAGGGCCTCTCTGTCCAGTGGAAGTTCACTGCCCAGAGCTGGCTGCTTAATAGTTAGTTACTGGTGCTGTGTTGTTGCTGGGATTGAAAATCCCTCTATAGGCCTGACCCTGTTAACTCCCAGGGACTGATCAGGTTATTTTAATCCTTGATCTCCTACAGGGTGGAATCTGGGTGTGGCTGTGCTTTTTGCCTGGGGGCTGGTGGGAGGAGTCTCACTCTCCAGAGAGAATGGCTGCCCCAGTCCTGGGCTCATGGGTGTCTCAGCACTCAATTCGCTGCCACCTCTCCAGGCCACCCTTCTATCCTCAGTCTCTCCCCAGATTCCACTCCTCCGCACACTCTCCCTCTCTTCAGCCCAGGTGAGTGTCTGTATCCGAAATGTCCCATGAACAGGATTCAGTAAAAACAAACAAACAAACGCAGGCTGCGGAAACGGGAAAGGCTTGGTTTCTGTAAGCTTCTTCTCTTACCGGGACTGCATGGTCTGGTCAGCTCTTCAGGCTGCCCCCTTTAGGCTCAGTCCTCTGTGATCACAGAACCCAGCTCTCAGTTCCCCAGGCGGCTCCAGGAATCCCGAGGTTCTCCTTTCCCCTGTCAGGGGCTGTGACTGTCCCAAGGGACACAGCTGTCTGCCATGTGGTCTCCCTCCGACTCTCTGGGCTCAGAGGTCTGGCAAACTTTCCTGCCCAAATCCCTGTTTTTTTTTTTACCTTTCCAGGGGAGATCTGCTCTTCCCGGCTGCAAACCGTCTCACCAGCTGAGCAATTTCGCCAATTCGGGGTGGATGTTACTAGTTTCAGCTGCTCACTCCATTTGCTCCAGGACACGACCTGGGACGCATCTGCCTATACCACCGCCATCTTCCGTCCTCCTGCTGTGCAGAAGCTTTTTATTTTGATGTAGTCTCATTTGTTTATTTTCTCCTTAACCTGCTTGCTCTAGGAGTTGTGTCAGTAATGATGTTGCTACAACAAAAGTCTGTTATTTACGTGCCTATGGCTTCTTCTAAGATGTTTTTCTTTTCCCATCTGATGTTTAAGTCCTTGGGACATTTTGAGTTTCCTCATGGCCGTTGATGGAAGGAGAGAGGATGGATTCCATACCACCCTGATGGAGGGAGGATGGATTCTATAGGGTCCTGGATGGAAAGAGGGAGAAGGGAATCCATAGGATCCTGGATGGATGGATGGATGGATGGATGGATGGATGGATGGAAGAAGTGTTCCTCAGAGCCCTGGATAGAGGGGGGAAGTATTCCATAGGACACTGGAAGGAGGAAGAGGAATTCCACAGGACCCTGGATGGAAGGAGAGAGGAGGGGTTCCATAGGACCCTGATGGAGGAGAAGGTATTCTGTGGGACCCTGGATGGAGGGAGGAAGGATTCTATAAAACCCTGGATGGAGGGAGGAGGTATTCCATAGGACCCTGGATGGAGAAAGAGGGATTCCATAGGACCCTGGATGGGGGAAGAGGTATTCTGTGATACCCTGAAAGAATGGAGAGAGTTTTTATGGAACCCTTGATGGACGGAGGGAAGAGGTATTCCATGGAACCCTGAATGCAGGGTGGAGGTCTTCCATGGGACCCTGGATGTAAGTTGTATGTATTCTGTGGGACCGTGATTGACAGAGGGAAGAGTTATTCCTTGGGACCCTGTTACTAGGAAAGGAAGAGATATTCCTGGAGACCCTGAATGGAGGGAGGGAGGAGGTATTCCATGGAACCATGGGTGGAGGGAGGGAAGTGGTATTCCATGGGACCCTGAATGGGGAGAAGGTATTTTGTGGGACCCTGAAAGGATGGGGAGAGAAGGTATTCATGGAACCTTGGATGGATGGAGGAAAGAGGTATTCCGTGGAACCCTGAAAGGAGAGAGGGAGGTATTTCATGGAACCCTGGGTGGAAGGATGGGAGGGGTATACTGTGGGACCCTGATGGAGGGAGGTAACAGTTATTCCTTCCAACCCTGGATGGAGGAGTGGAAGAGGTATTCCGTGGGACCCTGGATCTTAGCATATATGAAGTATTCCTTTGGACCCTGATTCTGGAAGGGAGAAATTCCATGGAACCCTAGATGGAAGGAGGGAAGAGGTACTCCGTGGGACCCTGGATTGAAGGAAAGAGGAGGTATTCCATGGATCCCTCAAAGGAAGAGGGCAAGAGGTATTTTGTGGAACACTGAATGGAGTGAAGAGATATTCCATAGATCCCTGGGTGAAGGGAGGGAGGAGATAATCCTTGGGATCCTGATGGAGAAAGGAAGGAAGTATTCCATGGAACCCTGGGTACAAGCAGGAGTTATTTCATAGGACTCTGGATGGAGGGAGGGAAAATGATCAGTGGTAACATGCATGTAGTGTGGGAGGAGGGATTCCTTGGGACTCTGAATGGAGGGAGGGGGGAGGTATTCCTTGGAACCCTGGAGGAAGGGAGGAGTTATTCCTTGGGACTGGGCAATAGTGAATATGGAAATGAGCCTTATACTGGTTTTCCCATAGAGCGGGGTGTGACTTCCAAATCACCAGTGACTGGCATGCACATTCCAGTTACAAAGCATTTACTTATGTATATTTTCTTTCATTTGTATCATAAGTGTATAGATATTCTGCAGGAGAGTTCGTTTTCAATCTCCAGAGTAGATTTTTGAATGTTTGCTCTGGAAGATACCCTTTCTTGAAAACCACTTCAGTGACTGCATTATTGGACATGATATAGCTGCTTTCTAGAGCTTTTCTGCCCTTGCATTTCAAATATTTAACTTTGATTTAGTATTTTTTATTTGTTACCAAGATAACCTAAGCAAATATGTTTTTTTATTATCATCACACCTTTACCAGGCTCCACTGTAACTTCTTCTAGGATAGTAAATGACATTTTTCTCTTTATCCCTAGTGCCGGGGTCCAACCCCAGCAGGTCCAGGGGTCCCCAAAGGTGTGGATGGAGTCGGCGAAGAAGGATTGACACGGAGACAGTGTTCAGTTGATCAGCAGCCTAGCCAGGATCTCCAGCCAAGTTCTGGTCTCGATCTCCAGAGAGGTTCTGCTTAGGATCTCCAGGTTCTCCAGTTAAGTTCTGGTTAGGATCTCCAGTCAGGTTCTCTGTCCATGTTCTCTTGCTAGGTTCTCCAGCCAGGTTCTCCAGCCAGGTTCAGTCACCAGGTTCGAGTCAGGTTCTCTTGCCAATTTCTGTAGTCAGGTTCAGTCCAGGATCTTTTGCCATGTTCTCTCGCTAGGTTCTGTCTCTAGGTTCTGAGGCCAGTTTCTGTCCAGGATCTTTTGCTATGTTCTCTCCAGCAAAGTTCTTCTGTCCCTAGAGAACGTTCTGTGTAGGTTCTGTGCCTAGGTTCTGTCTCTCTCGGTTCTGTCTTGTTACATCTCTATTTATACCAGTTGATTCCAATCCTATCAATCTCTATTTCAAAGGTTAGGGCGTTTCTTATCTCCATTCCAGGGAGTAAAGATTATGTAGCTTAAGCATGATTGTTCGTAGTTAAAGTGATTAATTACCCACCTGGCACTTAGTTAAGAGGTTTTATTCCCTCCCTAACTTCAGGGGAAAATCCCTACCTGGGGAAACAACCTTTCTCAGAGACCTTGGTTAAAACACATAGTGCCTAGAAGGTGAGCAAACATATTAAGAACAGTATGCCATATATGCCAGGTCCCTTGAAACAGCAAGCATGGACCAGCTCCCGGCACCCTAGCACAGATTCCGCTGAAAAGGAAAAGATGAAAGGGTAAAAGGGATAAAATAAATATAATTGCCTGGATAGAAATACACACTAATGAAGGCTGGTACCACAAGCATCCCTTCTCACCTGAAAGTTTTTTCTCTTTAATTTGCAGGTTTTTAATTCCTTATAACAAACTTTACGACTGTGTTCAGTATCAGCCAGTGCCACAAAATATTAGCAGATGTTCAGTGAAAAATGGGTATATATATATATATATATATATATATATATATATATATATATATATAATTAGCAGGATTTTTGGTTTGGTTTTTCAGTTTTTCTTTACTCTAAGAATTTTATGTCTTTAGTATAAACAATATATACATCGTGAACTTATAAAATATTCAATATTTCCAAGCATTCTCATCATAGGAATCTTTTTATGCCAAATTTTATAGAACAGTATTGAGAAAAAAAAAAGCTTTGAAAACAATGTTAAATGATCTCATGTGTTGTTCCAAAATCACATACCTGGTAGCTAAACGTCAATCATTTTCATTAAGAAGTCACTATGAGAAACTGTAATGTTTGCTGGGAATATTCCAGCACAGTAAGTTTTAGGACAATAAATGTAATGCAGGGCCCTCACCATGCCAGTGGGTAGATATAACACCTATCCATTTTGTTTCCTAGTGGATAACTTCTAACATATTTTCCCATTCTACTCTAATTTCCATAACTAAATGGATGGCGTTCTGGCAATGATATATTGATATTTTTTCAGTACTTAAGAGTTGAGAGAAAGGCTGTTAAATATCTTGTATTTTTAACTTTTCTCTCTACCTATGTATTTATTATTTTCACCAGCAGCAGAATTCTTCACTTTCATTTTCCAGACTAGATTGCTGAATTTTGGTAATACACCTTTGAGTCAAAAGCAGTCTATTACTATATTTTGGGAAATAAAATGCTGAAATTACTAAAAATTCAGACATTTATGAGGAAAAAACCCCACAAGATATATATGCTATAAGGCATTTTATTGATAAAGTACAGTATTTAGTAAATGAATATATAATGTATTATATGTCAACTGTAATTAAAAACTAAAAAAAAAGAAAATAAGAAGAATACACAGCCCTAACTGGTTTGGCTCAGTGGATAGAGTGTTGGCCTGCAGACTGAAAGGTCCTGGGTTTGATTCCTGTCAAGGGCATATGCCCAGGTGGTGGGCTCAATCCCCAGTAGGGGCATCCTGGGGGCAGCCAATCAATGATTCTCTCTCATCATTCATATTTCGTTTTTTAAAAAAATATCTTTTATTGATTTTTTACCGAGAGTAAGGGTGAGGGATAGAGAGCTAGAAACATCGCTGAGAGAGAAACATCAATCAGCTGCCTCCTGCACACCCGATACTGGGGATGTGCCCACAACCAAGGTACATGGCTTTGACTGGAATTGAACCCGGGACCCTTGAGTCCGCAGGCTGACGCTCCATCCACTGAGCCTAACCAGTCAGGGCTCATCATTCATATTTCTATCTCTCTCACCCTTCTTCTTTGAAATCAGTAAACTACATATTTTTAAAAAAGAATACACAAAATACAATCATGAGTGCTTTAATTAAAGAATCAAATATATATATATATATATATATATATATATATATATATATATATATATAAATATATATACACATTAGAGGCCTGGTGCACAAAATTTGTGCATGGGGGGAGGGGCTCCCCTCAGCCCAGCCTACACCCTCTCCAATCCAGGACTCCTTGGGGGATGTACGACTGCCGGGATTGGGCCTAAACAGGCACTTGGACATCCCTCTCACAATTGGGGGCTGGTCACCCTCAACTTCCCCCCCTTGCTGGCCTGATCGCACCTAACTGCCCCACCCTGCTGGCCTGATTGCCCCTAACTACCCCCGCTCCTGCTAGCCTGGTCGCCCCTAACTGTCCCCGGTGCCAGCCTGGTTGTGCACAACTGCCCCTTCAGCCTGGTCACTCCTCATGGCCCCCCTGCCGACCTGGTTGCCCCACACAGCCTGCTGTTCAATCATTTGGTCATCCCTCACTAACTCCCCTGGCAGCCTGGTCGCCCCATGCAACCTGCTTGTTCAGTCATTTGGTCGTCCCTTACTAACCCTCCTGCAGGCCTTGTAGTAGGCAGCCAACTTGTGAGGGTGTGAGGATTAATTTGCATATTACCTCTTTATCATATAGGATATATATATATATATATATATATATATATATATATATATAGATAGATATAGATATAGATATAGATACATATATATATAATGAATAATGTGCTTAATGTGCAGCATCTTACACTGCCATCTTTTCCCTCCAATAGAGATCATCAAGAGCATTAAACTACAAAACTGTTGGATTTTGGATGAGTATCCAATTGCAATGCATTTCCCTTTGGATTCAATAGAGGACCTGTCAAGTTTCTCTCCAGATCTAAAATACATGGTGCAATTCTATAACTGAAACTGCACTGATCTGAAGCAATGGTTGATGTGTGGTAATTTCTAAAGATGAACTCTTACAGATGTTTTATTTAAATGTGTTCAAACAAGTCTCAGGTATCAGTTCTCATGACTCCTCAAATTAATTTGATAAAATGCCTATTTTATTTCCATGCAGATATCAACATAATACAAACTATTATTTTCTCACTGTGGAAAACATTATACCATTTTAATAAATTATTATATTATGCTGGAAAAAAACAGTATTTGAGTTCAATCCATCTTATTAACCACAACTTTTATTTGTCTATTCACTGACTGCTTAATTCGATACAACAGTATTTATTCTTTTGTTTTAAACAATGGAATTTTTTCAATTACACTTGAAATTCAATAGTACATTAGTCTCAGGTGTACAGCATAGTAGTTTGACATTTATATATAAACTAGGGGCCCGGTACACGAAATTCGTGCACTGGGTGTGTGTGTGTGGGGGGGAGTGTCCCTCAGCCCAGCCTGCCCCCTCTCACATACTGGGAGCCCTCAGGCGTTGACCCCCATCACCCTCCAATCACAGGATCGGCCCCTTGCCCAGGCCTGACGCCTCTGACAGAGGCG
The DNA here is from genome assembly GCF_964212035.1 of Myotis nattereri. Lineage (NCBI taxonomy): Eukaryota > Metazoa > Chordata > Mammalia > Chiroptera > Vespertilionidae > Myotis > Myotis nattereri. Next base: position 27,045,848 of record NC_138078.1, on the reverse strand, counting down.
TCAGGCCTGGGCAGGGGACCCTCATTTCCCCCCATCACTGGTTCTGCCCCCAGCCAAGGCCCGATGCCTTTGGCTCAGGCTTCAGGCCTGGGCAGGGGACCCCCAGAACCCTCGGATTGCTGGCTCTGCCCCTTGCCCAGGCCTGATGCCTCGGCCAGGGGCGTAGACCCCCATCACACTCCGATCGCCTGATCGGCCCCTTGACCAGGCCTGAGGCCTATGCCAGAGGTGTCAGGCTTGGACAGGGGACCCCCATCTCCCCCCAATCACTGGCCCTGGCCCCCGTCCAGGCCTGAGGCCTCTGGCTCAGGAATCATGTCTGGGCAGGGGACCCCCATCTCCCTCTGATCGCTTGCTCCACCCCCCGCCCAAGCCAGACGCCTCTGACCCAGGCTTCAGGCCTGGGCAAGGGGACCATCATATCCCCCCAATCCCCGGCTCCAACCCCACCCAGGCCTGATGCCTCGGCCAGAGGAGTTGACCCTCATCAGCCTCTGATCACCAATCACCGGATCGGCCCCTTGACCAGGCCTGAGGCCTCCGGCAGAGGTGTCAGGCCTGGGCAAAGGACCCCCAGCTCCCCACGGTTGCAGGCTCCACCCCTGCCCAGGCCTGACGCCTCTGGCCTAGGCGTCCGGCCCGGGCAGCAGGGACCCGCAGTGGCAGCGGTGGGCACCGCGATTGCGCGGGCTCTGCCCCTGCCCCTGCAGGACGCCTCTGGCTGAGGCCTCCGGCCCTGGCAGCGGGGACCCGCAGCTACAGCGGCCCTGCGATCGTGGGCTCCGCTTTAGACCCAGGCAAGGGACCCCTAGCTCCCTGGACTGCCAGTTTCGACCGTGCCCAGCTCACATCGCTGGCTCCACCCCTACTTCCTGTTATCACTGGCCAGGGCGGCAAAGGTGCCTGATTCTCTGATCATGGCTGGGTGGCAGGGCAAAGGCAGCCCCAGGACCGCCTTTGCTCTGCCCCCCAGCTCTTAGCTCCCCCCTGGGTTTCCGATTACTGTCAGTGGCAGGGGGCTTCTTCCTGCTTTCCCTTTCGCCTCCCTGCATTGTGCCTACATATGCAAATTAACCGCCATCTTGTTGGCAGTTAACTGCCAATCTTAGTTGGCAGTTAACTGCCAATCTTAGTTGGCAGTTAATTTGCATATAGCCCTGATTAGCCAATGAAAAGGGTAGCGTCATACGCCAATTACCATTTTTCTGTTTTATTAGTGTAGATTACAAAATCTAGTACCCACCTGACACCTATGTAATTATTACAATATCATTGACTATCTTCTGAATGCTGTACTTTACATCCCCATCACTGTTTTGTAACTGCCAGTTTGTATACTTCTTAATCACTTCGTCTTTTTCACTCAGCCTCCCAAAACCCCACACATCTGGTGACCATTAGTTTGTCCTCCATATCCATGAATTTGGTTTTTTTTGGTTTCTTTTTTTAAAAAATATATTTCATTGATTATTTACACAGTGAAAGGGAGAGAGATGGAGAGTTAGAAACATCGATCAGCTGCCTCCTGAACATCTCCTACTGGGGATGTGCCCGCAACCCAGGTACATGCCCTTGACCGGAATAGAACCTGGGACCCTTCAGTCTGCAGGCCGATGCTCTATCCACTGAGCCAAACCGGTTTCGGCTATGAATTTGTTTTGTTGTTGTTGTTGTTGATTATTTTGTTTTTTAGATCCCATATATAAGTGAAATCATCTTGTATTTGTCTTTCTTCATCTGATTTCACTTAGTATAATATCATCTAGGTCCGTCTATGCTGGTCAATTTATGAGATTTCATTCTTTTTTGTGGCCAAGTAATATTCCCCTATGTGTATGTACCCCTTCTTCTTCATCCAATCACATATTGATGGACACTCAGGTTGCTTCCATATCTTGGCTATTGTAAATAATGTTGCAATAAACATAAGGGTGCATATGTTTTTATGAATTAATGTTTTGGATTTTTTTGAGTAAATACCCAGAAGTGGGGTTGATGTGTCATATGGAATTTCTAGTTTTCAATGTTTTGAGAAACCTCCATACTGTCTTCCATGGCATGCTCCAATTTGCAATCCCATCAACAATGCATGAGAGTTCCATTTTATCCATATCCTCTGCAACACTTGCTGTTAGTTGATTTATTAGTAGCCATTCTGTGAGGTGCTAGCTCATTATGGTTTTAATTTGCATTTCTCTAACAACTTGAGGCCCAATGCATGAAATTCATGCAAGAGTAGGCCTTCCTTCCCCCAGCTTCTGGCACCAGCTTCCCTCTGGCACCTGGGACCTGGGCTTCCCTCACAGCCCTGGCTTTGTCCAGAATGTTGTCCTGAAGGATGTCTGGTCTAATTAGCATATAATGCTTTTATTACTATAGAAGATTAGTGACATTGAACATCTTATCATATGTATATTGACCATATGCATGTCCTCTTCTGCCCATTTTTCATTGGGTTATTTGTTTTCTTAGTGCTAAGTTGTATGAGTTCTTTATGTATTTTGGATATTAACCCATTATGGGATGTATCATAGACAAATATTTTCTTCCATTCAGTAAGGTGTCTTTTCATTTTGTTCCTGGTTTTCTTTGTTGTGCAAAAAAGATTTTAGTTGGATGTAGTCCCATTTGTTTATTTTTTCTTTTGTTCCCCTTACCTGAGAATTCATATCCAAATATTTATATACCAGAGGCCCATTGCAATAGAAGATTCATGCAATAGGACTTCCTTCCCCTGGCTGCCGGCACCGGTTTTCCTCCGGCACCCGGGACCCAGGCTAGGCTTCTCTGCTGGGGCCGCAGCAGCAATGTTTGGTTTTTCCACTCGGGCCACAGCAGCGATGCTTGGCTTCTCCACTCCGGCTGCAGTGAACCTTGGCTTCTCTAGAGGCTGAGCGGAAGCCAAGCCTTTAAGTCTCTAGTCGTCTTTAGTCCTCAGTCATCTTCAGTCGTTGCTCCATGCCTGAATATGCAAATTAACTGCCATCTTTGTTGGGTTAATTTGCATACCCATCCTGATTGGTTGGTCGCATAGCAGAGTTACACTAATTTGCATGTTTCACTTTTTTTAGTACAGATATAAAAACCAAGTGACCGAAACGACCAGTCGCTATTACATGCACTGTGGCTGGCCAACTGGCCTGATCAGAGGCGATGCGGACCAGTCAACCGCTCACCTTCCCTCCCCTGAGCTGGCCCAGCCCCAATTAGCCGATTGGGGCAGGCTGGCTGGACCCCACCCATGCATGAATTCATGCACCAGGACTCTAGTATATATATCATTAAGAACAATGACAAAAAGCTTACTGCCTATCTTTCTTCTAGGAGTTTTATGGTTTTGCATCTTATATTTAACTCTTTAATCAGTTTTGAGTTTATTCTGATATATAGTGTAAGAAAATGGTCTAGTACAGGGGTAGGCAAACTTTTTGACTCAAGGGCCGCAATGGGGATCTTAAACTGGACCGGAGGGCCAGAACAAAAGCATGGATGGAGTGTTTGTGTGAACTAATATAAATTCAAAGTAAACATCATTAAATAAATTGGTATGGTCTTTTTTTTTTTAGTTTCATTCATTTCAAAGGACCGGATCCAGCCCGCGGGCCATAGTTTGCCCACGGCTGGTCTAGTACCATTTTTTGCATGCATTTGTCCAGTTTTCCCAGCATGATTTATTGACTAGACTGTGCTTATCCCATTGAATGTTCTTCCCTCCTTTGCCATAGATAGATTGCCTGTATAGGTGTGCTTGTTTCTGGTTTATTCTGTTCCATTGATCTATACATCTTATGCTAGTACCATGTTGTTATGATTACTGTGGGCTTGTAGAATAGTTTTATCCATGGTAGCATGATACCTCCAATTTGTTCTCCTTTCTCAAGATTGCTGTGGCTACATGGGATCTTTGTGTTTCCATATAAATTTTTGGATAATTTGTTCCAATTGTATGGTAAATGCCATTGGTATTTTGATATTGATTGTGTTGAATCTATATATTCCTTTTGCTACTATAGGCATTTTTTACATTAACTGTTGCAATCCATAAGATACAGTTTATGCTTTCATTTATTTGCTTCCTCTTCAATTCCATTCTTCAGTGTGTTATTATTTTCAGAGTTCAGATATTTTACCTCTTTGGTTAAATTTACTGGTAGACATTTTTGATGCAATTGTAAATAGGACGTTTTCTAAATTTCTTTTCTGATGTTTCATGATTGGTACATAAAATTGCTATGGATTTCTGAACACTAATTTTTTATCCTGTAACTTTACTAAATTCATTTACCAGTTCTAATAGCATTTTGATGGAATCTCTAGGATGTCAGCGTTGAGACCATGGGAACTGTCCCCCTTGGGGGCAGACAGGGCGGGAGGAATGGGTGTCTGGGCTGTGCTGAGAGATGGAGAGGAGACAGAGTAAAGGGCGGGAAGGCCAGTTCCCAGGCGGGAAGATGGGAGGCGGAGGGTCGGTGAGGCTGTGGAGGCCGGGCTCTGCCCGCAGAGAGGGGGGCCTTGATGGTGAACAGGAGGAAGTGGAGGTCGCTGGCGTCACCAGGCCGAGGACGGGGTCAGGCTGTGGGAACTGTGGGAGCGGACGCTGACGTCATTCCGATGAAGCGTTGGGATTCATGCTGAGGCAACAAGGATTCCCCAAAAGGGCTGGGCGGCGGTTAAGGACACAACCACATCGGGACCACATTCACCCAAGCTGCTCCGAGAAACCAAGTGCGGTTGACGTCCTGACAGCGGTCGCACATGTCCTCACGGGTCACACTTTAAAACGCCATGAAGGCCAGGGCCCAGCATGAGACGGGCATGGAATCCGGAGAAGGTCGGCGCTGCCCGCCTCCTCGGCCCCCCTCAGCCCCCCTGTGAGGCCCCCGCCCCTCCCCCAGGCCCCTGAGTAACGGTCACTGCTTCCGGTCCCCGCAGAGCCAACCGCCACCGCCAGCGGCCCGCAGCCTCCTGCGTGTCTTGTCCTTTCCGCCGCCTGTCTCCGGTGCCCTGCCCTCACCCGGCACCCTCCGAGACCCCAGCCGCCTGTCTCCGGTGCCCTGCCCTCACCCGGGACCCTCCGAGACCCCAGCCGCCTGTCTCCGGTGCCCTGCCCTCACCCGGGACCCTCCGAGACCCCAGCCGCCTGTCTCCGGTGCCCTGCCCTCACCCGGCACCCTCCGAGACCCCAGCCGCCTGTCTCCGGTGCCCTGCCCTCACCCGGCACCCTCCGAGACCCCAGCCGCCTGTCTCCGGTGCCCTGCCCTCACCCGGGACCTTCCGAGACCCCAGCCGCCTGTCTCCGGTGCCCTGCCCGCACCCGGGACCTTCCGAGACCCCAGCCGCCTGTCTCCGGTGCCCTGCCCTCACCCGGGACCCTCCGAGACCCCAGCCGCCTGTCTCCGGTGCCCTGTCCTCACCCGGGACCCTCCGAGACCCCAGCCGCCTGTCTCCGGTGCCCTGCCCTCACCCGGGACCTTCTGAGACCCCAGCCGCCTGCACCTGTGACCGGCCGGCCTCATCCACTCCGCCTGGGCCTCTGACCGCTCCTGCGCCTGCAGACATGGCCACTCCTCCGCCCTCCTCTGAGCGCCAGCGCTACCATCCAGACTGCGAGGCCGCCATCAACCAGCAGATCGGCCTGGAGCTCTACGCGGCCTCCGTGTACACCTCCATCGCCGGCTACTTCCAGAGGCCCGACCGGGCCTGGCAGCAGGGCTCCCAGTACTTCCGGAAGCGGGCCCTCAAGAAGAGGGAGCAGGCGGACCGGCTGGTGTGGCTGCAGAGCCAGCGCGGGGGCCGGGTCCTGCTGGAGGACGTCCCCCGGCCGCAGCAGCACCAGTGGGACAGCAGCCTGATGGCCCTGGAGCAGGCCCTGCTCCTGGCGAAGAGAGTGGACCAGGGCCTGCGGCACCTGCACCGCCGGGCCACCCACCGGGAGGACGCCCACCTGTGCGAGTTCCTGGAGAGCCACTGCCTGCACCCACAGGCGGCCTTCCTCCAGGAGCTGGGCGGCCACATCAGCCAGCTGCGCCAGATGCAGGCCCCCGAGTCCGGCCTGGAGGAGGACCTGCTCCACAAGCTCACCCTGGGCGACGGAGAGGAGCACTGACCGGGACTGCCTTCCCGAGAGCCGAGGGGGCCTCCCTGCCCCGTGCCCGGATGCCCATGGCCACATTGCCCGTGCCAAACGGGCACCTCAGTTCCATGTTCAAGGTCCACTGTCTCTTCAAATAAAGTCTTTGGTTCTTAAATAAATAAAGGTCTTTCTCTGATTCCTCTGAGCAAATCCCTCACATTTCAGTTTTAAAACATGTATCCAGGAGTCTCCATCAAGGACTCAATTAGTGCAGCTCCGTACCCTAGATGGAGAGAGGAGGGAGGGATTTCATAGGATCCTGATGGAGGGAGGGAGGAGGAATTCCATAGGACCCTGATGGAGGAGGGAGGAGGGATTCCATCGGATCCTGATGGAGGGAGGAGGGATTCCATAGGACCCTGATGGAGGAGGGAGGAGGGATTCCATAGGACCCTGATGGAGGAGGGAGGAGGGATTTCATAGGATCCTGATGGAGGAGGGAGGAGATAACCATAGGACCCTGATGAAAGGAGGAGGGATTCCATAGGACCCTGATGGAGGAGAGAGGAGGGAACCATAGCACCCTGATGGAGGGAGGAGGGAGGGATTCCATTGGACCCTGATGGAGGAGGGAGGAGGGATTCCATAGGACCGTGATGGAAGAGGGAGGAGGAATTCCATAGGACCCTGATGCAGGGAGGAGTGATTCCACAGGACCCTGAAGGAGGGAGGAGAGAGGGATTCCATAGGACCCTGATGGAGGTAGGAGGGATTCCATAGTATCCTGATGGAGGAGGGAGGAGGCATTCCATTGGACCCTGATAGAGGAGAGAGGAGGGATTCCATAGGATCTTGATGGAGGGAGGGAAGAGAGATTCCATAGAATCCTGATGGAGCGAGGAGTGATTCCATAGGACCCTGATGGAGAGAGGATAGATTGCAGTGGACCCTGATGGAGGGTGGGAGGAGTTATTAGATGTGAACCTGGATGGAGGAGGAGGTATGCATGGAACCCTGGATGGAGGAGGAGGTATTACATGGCACCTGGGAAAACACAAAATTAACCTACCCCTTATAAACAATGTGTGTGGGGGTGCAGTCATTTGGATCGTCTTGAGCCCTGTGAATGTGGATGAATGCTCATGCTTGTTGGGAGCCATTAGAGATATTGGCCTAGACAAAGCCATCTTAAGAACAATAAGTTTCTGGTAGAAACTTCTAGTTACCAGAAACCACATGTGTCCTGCGATTTGGCCAGCAGCTAAAGATAACCATCCTATACCCTGAAGCAACTACCGCCACAACAGGAGCCTGCTACAACCCTGCTGATAAGCTAATAGGCTTCTCCACCCATCCCCTGTCCCTAAAACAGTATGTATTCTGCCGCTGTAAGAATAAAATTTGAGGCTTGATCAGAATCCTGCCTTGCCTCCATTTCTTCGCGTCTCCTATCCTCTCATTCCCTTACAGGAATCATCACGGTACCCACATTGCATGCCCCGCGGGTTGGGGCATAATTGGCTCCCAACGTGGCCTCTGTACTTCGGTTCCTGTTGGGAACGTTCACTCAAGTGTCCGGCCGGACCTCTTCTTAGGTGCCACTGGGATCGCCCTGTGAGTCAGCCTGTTTTCTTGATCGCCGCTCTTGACCCTGCGAGTCAGACCTGGTGTTAAGGTAAGTGAACGCATTGGAATTGTTGATAGGCATCATCCTTCATCATTGCCCTCCCTTATTCTCCTGCCTCTAGTCCACTTCGAGCACTCTCTTGTTGTCTCGGGGAAGAGTGAAGGGTACCCGAGTTCGACTGAGAGAACTCCGAATCACTCAGGCTTGTTCCCTGGTTTCGTTCCCCTTGGTTGATCTTCATCCGAAAACCCTGAGTTCACTTCATCTTAGTGGTCGTTCTCCTGGCATGGGGCTTATACATCCCGACCTATGATACGTGAACAGGGGCCTCTTTTTGAGGTTGAGGTTCGTTGATCTTCCTTGGTGGTTCGTCTCCTCGTGGACTCCTGGGCTGACCTGGTACGGGGTTTATACATCCCGGAGGCTTATGTGGAAGAGGCGGAAATATGGGTCAGGCTTTGAGCTCTCATGAGTTATTTTTCAGGGGAGTCCCTCAAGGTGGGAGGATTTCAGGTTAAAAAAAGATTTAAGGATTTCTCAGGAGACTCAGTGAGTTCCTCAAGGCTCGAGGATTTTGGGTTAAAAAGAAAGATTTAAGGATTTCTCAGGGGACTCAGGGAGTTCCTTAAGGCTTGAGGATTTCGGGATAAAAAGAAAGATTTAAGGAATTTTTTCACTTTCATCACTGACCTTTGCTCATGGTTTATTATAGACTTTTGATTTGCAAGTTTAAAGTGTTAAAATTTTAGAAGGAAATCTTTTACAGTTTTTCCATGTTATTATAGAATATAACCTTTGTTTTTCTTGAAAAAGGTACTCTTTTAGATCAGGCTGAAGAAAAAATAGTACCATGGTCTTCTTAATGTGTTTTCTTATCTTAATTTGTATTTGGAATCTATCTGTAATAAGAAATGGAACCCCGCTGCCGAATCTCTCTCTGGTTTGGAGAGATTCAAAGGTGGCAGGAGAGCGCAGAGCAATAAGTTCTCCTGCAATGAGATTACTTAATGTTCTGTTTAAGAATTACCTGAAAACATGTCGGGAAGTGCAAAGTCTAGCCAAGGTCACCTTGGGTGCTAGCTATTACTTTGGAAAGCGAAGTAGTATTACATTTTAAAATCTGTTTTTCTATTAAGCATGACTTTGGGGAAAATACGCCATCTGAGTCATTTGCTGAAACTCCCCCCAAAGCAGGATGTGGTGGAAAGTAAAAGGGAGCACTTGGCCATCTAATATGGACGTCCCCTCCCCAGTATTCTAATTTAAAGTCTCCTTCTCATAATTGAAATGTTTTACAAAAATTTAAAATGCGTCTGGGATTCCTGTTCATGTGTAAAGAGAAAACCTGGCTTGAAACTGATGAGCGCAAGTTCCGATTTTGGACATTTAGATAGAGTTTTGAGCTAGAGTCTCTCTTTACAAATGTGCAGAATAAAACCCAAGACTGATTATTTCCTAAATAAAATGGCGAATTTGACCCAGGGTAGAAATTCTAGCAACAAGATTGGTATTTTTCCATAATAATGTTAATGGAGCCTATTCCAAAGCTAACTTTAAGACCTCTAAAAGGAAAATCAGTAAAATTGTCTCTGTTACAAAAATTTGCTAAAGTAAATGCCTTAAAATAATTGGATTCGAACCCCAAGTATTATTAAAAATATCTTAATTATAAAAATCTAAGTAGCCAGGTAAAAAACTGGCCCTTTGTTAATTAAAAAGGCTAGCCATGCCTTTTTGATGGAGAAAGGGGCTGCTTCCCGCCTGTGGCAAATTCTTAAAGAATGGGGTCAATTTACATCTGATTGGTCCAGAGTAGGCCAAACCTGTTCTTCCAGGGAAAACAGTTCCTCCCCCGCCTCCCCGCCCCCCAGGCCAATTTTGAAACTTCCCACCTGCAAGCAAGGGGCAGGAAACAATGTAGCTAAACCTTGTTTCTTGACCTTCCCCAGAGGAAAAAATTATGGTCCTTTTAAAATCAAAGGCTGGGCCAGGCCTGCCTTGCCAGGCTCAAGTGTGGCTTTCCAAAGCTGCTGTGAAATTTAAGACCTTGGAGTTTATACCTAGGTATCTTGAAGTGACATAATACTGAAATGTTGATCTGAGTATGCCTAGTATAAAGTCAAGATGATAGAAGTTAATCTATTAATTGAAAATGCCTTATATTTTGTTTGAAATGTATCCTTAAATGTAAAAGTATTGATTTGAAGAATGCTGAGTATTTAATTTGCTACCTAAGATTTAAAGTTCTGTAAGTTTAAAGTGCAAATTTAATCGGGAGAAATTAATTAAATAATGTATAACTTGTTTTTGAAAAAATAAAATGTGTTTTCCCTTAAATAATTAGAATTCAAAATATGTTACTTCTTGGTCTGATTTAAAAAAGAGGATTAATTTTATGATCTCCACTGAAAATTTTTTAATACAAAACTGAGTTTAAATTTGATTGTTATTCTTTAAGATAATTATAAAGGGTATAAACAGCTAATGAGATTTCTGTTTGTCTACAATATAATGTTGGTCATCTGTCTTTTAGGGGTTTTGGTTTGCTCTATCAAAGAACAGTGTAGACAGTCGCCACTTTGAGCTGCCTGACTTGGCAGCCGCCATGTTGGCCGCATGGCCTGCCGCTCCCCTGGGGGCCGCCATCTTCAAACAGCAAAGGCCCCGCCCTCTAACTTAGCCAATCACAAAGGGAATGTCTTCTCACTGAGGCAGGATGGAATTTCAGGGGTGGAGCTTTAAGGCAGAATTTCACTACAGAAATGCAGATGGGGCAGAAAGTGTTTCTAATCTCTTAAATGTAGAAAACCCTGCTTTCCTTAAACTAAGGACAATTAAAGGTTATATGTTCCCTCCCTAAACAAAAGTTAAATAGCTTATGTCAAAGTATTTAAAAGGGACTGATAGCAGTAATCCAATTTCTGTGATCCCAGCTGATATTTTAAAACCAGTTTAAATTTAATTGATATCTCTTAATAATTATAAGAAGTATATAATTTTTAAATTATATATATATATATATATATATATATATATATATATATTTAATGGTCTTTCAAGTTGGATTTCAAAACTATACTAGAAATCACATGGAAAGCTTTATCAAATAAAAATTAATAAATATATTTTAAGTTTCTGCCTCTGTGAAAGGGCAAAACAAGTTATTTTGTTTAATATTTCTTAAAATACAGCAGTGAAATTTTAAGATGTAATTTGAAATAACAAAAGCTCCTCACTACTGCATTTTAAATTAGGCTGGAAGTGGTGCAGCGTTTGCCCCTTGTGAATCAGAAGTTTACTAAATACTAAATTTACTTGCTTTGCTTTAAAAAAAAAATACTTACTTAAATTACTATCCTTGTAAGCAATTGAATCCTAGTAAAGTAAAATTCTTCTAAAAAAGTTACTGAAGGCTTCCCATGATTCCTCTGTATATGCAAATAAGCCAAAGGGTATATTCTTTAAAAATATAATTGCTAACATTCACAGATTGTTGTTAAAATACTAAATCTGACAATAATTAGTCACCATAAATGAAAACTCACTTGAAATATATAGCTTTGCAACAGCATTTGTTAAAATCTCAAAAGGCAACCATGTTCCTTACATTTGTTGCTTGTGTGAGAAAGAAAGCTGTCTGGAAGGAAATAAAAAGAGGCTTCCTTCAGATGTCTAACTAAAATTAAAAATCAATATATTGGACCTCATAAGCTAAATTAAATAATTTGTGTTTTGCCTCCTTAAACAAAGTTTATGTAAATTTACTTAAAGACTAAGACCAGAAATTTAATTAATGTCATTTACTGTCCATAACTTAAGACAAGTAAAGTTAAAAGAATAAATGTTATTTCAAACTGACTTAAAATTGGCAAATTGGGCTAAGTGGATATTCAGGGGAACTTAGCTGTCACCTATTAAAATGTAAACTACTACAATTTTTATATAAGACCTCCATCATTATACCAAAAAATACTAGGCAGGAACCAATTCCTGGAGCTTTAACTGTTTTTACTGATGGGTCATCAAATGGGAAAGCTGCCTATCATACTATAAATTCTGACCGAGTCATACTGACCAGTCATACTTCTGTGCAAAGAATTGAATTAGAAGCTATTAAGGCTGCATTGCAATATTTCCAACAGCCTGTTAACATAATTTCTGATTCCTCTTAGGCTTCGGGCCTAGTAAGTAGAATTGAAACTGCCCGGTTGAAATGGTTTAGCAACCAAAGTTTATTCTTACTATTTAAGCAAGTTCAACAGATTGTGCAGCAGAGAAAATACCCTTTTTATATCACCCACATCAGGGCTCACAGCATATTACCTAGCCCATTAACTAAGGGAAAGGCACATGCTGATCAATTGGTTGCTTTATTAAAAGATGCTTCAGTGTCTCATCAGCTTTTAAAAATCCCAACTTGAAAAACAAAAAAGGGGGATGATGGAGAGATCACCTACAGGTAGGCTGTACCTAGCGTTAATTACTCTAAATTTTTTCACTTGTGATGCTAATGGAAGACACCTGTGGAGCTACATTGGTGTCCAAATAAAAGGAACAGCCCAGAGACCACCTGGGGCACGGTAAAGTGAAGTATGGTAACAATCATTTCAGGTAAAAACTATAGTTTCATACTGATCTTAGAAGGCACATTTTTCCTTTACCTGGGAAGGACAGCACAGCTATCCCAAGGTTAGAGGGCTCCAGTTAATATGTCAACTCAGTGTTCTGGAGACCCAAAACTGTAATTTAAATAACATGCCTCAGTTTAACCTGAGTTACCCAAGGACTCTAGATAATGTGTTTACCCAAAATGGTAGTTTGGATGGCATGCTGTTTCTGTTTCTGTAAATTGCATTTTTTTGCAAACTAGGTTCCTCATTCCAAACCTCGAGACAGCCAATTTAAAACTGAATTGTCATGACCTAGAGCAAAGAATAGTCTTACATGGTATTATTCTACAAGTTTTATTCATAATTTGTGATGCTTTATCACAGTATATTGTGCATTTATCCCAAACAAACTTACAAATTAATATTTACCTTGGATATTTTGAGAATGTGAAGGGATTTATTCCCTCCTGGGGAAGGCACTTAAGCATTCTGTATTGACCTCTCTTGACCTTTTTTTAGGAACAGCATTGCATACCTATAATAAATTATCTAACCAGCTAATTGATGATGTCCAAGCTCTCTCAGGCACTATCAACGATCTCCAAGATCAGATAGATTCATTAGGTGAAGTAGTACTACAAAATAGAAGAGGGTTAGATTTGGTCACAGCAGAACAGGGAGGAATATGCTTAGCCCTACAGGAATGTTGCTGCTTCTATGCCAACAAATCTGGGATCGTCCGAGACAAGATAAAGAAACTACAAGAAGATGTGGTGAAAAGGCGAAAGGAACTATTCGAGAACCCCCTTTGGAGCGGACTGAACGGACTCCTGCTCTAGCTGCTTCCTGCTCTCAGCCCCCTTATAAGCCTTCTCCTAATCCTAGCTTTCGGCCCCTGGGCCTTTACAAAATTAACAGACTTTGTAAAACAGCAGGTTGATAGCATGCTGGCATAACCCATTCAGGTACACTACCACCATCTAGCCATGATAGACCGTGAACGTGACTATAATGACGGCCAGGGCTCCCTCCCTACGGGGACAGCATGACGCCAGAGGGATGCTGGCCTACTCCCCATAGAAGGAGAAAGGCATGGGCACCGACCTGGGTGCACGGTCACAAAATTTTCGACCGCCTCTGGATTTCCCTGTGAGCACACCTGGTTTGCATAGAGGTTGGTATCCATACATAACTATTGGCTCTGCCTCTCCTCCCCAAAAAGATACTAAGAGCCATTAGTAGTGGGATTCCACAATCCCATGGGAGGAACCAGGTCCCTACTCCCCCAGTCGGTTAAAGCCCACTCTTAATAAAGAAAAAGGGAGGAAATGTTGGGAGCCATTAGAGATATTGGCCTAGACAAAGCCATCTTAAGAACAATAAGTTTCTGGTAGAAACTCCTAGTTACCAGAAACCACCTGTGTCCTGCGATTTGGCCTGCAGCTAAAGATAACCATCCTATACCCTGAAGCAACTACCGCCACAACAGGAGCCTGCTACAACCCTGCTGATAAGCTAATAGGCTTCTCCACCCATCCCCCCGTCCCTAAAACAGTATATATTCTGCCCCTGGAAGAATAAAATTTGAGGCTTGATCAGAATCCTGTCTTGCCTCCATTTCTTCACGTCTCCTATCCTCTCATTCCCTTACAGGAATCGTCACAGTACCCACGTTGCATGCCCAGCGGGTCAGGGCACATGCGAAATGTATAAAACATATCCTTAGGATCACAGGGGTGCTTACCTCTGAAATAAGGGTGAATAGAATGGTACTGGGCAGGGATTAAAAGAAAGGATTTTTATATTTAACCTACAGTTTTTGGTTTACTAACATATGCAAATATTAATATTTGGTAACATCTGGCAGCAGGATGGAGACCACTTACTCTAAGAACAGAATAAATGAAATTGCAACACTGCAGATGATTCTTGATCAATTGTGAGAGTAAATAGCTGCTCTGTGAAGAGCAGATCTGTTTTAACTTGCTCAGCTCTAACCCTCCCCCACCCCTACTTACATAGGACAGTAAAGAACTTTGGATTCTGAGTCTTTTACTCCCCAAACTACACTCAGAGACAGTGAATTAATTTATGACAATTACAGAACTGCAGAGAAGGGAAACAATAGGACACATTTTCCTAGAAGGAAAAAACACTGGTGTTCCAATATGAGAAATATTGTGCTTGCTTTGGCATCAGAAAGTGTTTCTATCCTACCTGTAAGCTCCATGCCATGTATCCCCAAAGGAGAAAGAAACTGAATAACTGACACACTCCACTCTCCCATTTTGAGCAAAACCCTAGTAGTGAAATGGACATCACAATTCTAGATCTGATCCATGCTACTTACCGAGGTGAATAAAGTAAGTCCTTTATTCATAAATATAAATGGAAAAGGTTTTCCAGATGTATGAGGAGGGTAAAATAGAAGATCACAATAAACACACAAAACTATGTCATTGTGGGGGAAAACTCAGATAAAATATTGAAATAAAAGATAATTTTACCAAAAATTCAAATTCCTGTTCTAAGAATTTAAAGGAAAGAAAATAGATTTATAAAATTAAAATAAAATGTCTACTATAGAAGGAAACAATTTGAGGACAGATCAAGTACTTGCAAGATATAAATATTTGCAACAGCATGGATTGACCTGGAGAGTATTATGCTACATGAAATATGCCATTCAGAGAAAGGTAAGTATCACATGATCTCACTCATATGTGGAATCTAATGAACAAAATAAATCCATAAACAAAATAGATC
The DNA here is from genome assembly GCF_964212035.1 of Myotis nattereri. Classification (NCBI taxonomy): domain Eukaryota; kingdom Metazoa; phylum Chordata; class Mammalia; order Chiroptera; family Vespertilionidae; genus Myotis; species Myotis nattereri. The sequence goes on along the minus strand of NC_138078.1, from coordinate 27,030,772 downwards.
CAGAAACAATGTCATTTTGATTTTTTTAAATATGAAAACTAAAAGGTGAAGTTAGAGGAATAATCTGATGTTGAAAAATGTTGCTACATTACAAGGTATCAGAATTATCTTAAATGTGCTTATTATAAGTGATAAAAGTTATGGTAACAACTACCTGTGAGACTCAATCTTCACATGCTGTCTATTTAAGAAGCAAAAACTGGGAAAATTGAGAAAGATAAGTACTCTACAACAGTAATCACTCTTCAGAAATATTTGCTTTGGGAGATGGCAAACAACTACAGCAGGCTCTTTTTCAATAGCCATATTTCCTAATGTTAACTGCCATAGCCAGAGTCAGATGAATACTTGGAAGATGCTGACGTTCATACAGTAATATAACCTCTTGTATTTAAGAGTGAAGGGAGCTCTAGAAATATTATTTGGAACTCCTGATGCTCATTCATTATATTTCATGGGCTAATCATATATATATATATATATATATATATATATATATATATATATATTCATTTTAGAGAGATAGGGAGAGGGAAAGAGGGATAGAAACATCAGTGATGAGAGAGAATCATGGATCAGCTGCCTCTTGTAGGCCCCTACTGGGGATTGAGCCTTCTTGCCCGCACCACCTGGGCATGTGACCTTCACCAAAATGTTACCTGGGACACTTCATTCCTCACGCTGAGGCTCTTGGCGAAACTTTTGAGCTCGGCGTGTCAGCATTTTGAAAAACCTATTTAACTCGGGTGCTGTGTCACATATAGAAATTTTTTGACAGTTGCAAACACAGTAAAAAAAAGATTTATATTTTGGTATTTATTTTATATATTTAAATGCCATTTAACAAAGAAAAATCCGCCAAATAAATGAGTTCGTGTGTCACCTCTGACACGCGTGTCATAGGTTCTCCATCACTGCTATCAAATGATCCAAAACAGCCAGGATTCACTTGATAATTTCAATAATGGTACATGTAATTTCTGTTGCACATCTATCTTTCCTCTGGAAAAAGTATATCTCATATGACAAATGGGGACAATAGTAAACTTTTAAAGGCGTTTGAATATACTGGGAATTAACATTTGGCTAGTTGTCATTTTTCCAATGAAAATGTCACTTCGTTCTTATCCTTAAATGGAGTTATTCTCCCTGTGCTTCATACTGCAGGAGACAATAATATTAATATTAATAATGATATTAATAATAATACTAATTTACAAGCAATAATTTCTAGAATAGATTGAGTTCCCATTGAATCGTGGTCACTGATTTTCTATTCCTTAGCTTCATATTTTAACTTATACCAACCATCTTAAGTCATCTTCGCTGTATTAATATATTTAATTCTGTTTCATTGATTTGCAATCTCAGCCTGCTTCACTTAACACTTACTTAGAAAGAATGTACTTCAAGGGTGAAGTCTGAAGAAAATCTTTAAAATAATCAGATGGCAAAAATTGATGGGAATTTTATTATAGGGAAAATACAGTGTTTGTATCTTTAATTGCAATAGTTTGAGTATTGGACACACTGCCCCATACAAAAGGAGAACTGAACCAATGTATGCTGAATAAGTAAATGAATAAAAAATGTATTTTAGGACAAGATTCATGTTGCTGCCATGGCTGAAGAATTACATCTAATCTATAATTTGTGTATTAGTGTATTATTGGCTATGACCAAGAAAAAGCCATGCCGCATTGAAACTGTAAAACACCTAATGCTACATGCTAAGGAGTTTACTATTTATTTATTGGAATTTGAAGTAGATGATTATCCTGAGTATTAGGGGAAAAAAGAAAAATAGATTGGTATGGATTTTAAAAGAGGCATTTGTTTCAATAATGTCGGTGTGATCTACAATTTCTAATCATGGAGAACAGCAAGAATTTATGGTACCAGGAGATGGACAGCCCGACTTCACAAAGGGCTGTTCATCTTCTGAAGATGTGAACACTCGTGGCCCTCGGGCGGGCTTTCTCCCCATGATGGCTCAGAAGTCGTGGGAGACCTTTGAAAAGGCAGACTCACAAATTGAGGGAGACAAAACAAAAAAAAAGTAAATTATATTTTCTGTTCTTGCCAAAGTAGAGTAACAGGGATCAGATATATGCCCTGGAACACATGAAAAAAGTAATGAAATAAAATAAAATTATGACAGACACTGGACATCAGGAAGCAGGGACAGATGCCTCACAGGTAGGAAATAAAGGAGGTGACTCCTATGATGGCTCCACATTCCTTCCGTTTCTAGGCCACAGCTCAGAGAGGTCACGCTATGTAGAGGATATGGAGCTAAGACACTATAGAGAAGAAGGTGGGTAGAGATCTCAAGGCAGACAACCAGAGAGCAAAATGAGAGAAAGAGAGGGAACTCCAGAATCTTGCACCCCACAAGAATGATTCAGGGGATTACTGATCAGCTCTTGTGTGAATACATTATTAGAAGCCAGGAAAGAAACCACTGGAAAGGATTCTTGATACCTGACACTCACACAGGGCCTGCAATAGTGACCTTCACTGTCAGCCAGACTAGAAGATCTCTAGATGCACAGGCATTGAATAATTTACGTGGAAGGGTCTTCCTTTAGTAGTGAGGAACAGTTAATTAACCATACCACATGGTCTAACAGTATTTAGCCATGGACTATCACAGGGAACTCCTCTGTTTATTTAAATCAAATCTTAAAAAGGACCCCAAAGAATCAAGCTGTTTCCCAGAAACACAACAGTATCCAAAAAGGGCAAATATTATTTGTAAAAAAGAAAATGGATGGTGAACAACACATGGGTATTAAATAAAGACAGGATCAGTAGTAGGAACACTGATCTATCCTTGGTCCTCAGTATTTACTATGGCACTGTTGTTCTGATGATGTTGAAATGTGACCTTAAAAGATAACTGATCTTGATTTCTGAGGGGGATTTTGGGTGCCATCTTTTGTTGTACACCCAATACCTCACTCACCTCACCCATATTTGGGCAAATATCAAAACCTGAGGGCTGTGAGTAAATAGAAAAAATATGGTTCTCAGAAGCTCCCCCCTATCAATTGTTACTTATAATTTATCCAGGAGAAATGAAAGTACTTGTATGAAGGTGTGAACATGAGAAATATTCGTGGCCCCTTGATTTGCAAACAGCCTCAAACTGGAATCAATCCAAAAGTCCATGAAAAGATGAATGGGGAGCTCAACTGTGGTGTGCCCATACACGAGGACAATTCTCTACCACAAGCAAGAATGCAACCTTGCGGGCCAACGCGGGACAATGCAGGCTGTGCAGGGGCGCATGCTGACCCACCTCAGGAAAGAGTAAGAATGCAGCCACTCCTGGAAATGGTCTCCTAGCAACAGGGCCGCTGGGACAACAAACCCCTGAGGCCCCTGGGCGCCCTGGTCCAAGGGCGCCATGGCGTGCCAGCAGTGGCCCTTACCTGAGCCCCACAAGGGGTGGCTGTTAAAGTCGGACCTGAGGAAGAAGGCGCTCATAGAGTCGGGGCTGATCAAGCCATGACAGTCAGGGCCGAAGCTGGACCGGAAGTCGGAGCCCAGCAAGAAGTGGCTGCTAGGGCCGGGGCCACTGGAGCCCTTGCCCCTGGGCATGAAATGTAAGCCCTGGTTCAAGGACAGGGACAGGTTGCCTTCCCGCTATCTCTCCAGGCAGAACAACAAGCTTGGGAAGTGCCCCACCTCCATGGACAGCCGGCGGTGGGTATTTGTGAAGGAGGGACTGGACGACTTCAGAACGGGCTGTCCATCTGCTGAAGATGTGATCACTCGTGGCCCTTGGGAGGGCTTTCTCCCCATGATTGCTCATAGAATTCCCCGCCCTCCGCCCAAAAAGATTCACAGGCAGCCGCCCACGGGAGCGGACCTGTGTTCCAAGCTCTCGCCAGCCCAGCGAGCACGGAAGGCCTTTGTAGAGAACATTGAAGCCAGCCTGAGAAAGCATCCCTTGGCGAACTGCCCGAATCTGGAGGAATCTCTCCCTCCAGACCTCCTGCTCAAGGTCCTGGAAGTGCTAGATACTGACAGGGAGCTGGAGGACACGTGGGCGTATTGTGAGGACACCAAGGAAAGAAAGACCCCCACACATGTGTGTGAAGAACATCCTGAGGAGTTCAACCTGGAGCCTCCCCAGGCAGTGAACCTGGAGCCTCCTCAGGCAGTGAACTTAGAACCTCCCGAGGCAGTGAACCTGGAGCCTCCCCAGGCAGTCCACCCCAAATCTGCCTGGAAGCTCAACCTGGAACCTCCCGAGGAGGACAACCTGGAACCTGAAGACCAAGCCTACGTGGAAACGGCCAAGGAGAGTCTCCAGTCATATTTATTCAGTTTGTTTCCTGAGGAAGAGACAAATGCAGCATGCACAACGGATATCCCCAAAGATCCTGGGCTCCAAAAATCAAGAAGAAGAATTCGTGAATTCTGCAGATGGATCCATGATAATTTTGGAGACATAGGCATTGATGAAGAGGACCTCATGAAACAGTTTCAAGTTGAGTTAGAGGTCCCACTCACCCATAATACAGTCAAAATAAAAGAAATAAGCCAGCTTCCTTTGAATATAAGACCCTGCAAGCAGCTAGATGACATAGAGCAGAGAAAATTCTCCCTGCAGGAAGGTAACTGGGAAAGGAAACTCCGCAAACAACAAGACCCTTATAAACCCAAACGGGAGAAGATAAGGTATGGAGCATGGTACCTGGACCCCAAATCCTGGAAAAAGCTGGTCAATGACCAGCCTTTGCCCGACCCTAAAGCCGTCCCTGGCAAGGAACATTTGACCGATGGAAGGCATCTTGAACCAGACATTATTGATGAACTTTATGGACCAATTGCTTTCAAAGATTTCATTGTAAGCAAAGGCTACAGGATGCCAGGTGTGATTGAGAAGATGTTTATGAGGAAGGGATGGAACTATGAGTCTGTGAAGACTCCTATACACCGAGTAATGAAACTCCTCTCCAAACCCAAAGAGGAGGATTCAGGGGACAAAGAGGATTAGACAATTTTACATTTACTGCTCACTTGGCTAGTGTGTCTCTCTCATTTTAACCCCAGTCAGAATTCACCATGAGTGCCTCACTGTGTATGGACAATTTGATTCCACAATATCTGTAAATTTAACACCTATTGCTAATAAAACTTTCTGTATGAGCTTCTGCTTGGGTTCATCAATGTGTTATGTATTTTACCAACTATGAAGTCAATACTTACATATACTCCTCTTGGTTTTTATTGCATTAGGAGTATTATATTTTTATTTCAATTATTCATTAAAAATAACAAAAAGTAAAAGAATTACTTAAAAAGGATCTTCTTGCCCAGCTGATTGGGATCAGTGTTTCAGCATCGACCTATGAACTAGGAGGTCATGGTTTGATTGCAGGTCAGGGCATATGCCTGGGGTGCAGGCTCAATCCCAGTAGAGGTGCAAGCAGGATACAGCTGATTAATGATTCTCTCTCAACATTGATGTTTCTCTCTCTTCCACTCTCTCTCTGAAAATCAGTAAAAATTTATTTATTAAAAAATTATGCCAGCTATTGCATGGGATGAATCACAAAATAATTGTGCAGAATGAAAGAAATATATCGCTCCAATAATATTCAATTTATAATGCATTATTACAATTATTTTGTTAAGCACAACTTGTAACCCGTAGCCAAAGTAACTATGTAATTTTTGTGAATTATCTATGGCTACCTTTGCATTACAGCATGAGAATTTAGGAATTGCCATTGAGATCATATGGCCTGCAAGCCTAACATATTTCCTATCTGAATTTTTACAGTAAAATTTACTGTCCCTCTGATCTAGAAGAAAAATATATTCATACATATATTAAATCAATGATGCCACACTTTAGCTGAAGGAAAGATGATACACACTCATCTATGGAATAGAATGAAGTAAAATATTTTTATAAAATTAACTATTTAGTTAGACCTTTTGATCACTTTTCAAATCTGCCTATTATTTTTAATATTCTTAGGGTCAAAAATCTCTCAGGTATATCATCATATCTTATAGCCCCTGTTTCTTGTAATGTCTTTCCATGTGATGACTTGTCATACAGAGATTTCCCATTATTCCAATTATGTGGATGTTAAATGTGAGGTAAGGCAGCCTGAACATGATACAGACAGACTAACTTTCTTCCCAATGAAATGGCTAATTAATTCAATGGGATGTCCACAAAAGTGCGTTGGCCAGGAAACATGGTTTGTATGTCATATATATATATTCCACCCCTACACCCACCCCCCGTGGGACCAAAGGAAATTTATTTAGGGTATTGTGCTCAGGAGTGGACCCTGCACCTCCATGGAGGGATTTCCTGGGATATTCTTCTGCTTTCCCAGACTACACAGGGCACAAGACTGAATGTTTCCCTTGGTGCCTGGGGTTGCTGCTTGCTCTCTACAGCCCAGGACACCAGCAGGGCACTGTTCTTTGCAGGCCTCTGAGCCAATCAAGTGTCAGGACAAAGCTTTCTACAAAGGACACCCATTCCCCTCAGCTGCTATAGGGTGGGGGCACAGCGCCTGTGCTCAGGGCCAGTCCCTGGAAGCAGCATGGGGAGGCTCAGGGAAGGGCAGAGGTTCCAGGAGTACACATGAGGTCTGGATTTCAGGAAGTGAGCTGGAAGGTTTCTCCCACAGACTCAACTTAATAAAAGGGGCCACCTGGGGCCAATACTCAGTGTGAAAAGCAGCTTTCAAGCTGGGAGATCTCTCAGTCAAAAGCATATCCAGCATTTCTGTTTGTTTTTCTTCGGGGGGGGGGGGGGGGGGGAGGGGAGGATGGCCTGAAATAGGCCTGTGCCCATTAAACTTCCTGAAATAAACACCTAGACCACAGGCTCTCTAACCAACAGGTTTTAAGGGTGTATGTGGAATAGTGGGATGTTTTCCAATTGAGGTTCTCCTAGGGGCGGAACAGGCAGCTCACACGGTTTCTTTGGAAAGCATGACACAGGGAGAAAGAGTACTGACAGACACACAGAGTTAGCCACCAGGAATGGGAAGCCATGTGACAGAGCCTCTGGGTAAATTATGGTTCTTTCTGTGCAGATATAAAATGGGTGCTTTTGAAAGTCATAGGACAGCTTCTGGTGTGTGGGGGATGTCAAGAACTCTTTGAATATCTCCTCACTGGCCTCCTTGCACCTGGCCTGGTGCTTCGCAAGGAGGGGCTGCAAGACCTGCATGAGCTCCTTCTTGAGCTCCCAGGTGAGCATGGCTCCACTGCTGTAATCCTTCCTGATCTGTCCCAGCTTGTCCTCATCCTTCAGGAAGAAGGTCATGTACATGAAGGACACGTCCAGGTGGCCATTTTCCCCAAACTGGTTGTGCTTCCTCGATGGTGTCTATCCCTCAAGAAAACACATGCTTGTTGACCTTGGTCTTGATCTGCTTGGCTGTGTCTGTGAGGAAGATGGGGGAGTTGGGGTCTCTGGCATTCCTGTGGGTCTGAGTCCCCTGCAGGGTGGGGAAGAAGGCCGAGTGTAGCAGGGTGGTTTAGGATAGAAGATCCTGGGTGTGACATCTCTTGTCATCCTGAAGTAAGGATCCTGGTTGAAGGCACAAGGGATGAGGTCCTGGACGTCCATCTCGCCCCCAAAGATCTGTTGGAATGAGTTGCTGAAGGAGAGAGCAGCCTGGATGGCAGGAAAGCTGATCTTCCCCTTGCAGTCACTGTCTGCAAAGCCAAAAATGCCTTTCATTTGGTTGAAGTTCAGGTACTTCTCATATTCGCCGTGTTCTTGTAGAAGTCTGTGCTCACCCCCACATAGTCGAGGTCAGGGAAGATGGGCTTTTTAATGTCAAAGCCACAGGTGATGATGTCCTTGGCATTTTCCATGGAGTAGCCATAGGCCTGGTCCAGGGTCAGGACTTCCACAGGTACTTCTACTCATCTGCCATCCGGATGAGCAAGAGCACATTCAACATGTCCTGCAGCCACTTTGTGAAAATGAACGGGATGTGGTGGCCTACATGCATGGCTTCGGAAGAGGGGCCCCTGCCCATATACATGCAAAACAGCTTCTTGTTTTCATAGGCATCGAGGACCTGGTTCATGTCTCTGTGTGAGAAGAATGTGCATCTGTGCAGGAAGCGGTGCGGTCTCTGGCCTCTGGCTCTCTCTATTCTGTTTATCAGCTCTTGGTCAATGTCACTGCTTCCAAACAGAACAATGAGCTTGTCATAGTCACTGCCTTGTGTACTGTTCGTCTGTACAGTTCGGGGGTCCACAAAATCCACTTTAGCTTCCATGGCACCTGGACAACTAACCCAGGTTCAAGGTTCTCTGGAAGGCAGTCCGCCTTGTAGTTTTCCGCAGTGGCCAGGTTGTAGCTCATTTTTAGCAGTAACAGCCTCTTCACTGCAGAATCAATTTCATCCTGGGCTGTGGGGGGAACTGCAGAGGTGGCCAGTGGAGTAGCTGAGATCTCTGTGCAGTTGGGCTCTTCTTTTATAGTCTTCCCCCTCTTACTGTTTCCTTTTTCTAAGACCCTTTCTTCTCTTTTCTTCCTGTTCACCCCACCCTGCAGCTATTTGCAGTAAGGATTTCTTAGAAATCAACCAGTTTCTCACAAACACTTGAGCCTCTTGACCAATTCCTCATGAGACAGTCCAATCAGGAGTTGGCTGTGAGTGTGTGTGTTTGGGGGAGGGTGGTTGTGGAGACCAATAAAACCCACTTTAAACCCAAACTATTAGCTGGTCATTGCATCATTAGCTGTTCATTAGTGTGGGGTGCCACACTGCGTGCTGGCCTCCATTTAACCTCCCCACTCACTTCCCATCTCACTTCTTCAGCCTCAGTATGAGAACTGAGTTTACATGTGGTCCTGATGGAAGGAAAGACAATCTCTAAGTGCCCTGCAGCTATTGTGCACTAAGGCAATGTTGTGAAAGTTCAGTTCTGGATCACAGGACCTGAATTTCCAAATACAGCCTTGACTTTTAAAAAATATATATATTTATTTATTTCAGAGAAGAAGGGAGATGGAGTGAGATAAAAACATCAATGATGAGAATCACTGATCATGTGCCTCCTGCACACCCCCTACTAGGGATTGAGCCCATAACCTGGGCATGTGCCCTTGACCAGAATCAAACTTGGGACCCTTCAATCTGTAGGCCAATGCTCAATCCACCAAGCCAATCCGGTTTGAGCTGGCTTTTTCCTTTTCTTTTTATTGCTGAAAGTATTATATATGTTTCTTTTTTTTACCCCTAGAGCCCTCTCCCAGTCCCTTACCCCCAAAACCTTCACCAACCCATTGTCTGTGTCCATGGGTTATGCATATACTCACATGAGTTCATTGGTTGACTTCTTCCCACCACCGCCCTCTTCTGCTTTCCCTCTGTGGGTTGCCAGTGTGTTCCATGTATCTATGTCTCTATGTCTCTATGTCTATTTTTTCATCACTTTATGTTCTTAGTTATATTTCACATATGAATGAGATCATGTGATAATGATCTATCTCCCACTGGCTTATTTCACTTAGCATATTGTGCTCTAGGTCCATCCATGCTGTTGCAAATGGTCAGAGTTCATTCTTTTTTCAACTGCCTAGTATTCCATTGAATATTTCTACCACTGTTTTTTAATCCATTCATCTGCTGATGGGCGCTTAGGCTGTTTCCAAATCTTAGCTATTGTAAATTGTGCTGCTATGAACATAGGGGTGCATATATTCTTTCTGATTGCTGTTTCTGATTTCTTGGGATATAGTCCTAGAAGTGGAATCACTGAGTCAAATGGTAGTTCCATTTTTTTAATTTTTTTTTTATTGCTTAAAGTATTACAAAGGGTATTACATATGTGTCCATTTTATCCCCCCGCCCTAGACAGTCCCCTAGCCTCCCCTATACCCCAGTGTCTTATGTCCATTGGTTATGCTTATATGCAAGCATACAAGTTCTTAGGTTGATCTCTTAGCCCCCTCCCTCCTGCCCCCCCCCCCAACCCTTCCTGGCCTTCCCGCTGCAGTTTGACAATCTGTTTGAGGCAGCTCTGCCTCTGTATCTATTATTGTTCAAAAGTTTATAATGGTCTCTATTATCCATTAATGAGTGTGATCATGTGGTATTTTTCCTTCATTGACTGGCTTATTTCACTTAGCATAATGCTCTCCAGTTCCATCCATGACGTTGCAAATGGTAGAAGGATCATACCTCAACATAATAAAAGCCATATATGACAGGCCCACAGCCAACATCATACTCAATGGACAAAAACTAACACCATTTCCCCTAAGAACAGGAACAAGACAGGGATGCCCCCTCTCACCACTCCTGTTCAACATAGTACTGGAAGTGTTAGCCATTGCAATTAGACAAGAAGAAGAAATAAAAGGCATCCAAATTGGAAAAGAGGAAGTAAAACTGTCCTTATTTGCAGACGACATGATATTATACATAGAAAACCCTAGAGACTCCATCAAAAAACTACTAGACTTAATACATGAATTTGGCAATGTAGCAGGATACAAAATTATCCCCAAGAAATCTGAGGCATTTCTATACACCAAACTATAGGTCATTGAAAAAAGAGATAGAGGAAGACATAAACAGATGGAAGAACATACCGTGTTCATGGATTGGTAGGATCAACATCATTAAAATGTCCATACTACACAAAGCAATCTATAAATTCAATGCACTTCCCATTAAAACACCAAGGGCATACTTCACAGATCTAGAACGAACTCTCCAAAAATTCATCTGGAATAAAAAAAGACCCCGAATAGCTGCAGCAATCCTGAAAAAGAACAAAGTAGGTGGGATCTCAATACCAGATATCAAGCTGTATTACATAGCCACTGTTCTCAAAACCGCCTGGTACTGGCACAAGAACAGACATATTGATCAATGGAATAGAATAGAGAGCCCAGAAATCAGCCCGAACCAATATGCTCAATTAATATTTGACAAAGGAGGCAAGAACATACAATGGAGCCAAGATAGTCTCTTCAGTAAATGGTGTTGGGAAAATTGGACAGATATATGCAAGAAAATGAAACTAGATCACCAACTTACACCATACACAAAAATAAACTCAAAATGGATAAAGGACTTAAATGTACGGCAGGAAACCATAAAAATTCTAGAAGAATCCAAAGGTAACAAAATCTCAGACATATGCTGAAGCAATTTCTTCACTGATACACTCCTAGGGCACTTGAAACTAAAGAGAAAATGAACAAATGGGACTACTTCAAAATAAAAAGCTTCTGCACAGCAAAAGAAACCATCAACAAAACAACGAGAAAACCCACTGTGTGGGAAAACATATTTGCCAATGTCATATCTGATAAGGGCCTAATCTCCAAAATTTATAGGGAACTCATACAACTTAACAAAAGGAAGATAAACAATCCAATCAAAAAATGGGCAAAGGACCTAAATAGACACCTTTCAAAAGAGGACATTCAGAAAGCCAAGAGACATATGAATACATGCTCAAAGTCACTAATCATCTGAGAGATGCAAATCAAAATGACAATGAGGTACCATCTCACACCTGTCAGAATGGCTATCATCAACAAATTAACAAACGACAAGTGCTGGAGAGGATGTGGAGAAAAAGGAACACTTGTGCACTGCTGGTGGGAATGCAGACTAGTGCAGCCACTATGGAAGACAGTACGGAGTTTCCTCAAAAAACTACAAATGGAACTCCCATTTGACCCTGTGATCCCACTTCTAGGAATATATCCCAGGAAACCAGAAACACCAGTCAGAAAGGATATATGCACCCCTATGTTCATAGAAGCACAATTCACCATAGCTAAGATCTGGAAACAGCCTAAGTGCCCATCAGTAGATGAATGGATTAGAAAACTGTGGTATATCTACGCGATGGAATACTATGCTGCTGTAAAAAAGAAGGAACTCCTACCATTTGCAACGGCATGGATGGAACTGGAGAGCATTATGCTAAGTGAAAATAAGCCAGTCAATGAAGGAAAAATACCACATGATCTCACTCATTCATGGATAATAGAGACCATTATAAACTTTTGAACAGTAATAGATACAGAGGCAGAGCTGCCTCGAACAGATTTTCAAAATGCAGTGGGAAGGCTGGGGAAAGTTGGTGGGCAGGAGGGAGGAGTATAAGAGATCAACCGAAGGACTTGTATGCATGCATATATGCATAACCAATGGACATGGGACGCTGGGGGGTGGGGGAGGCCAGGGGATAGTCAAGGGCGGGGGGAAAAAAAGACACATTTGTAATACCCTTTGTAATACTTTAAGCAATAAAAAATAAATAAAAATAAAACCATCAGTTTGGGGCAGTGGTTCTCAACCTTCTGGCCTTTTAAGTACAGTTCCTCATGTTGTGACCCAACCATAAAATTATTTTCGTTGCTACTTCGTAACTGTAATGTTGCTGCTGTTATGAATCATAATGCAAATATCTGATATGCAGGATGGTCTTAGGCGACCCCTGTGAAAGAGTCGTTCGACTTTTAAAAGGGTGTGCCACTCACAGGTTTAGAACTGCTGGTTTTGGGCTTAAGCATCCCTACATTGGAGGTTCAGGACCACCATATCAGGTACAGTTTTAACCACTGACACAAAGACAAAACAAGACCTTGTACCTTGTAGACACAGAATTAAAAAATATGTAAGTATGCCCTACACTTATAAGTGTTCAATTAGAAGCTAGCATAAAACTTCGGGTTACTTGGACCAGATTGGACACAACCTTCCACCTTCATTTTCTCCTCCATTCTGTTGTCTCACTAGTACTGTACTAATTGCTGTCCAGCAGCTGGCTTCGGGGACAACCTTCACAATAACAGGCTGTAAAAACCAACTACAGGGAGTTAAATCATTTTCAGGGATCTGTTCTGTCACGAAACCCATGTAAACAACTCTCAATCGCATTCCCTACAGAAACAATGAGCTGGAACAGATTCAAAAAACATGGATAGAACACATGTCACCAACCTGACCCGGTGCCCTATGAGACAGCATAGTCCAGCTGGTTGTAGGACCACAGAACAAGGCAGCCCACTGGTGGGTACCAGGGTTGTTTTTCTGACATGCAGCTGATTTTCTAGAATCTCATTGACTGAGGAAACACATCCTCAATATCAATCAATCAGGGGCCATGACAGCTCCAAGATGATAAAGACAAATAAGCAAACACCTCATGTAATTTTAGGCTGCATTTACATAAGCATCCCTCCTTCTCTACACTAGAGTTTGGTCCCTAGGGACCCCTATGAATATTAGTCACCGACTTCCCACCCTGTAAAGGCAATAGGAGGCTGGAGCAAGGGAGACTGGAGACATTACTTACAAGGATGTTTGCATCATCAAGAATGATGGAGAAATTAGGATAGAAAACAGGATCCAGGTGGAAAAGTCTCAGTGATTGGACAGGATGAGGAGAGTGGATGATGGGATTCCTAGATAATGTCATAGATGACTGGTATGAGGTTCAAAGGAACAGAGGTTTTATTGTTGTTGCTCAATTAAACCTAATATTTTTTTCCTCCAAGATTCTATATCCAAATAATTTTAAAAATATGTGATTGAGAAATAGTTTGATAACTTGTGTTGTTCTAGAAATCTAATGTACAGCAATGGTGGTGTCCATTAATAATACTGTTTTGTATTCTTGGAATCTGCTGATACGATAGCCCTTAAATCTTCTTAACACACACACACAATCACAACTGTGTAGAGGTAATAGATATGTTAACTAGCTTGATTGCGGTGATCATTACATAATGTGTATGGATATCAAAACATCAAGGCTATATTTCAAATATGCACAATTTTTATGTCAACAATATCTCTATAAAACTGTTAAAAATAAGTCTGGCCTATAGGAAAATGACTTTCAGAGAAACATCAAACAATGAATCTGAAAAGATGGGCTGGCCACTGGAGGGCTTTCTGTGAAGTGCATGGTCACAAATACATACCTGTGGCCAAGATTAAAAGGGGGGAAGTTGGAAATGACAATAGCATCAATTAGGCTCTCCTGCTCTAAAGAGGAGTGGAGCCTGCTCCTGAAACTAAGGGCATTTGACTTGAGGGAAATTACTCTCCAAATGTTTGTGCACGTATCTGTAAGAAATGAGTAACATTTCTATAGCAAGGCCTTCACATTCTATACTATCAGGTAAAATGTACTCTTCTAAGTGCATCCATTTAGCATTAGAGAGTCAAAGGGTCCAGCAAGGGACACACCAATGCTTCTTCCTAACGCTCAAGAATGGGGCTACTGCCTGTCATTATGACAAGTTCCATGGAAGTTACTATCCTACCTGGGCCCAAATGTGGACAAAAGTAAACAACAGGAAAGGGACTTCCACTACTATGTAAGAGCACGGCATCTCTCTATTGACTTTTTTAAATGAACAAGAAAGCATCCTTGTGATTTCTACCTGGTAAACCTATTGGTTGTAACTATTAACTTGTGCAGCAAAGACTCGTGAAACAAACTAAGTTGGGCTTTGTGAGGAGAATAAACGCTTGCCATTACTTTGTACTCTGTTATTAGTTCCTCCAAACCCATGGAGTTCCCTTGACGTGTCTTAGGTGTCTTAGGAGCTTGTCCAGGCACATTCCATCGGACAAATACATATTACGTCTGCATTACCCAGATCCTTTCCAGACATGAAGAAGGGATGCCCCGTTCCTTGATTTCTACTGAGAGTTACCATGTTTGCTTTTATTTTTAAACTTGGTAGATGGTATCAATTGATTAGTTGAACCAATGGGCTGCAATTATCAATTTTAAATGACAATAGCATTTCAGGAAAAGTAACTGATTGTGCTAGAACTAGTCTTGCACATAATTGGAAAGTGTACATTTAGAGAGTGTAAATTCAGCCCTTTCTTCATTTTCTTTCTTGTTTTCTCTTCTCAACTCTGAAGTCCCAAGCCCTGAGACTCCTAACAGCCTTCCAGCATAACGCTATGCTCTCAACTAGCAACGTTTTCCTTCACCTCCTCTCTCTTCCAAACTCTCACAGCATTTGTGCCTGTTTTTTGCTCACTGTTATAGAGAAAACATTCCTGATGCAGGAAATGCTTATTTTGCAACAGAAAAGGCTTTCCAACTAAAGGCTGGATTGTGGGATAAGGGGATGGGAGGGGAGGGGACATTTGTGAGATTGTACCTTTAAATCCGTGTTTCTCAAACAGCAGCAGGCATCAGGATCACCTGAAGGACTGGTTCACAACACAGATTTCTGGGCTCCTCCCCAGAGTTGCTGATCCAGTAGGTCTGAGTTGGGGCCTGAGAGTCTGTTTGTTACAAGCTCCCAGGTCATGCTGATGGGGCTGCTGGCCCAGGGCGCACACCTGAGAACCAATACTTTAAGCCAAACAACGAAAGTGATTGCCTGGTTTGTCTTGGCATCCAAATGCCAGTGTGAGCAACACAGGCACATTCTACCCAAACCTCTTGCTCCAAATTTGGGGTAGAGGTATTCTGCATTCATTGTGAGAGTCTCAAGCTGCTATTGGGAGAAAAGTATATGATTTAGAGGAAGATTTGTATTTGTATTTGTTTTCTGTTTTGCCACTCTCTGGAAATTTCTTTAAAGTCTACGGGCCTCACTTTTGTATTATAAAAAGTAGAATAATAAATCCTTGCTGGGGCTGAAATCACATGTGAAGATGCCTGGTAAACAATCAAGTGCTCTATAAATGGTATAATTGTTCTACAGTAAGTAGTTTCTCCACGGTAGCTATTAAAAAGGAAATTATGGAAGACCAAATTCTGTTTTCAGAAAATTGAGCTACCTGTGTTCCCTGGGCCACTGACAAAACTAGTTTCCTAAAACTCTCCTGTCACAGGTAAAAAAAAGAAATACTGTACTAAGGTTTGACATAAAGCTTTTTTATGCCCTGGAGAGCCACACACAGTGCAGATCTGTGGCATCCTACATATTCCAACAGCAATCCTAGTCCCTGTTGTGGAAAACCCATAAGAATAACAACGTGTGGGGTTTTTCTTAGCACCAATACGTTCAGAAAGCATCAGAATAGAGCCGCATGGGCATGATTCATTGACTATATCCCATTCCATTGTTTACCCTTCACCTTTCACATGACAGCTCATAATGAGAGAAAAACCTATCTCCTGTGATTACAACACACAGTGCAATGCATCCATTTGTTAGACCCAAATCTCATTGTTAAAACCTCAATACCTGCAGCTCCAGGGAATGTGCCACTCCCAAAGGACAGCACCTCAGATCCAGAAACAGCTGGGAGGAACCAGTGTAGTGTCCCCCTAACATTCTCACATCCTGTAGGTGTGACTCTGCAGGGGACCATTCTAACCCCTTGGAGGCATTCCTTGCTGGCGGCAGCCCTTGCAGAAGGCGCGGGAGCTGCACAGCACAGGCTGGCCTTTTCTCAGCTCCTGGGTCCCTGACACTCAGGGCTTCCCTCTCCCTACAGAACAGCAGGCGCTGAGTAAAGGGACGCAATCCCATAGGGGCCCGTCAACAGCGGAGGTGATGTCATGGTCCCACCACATTCCTGTTGACACCAATGAGGTTATACAATTCAGCTTGCATAGGGGAAGCTCGGAAACGAAGGAAGGAAGGGAGGGAGAGCTGCGTGTATAGTCCCTACAGGCCACTGCATGTGCCTTCCCACAGCGCCGCAGCCCGCCCCCTGGGTTCCCACGCGGCAGCTCGCTCAGGCTCATCTCTCATCCGCTGGGCAACCCAAAGCGTCTGGGGCCAAGAGCGGGTGTCCAAGACAGCGGTCCCCCGAGACAGCTCCATGGGGCCAGCAGAATTGCAGGGGCGTCTGGCTTTTAGAAGAACCGGCTGCGTCTGTTTATTGGACAGTTGCACGTCCTCTCCTAATGGGTGCAGCCCCGCTGCGTCCTTCGGTATTCCCACACTCCAGCCAGGTCGGGGCGGGGAGAAGTGTACAATGAGAGACAGAGCTACCGGGAGGAATGAACTATAGACCATTTATTAGTTAACGAAAAACTCATAAACAAGATCCCACTTCGAGGTGGAAGTGAGTGGGATGAAAACCTTTGATGGCTGCTCATCTGCTCGGACGCGCATCTCGCCTCCTGAGCGAGGGAGGAGAGCTGGGTCTGTCTGTCCATGGGCAGCAGCCCTGGGAGTGAGAGGACCTTCTGTGCGAGGGAGGAGAGCTGGGTCTGTCTGTCCATGGGCAGCGGCCCTGGGAGTGAGAGGACCTTCTGTGCGAGGGAGGAGAGCTGGGTCTGTCTGTCCATGGGCAGCGGCCCTGGGAGTGAGAGGACCTTCTGTGCGAGGGAGGAGAGCTGGGTCTGTCTGTCCATGGGCAGCAGCCCTGGGAGTGAGAGGACCTTCTGTGCGAGGGAGGAGAGCTGGGTCTGTCTGTCCATGGGCAGCGGTGGGAGTGAGACGAGCATCGGGAAGGAACACGCGAACAGGCAGCGCCCGGCGGGCGGGCGGCAGCGGCCTGGGAGCGGGTCAGTAGAAGCAGACGGTGTGCAGGAAGGGCTGGCCGCTGTGCTCCTCGAACTCCAGCAGCAGCTCGGCGAGGTCGCTGTCCACGTCGTCCAGGAGGCTGACGCACTGGCACAGCTCGCAGAGGAGGATGGCGCCCAGGTGGGCCTCGCGGTAGTTGTCCTGGATGTCCACGTTCACCACGTGCACCAGCTGCAGGGTCTCCTGCTCCCGCTCGGTCAGCTCCAGCACCACCTGGTCGTACACCCGCTCCTCGCAGGTGAGGATCAGGTCGAAGGGCTCCTGGCAGCTGGCGAAGTGCTCGGGCCGCGGCTTGATGGCGCTGTTCCTCTGCAGCATGCGCAGCACCCCGTTCCGGGCGTACAGCTCCGGGTCTTTCCGGCGGAGGTCCCAGTACATGGCGTCGTAGGTGGTGCTGTAATCGTACACGTTGGGCTTGTCCGGCGCCGGCCCGGGGAGCTTCACGTGGGACCCCGTTCCGAAGGACCGGACCGCGAACCCCTTTTGGCTGAGGAGGTAGTGGGCCTCCATGCTGCGGTTCTGGTTGCTGGAACAGACCACCGCCACCCGCAGCTGCGCCGATGCCATGGCCGTTGGTCGTTGGTCGTTGGTCGCACTGGCCCCGCCCAGCAGAGGCGCTCTCAGGCCGGCAAGCCTTACGCTCCCCTAGGGCTTAGGTGACGTAACGTGAAGCCGTTGGGGGGACGTAAGGCTTGGGGTCAGGTGCAGTGTCCGTTGCACAGTGTGGGGCCGGGTGCAGTGTCCCGTGCACAGTGTGGGGCCGTGTGCAGTGTCCCGTGCACAGTGTGGGGCCGGGTGCACAGTGTCTTGTGCACAGTGTGGGGCCGGGTGCACAGTGTCTTGTGCACAGTGTGGGCCGTGTGCACAGTATCCGGAGGCCTCTTCTCACTGGCCCAGATCCCCAGCCATGGAATGAGAGAGGCCTACCCGCTTGGGCATCAGGCCTGTGCAGGCGTGTTGCTGCTCTGCGTGTGTGAGGCCTAGGTTCGCCATCACTGGCCTAGGCCAATATCTTCACAGGGGACTGCCCACTGGCACCATGGCTTTTCTTTATTGATTTTTTCTTCTCCCTCCTGAAGTTCTCATGTATTTTAAAGTTTTCTTTACTCCTGTCGCTACCACCCCACTCTCTGGTTGCAAATTCATTTGAAATGACAAGCCATTAAAAAGATGTGGGAGGAATCCAAGAGTAAGAGACCTGAGGTCGTTATACCTTGAGTTCACGCATTAAGTTGATCATAGAAAAACAAAATGGAATAAGCATCACTAAGGGGGTCACTTAAAACAGAGTGGGGAGGCCACTGAGGAAGTGAGACCCATGCACATTTCCTCTTAGATCTTGAATTAATGTTAAATTAGTGTTAAGCTGACCTGTTCCTAAAGTCAGTGCAAGGCCAACACCAAACATCCTGGATCAAGGATTGCTACATGGATATACATGGGCCTTACTTCCTCCTCATTATGGTGACCAGACCATCTGCAGTCTTCACCCAGTCAGTTTCAAAAACCAGCATCCTCCATGTACAGGATGGATCTAACCAATCCCTGCTGACCGAGCCCAAGTCCTTCATTTACCTGGAGGACCAAAATGAGAACAGCCCTTTTGGTTTGGGCCTGTATAAACCCTGTCTTTCTTTGTTCCCTCTGGAGCACATTTTACCTGTTTACCTGAATCTGTGTCCTAGATTGCAATCTCTCCTTTGCTCAAATAAACTTTTTATTCTTTACCAGTGGCCAGGTGCATGGACTTGTGCACATTGAATGGAAATTAATTAGAAGAAATACTTTAATATCACTATTCACCCTTTCTCTATAATAGAAGTGTCAACCAATTTCACAATCGACAATGACAGATTGAAACACACGTGTGCGATTGGCGCCAGCAAGAGCTTTATATGTATCATGTATGTGCAAACCAAAGTTTATTTTTAAATTGCCAGTGTGTATCGTATGAACTGGCTGGTCAGTCAGACAGTCGGTCAGACAGACGGGCGGTCACTTAGCCTCTTATATATAGACTAGAGGCCTGGTGCACAAAAATTTGTGCACTCGCGGGCGGGGGGGGGGGGGTCCCTCAGCCCGGCCTGTGCCCTCTCACAGTCTGGGACCCTTCGGGGGATGACCATCTGCTGGCTGCGGCCTGCTCCCCAGGGGATTGGGCCTAAGCTGGCAATCAGACATTCCTCTGGCAGTTCGGCAGCCCTCGGGGGATGTCCACTTGCCAGTGGGGAGCAGGCCTAAGCTGCAGTTGGACATCCTTAGCGCTGCTGAGAAGGCAGGAGAGGCTCCCACCACCACCACTGTACAGGCAGCCATCAGCCTGGCTTGTGGCTGAGCAGAGGTTCTCCATGTGGGAGCTCACTGACCACCAGAGGGCAGCTCCTGCATTCAGTGTCTGCCCCCTGGTGGTCAGTGTGTGTCATAGTGACCAGTCATTCCCAGTCTTTCTGCTGTTAGGGTCAGTTTGCATATTACCCTTTTACTATATAGGATAGAGGCCTTGTGCACGGTGGGGGCCAGCTGGTTTGCCCTGAATGGTGTCCCGGATCAGGGTGGGGGGTCCCACTTGGGTGCCTGGCTAGCCTGGATGAGGGGCTGAGGGCTGTTTTCAGACTGCCTGCACGCCCTTCAGTGTGGGGGTTCCACTGGGGTGCCTGGCCAGCCTGGATGAGGGGCTGAGGGCTGTTTTCAGGCAGGCCAAGCCCGCAACTGAAGCTCCCAGTCTCTCCCTGTTTTCTTTCTTTTTTTTTTTAATTCTGGGATTTATTTACCTTCTGTAATTGAAACTTTGTTGCAGCTCCAGCTCCAATGCCGACTGTCTGAAAGCAGGTATCTGGGGTTTGTTTAGCTTCTATAATTGAAACATAGTTGCATTTTGGAGCTGTTGCTTTCAGGCTCAGAGCCAGGCACAGCAGGCAGGGAACCTTGGCCTCCTCCATTGCCGGGGCAACCAAGCCTCATGTTCACTTCAGCTGCGTGGCTGCCAACCGCCATCTTGGTTGGCAGTTAATTTGCATATCACCCTGATTAGCCAATGGGAAGCATAGCAGAGGTATGGTTAGTTACCATGTTTGTCTATTATTAGATAGGATTTCAACCTAAATCTTGTTATTACTATTTTTTATTAGTTTGTGTGCATCTACTGTGTAAAGGCCACTCTTCTAGGTGCTGGGCATGCATCACTAAACAAAAGACAAAAACAAAACAAAACACAATGCAGCCCCTCTCCCAGCAAAAACAAACAAAAAACTGTCTTCTCTGAGTTTATAGCCTAATCTACACTAATAAAAGAGAAACAAGCAAATTAACTGTCCTTCCACGATGCCCACAAGCCACACCCACCAGCCAATGAGGAGTGAGTATGCAAATTAACCCAACAAATATGGAAGGTTAATTTGCATACACAGGCACTGGGCAGCCGGGGGCAGGGCAGGTACTTCCTCCGCATTGCCATGGCGACAGTGGGGAAGTTCAGGCCCCGCAGCTACTTGCATGCGCACAGGTGCCAGGGAGCTAGGGGTGGGGCGGGGCGATGTACGCGGATGGCAGGGAGCCGGGGTCAGGGCGGGAGCTTCCCGCCCCGCAGCCACTTGTGCGCACACAGGCGCCAGAAAGCCAGGGTTGGGGAGGCGTATGCAGATGCCAGGGAGCCAGGGGCGGGACCCGGAGCTTCCCCCGCATTGCCCCACTGGAGTGCAGAGGTTCTTGCTCACGGCTGCTTGCACGTGTGCTGGCACCAAAAGCCCTGTGGCAATGGGGCCAGGCATCCTCGGGAGCCAGGCCACTCTGAGCCTGTAGGCCCGTGCCTAGGCCCGGAGCGTCCGGGGTCCCGGAATGTGACAGAGGGTGCACATTGGGCTAAGGGGACTTCCTCCCCCCCATGCATGAATTTTGTGCACTGGTCCCCTAGTGTAATTATAATTTGGAATTAAACCCAATTTTCAAATCCTTCTTTTACTCCAAAGTATAAGAGTGAAATGTGTTTATTTTCAAGAGGAATAAATTCTAATTGAACCAGTATTTCTCCTAGTGTCTTCCAAGGATCACCTTCATCAGAATCCCTTGACATGCTAATCAAAACAAACACTAATGGGCTCCAGAGAAGGCCTACTCAATTAAGTTCTATGAGGGTGGGTGCAGGAACCTTAGCATTCTTAGCATGAATATTTCCCAACCTTGAGAAGATCTGTCAAACTGAAGGGATTAGGCTCAAATAGTGAAGAATCAGGTTATTTTGTGCAAAAGAAAGTTTGAGATCTGCTGCCCAACCGAAGGGATAAACTTAAATGGTGGAGTTTCAGACACTAGCTGTAGCCCTGTTTCCTAAACTTCCAATAAGATTTCTCAGGAGCATTTGCTAATATTGGAGATTCTTAGGTCCATTTCACACAGATTCTGATCCAATGGGTCTAGGCTGGGATCACAGGTATTGATTAGTAGCACAATTTAGGAAATACAGAGTTTTAGGATAAAATTGCAAATCAGAGACATCAGACTGATTCCACACTCAGGGAAAACTACCCAGGAGTGATATATTAGTCAGTTTATTTTTACCCAATTTAGTGAATTTTTTTTCTAACTTGGATTTGCCTTTTTGCTGCTCCATTTTCTTTCTCTGCTGGATTCATCTTTAAAGCTCAGCTGTGTGAGCCCTGGGCATGAAGGAACAAGCTTTCATCACAAGACTCTTAAATATTTATACTTATTACCCTGGCTAATTCCCCACTAAATCATTAGATCTTCAAGGGGAGAGACTAATCTTGTCAACTCAGTACCCACCTAGGGTCTTCCCCATCTGGTTTACAATACATATTTACTCAGTACTTGTCAGTTTAATAGTATTCTGAAGTATTAGAATATGTTTGGATCTAATTTAAACCACATTTTGCAATCCTCCTCTATTCTTGCAGTCAATTTTTCTTCCTTCAGTAAATGAGGAAGCATGTGGAAGTTTCTTTGCAGAACACACTGTAACAACTATTGATTCTCCTGAATATCTCTGTTCTCTCCACTCCAAGGACGATAGCAGAATACAGCAATGTGGGCTGATTAATGGAGATCAGAGCTGCACTTGAAAAGATTGCACTGATTTTTCTTTTATTGTTGGCTTCAAGCTGGGTAACTTCACCACTGCTGTATCATTTTAATATTAAATAAAAGTGCACTATTTAAAGCAAATGTATTTATTTAGAAATTTTTAACATTTGAATAAAATCAAATAACCATCTTTTTTCATTTTTATCAGTTTGGACATTGAGGTTTAAAATTTAAAAACAATTTGTGGGAAAGGTTTAGGATTAAAATGTTAAAATTTTAAAAGGAAACAAAGAAATGTGGTTTGAAGATATCCTTTTTGAAAATCTCTCTGTATGTCTTTTCTGAGAAGAAAACCATGGCTGAACATAGTGAGCCAATAGGCAGCTCAAATAATAAGATAGGAGCAAAGACAGTTTGGAAAATGAGGAAAGTGGAAAGAGAACAAGCTTTTAGAGACCACTAAACCCAGGAGAGAATCCAGATTATTACACAGAATGGCTATGTGATCTTGGACAATTCACCAACCTCTTGAAAAATAGAAAAATGTCCCTAAAGGGTTTTTCTAAAAGGATTCATTAGGGTAAATATGCACATGACTTGGCACTCCAAGTTTCTTCCCCCTTAATTGAGATGATGCCAGATAAATTTTTAGAAAAGGAATAATAAAGGGCAGATATAATAAATTGTAAACTTGTCAGTTGGGACAGAAAATATAGCTAATATGGCCTATTAGCACTGATTTCAGCTAAACAAAGTAAACAAATACATACCTCAGTTGAAACTAATTCATCTAGCAAAGTCATGTGTTAAATAAAAAATAAAAAAATAGAAGAGATGAAACTAGCAAACTCATTTTCACACAAGAGATTTTTAAATATGTTCTTTGCTATTTCATTTTGAAACTTAATTTGCATCTATCATACTATTATGTCATTTTTTTAAGTAGATCGACATTGAGTAGTTATAAATTTTGAGTAGATATAAAGATATAAAGCAGAATTGCTTACATAGACTAGGAGGAGTCCATTAATCACTCTGTGCCTTTGAGATATAGACTTCCTTACCTTTTTCATGCAAAACTTCATCAATATTCCCAACTACACAGTGTATTTAGATTCAGGGTTGGCAACAAAATATTGCTAAATCCCAGCCTTATGCCCCAAATCCAATTTGATAACTTGGTTTATGCTGGTAGATGAGGGCAATAAACACTTGAGGAGTTTCACGGAACCACAAAGAAGTTCTGTTTCAGTCTAATAATCTATTCCTGAATTTTTTTTTTTTGGAAAAAAAAATTGAGAACACAATTCTGCCCAGTTTTCTCCATTTTTGTCTTTTTTTTAATTCATTGCTTAAAGTATTACAAAGGGTATTACATATGTGTCCATTTTATCCCCCCGCCCTAGACAGTCCCCTAGCCTCCCCTATCCCCCAGTGTCGTATGTCTATTGGTTATGCTTATATGCATGCATACAAGTCCTTTAGTTGATCTCTTACCCCCCTACCTCCTGCCCCCAAACCCTCCCGGCCTTCCCGCTGCAGTATGACAATCTGTTTGAGGCAGCTCTGCCTCTGTATCTATTATTGTTCAAAAGTTTATAATGGTCTCTATTATCCATGAATGAGTGAGATCATGTGGTATTTTTCCTTCATTGACTGGCTTATTTCACTTAGCATAATGCTCTCCAGTTCCATCCATGACGTTGCAAATGGTAAGAGTTCCTTCTTTTTAGAGCAGCATAGTATTCCATCGTGTAGATGTACCACAGTTTTCTAATCCATTCATCTACTGATGGGCACTTAGGCTGTTTCCAGATCTTAGCTATGGTGAATTGTGCTGCTATGAACATAGGGGTGCATATATCCTTTCTGACTGGTGTCTCTGGTTTCTTGGGATATATTCCTAGAAGTGGGATCACAGGGTCAAATGGGAGTTCCATTTTCAGTTTTTTAAGGAAACTCCATACTGTCTTCCATAGTAGCTGCACCAGTCTGCATTCCCACCAGCAGTGCACAAGTGCTCCTTTTTCTCCACATCCTCTCCAGCACTTGTCGTTTGTTGATTTGTTGATGATAGCCAGTCTGACAGGTGTGAGAGGGTACCTCATTGTTGTTTTGATTTGCATCTCTAGGATGATTAGTGACTTTGAGCATGTTTTCATATGTCTCTTGGCTTTCTGAATGTCCTCTTTTGAAAGGTGTCTATTTAGGTCCTTTGCCCATTTTTTGATTGGATTGTTTATCTTCCTTTTGTTAAGTTGTATGAGTTCCCTATAAATTTTGGAGATTAGGCCCTTATCAGATATGACATTGGCAAATATGTTTTCCCACACAGTGGGTTTTCTCATTGTTTTGTTGATGGTTTCTTATGCTGTGCAGAGCTTTTTATTTTGATGTAGTCCCATTTGTTCATTTTCTCTTTAGTTTCAAGTGCCCTAGGAGCTGTATCAGTGAAGAAATTGCTTCGGCATAGGTCTGAGATTTTGTTGCCTTTGGATTCTCTAGAATTTTCCTGTCGTACATTTAAGTCCTTTATCCATTTTGAGTTTATTTTTGTGTATGGTGTAAGTTGGTGGTCTAGTTTCATTTTCTTGCATATATCTGTCCAATTTTCCCAACACCATTTATTGAAGAGACTCTCTTGGCTCCATTGTATGTTCTTGCCTCCTTTGTCAAATATTAATTGAGTATATTGGTTCGGGCCGATTTCTGGGCTCTCTATTCTATTCCATTGATCTATATGCCTGTTCTTGTGCCAGTACCAGGCAGTTTTGAGAACAGTGGCTTTGTAATACAACTTGATATCTGGTATTGAGATCCCACCTACTTGGTTCTTTTCAGGATTGCTGCAGCTATTCGGGGTCTTTTTTTATCCCAGATGAATTTTTGGAGAGTTCGTTCTAGATCTCTGAAGTATGCCGTTGGTATTTTAATGGGAAGTGCATTGAATTTATAGATTGCTTTGGGTAGTATGGACATTTTAATGATGTTGATTCTACCAATCCATGAACACGGTATGTGCTTCCATCTGTTTATGTCTTCCTCTATATCTTTTTTCAACGTCCTGTAGTTTTCTGAGTAGAGGTCTTTTACATCTTTAGTTAAGTTTATTCCTAGGTAGCTTAATTTTTTTGGTGCGATGGTAAACGGGATTGTTTTTATAATCTCTCTTTCTGAAAGTTCACTATTGGTGTATAGAAATGCCTCAGATTTCTTGGGGTTAATTTTGTATCCTGCTACATTGCCAAATTCATGTATTAAGTCTAGTAGCTTTTGGATGGAGTCTCTAGGGTTTTGTATGTATAATATCATGTAATCTGCAAATAAGGACAGTTTTACTTCCTCTTTTCCAATTTGGATGCCATTTATTTCTTCTTCTTGCCGAATTGCAATGGCTAACACTTCCAGTACTATGTTGAACAGGAGTGGTGAGAGTGGGCATCCCTGTCTTGTTCCTGTTCATAGGGGAAATGGTGTTAGTTTTTGTCCATTGAGTATGATGTTGGCTGAGGGCCTGTCATATATGGCTTTTATTATGTTGAGGTATGATCCTTCTACTCCCACCTTGCTGAGAGCTTTTATCAAAAATGGGTGTTGAATTTTGTCAAATGCTTTTTCTGCATCAATTGATATGACCATGTGTGTTTTTTTCTGTCAATTTGTTTATGTGACGTATCACGTTTATTGATTTGCGGATATTGTACCATCCTTGCATCCCTGGGATAAATCCTACTTGGTCATGGTGTACGATCTTTCTGATGTACTGCTGGATCCGATTTGCTAAGATTTTGTTGAGGATTTTGGCATCTATGTTCATGAGGGATATTGGCCTGTAATTCTCTTTCATTGTGTTGTCTTTACCTGGTTTTGGTATTAGGGTGATGCTGGCTTCATAGAATGAGCTTGGAAGTGTTCCTTCCTCTTGAATTTTTTGTAGTAGTCTGAGGAGGATAGGTTTTAGTTCTTCCTTGAATGTTTGGTAAAACTCCCCTGTGAAGCCGTCTGGTCCTGGGCTTTTGTTTGCTGGAAGCTTTTTGATGACTGCTTCAATTTCTTCCATAGTTATTGGCCTGTTGAGATTTTTAGATTCTTCCTGATTGAGTTTTGGAATGTTGTATTTTTCTAGGAATTTGTCCATTTCCTCCAGGTTGTCTACTTTGTTGGAGTAGAGCTGTCCATAGTATTTTTTAACAATCATTTGTATTTCTGTGGGGTCTGTTGTTATTTCGCCTCTATCGTTTCTGATTTTGTTTGTTTGGGTCCTCTCTCTTTGCTTCTTGGTAAGTCTGGCTAGAGGTTTGTCAATCTTGTTTATCCTTTCAAAGAACCAGCTCTTGGTTTCATTGATTTTCTGTATTGTTTTTTTGGTCTCTATGTCATTTATTTCTGCTCTAATCTTTATTATCTCCTTCCTTCTGCTCACTCTGGGGTTTTCTTGTTGCTCTCTTTCTAATTCTTTGAGTTGTAGAGTTAGATGATTTACTACCATTTTTTCTTGTTTTTTGAGATAGGCCTGTAGAGCTATAAACTTCCCTCTCAGGACTGCTTTCATTGTCTCCCATAGGTTTTGGATTGTAGTGTTTTCATTTTCATTAGTTTCCAGGATGTTTTGAATTTCTTCTTTGATTTTATTGGTAACCCAATCAATATTTAATAGCATGCTATTCAGCTTCCAAGTGTTTGAGTATTTTGGGTTGTTTTTATTGTAGTTTATTTCTAATATTATGCCATCGTGGTGTGCGAAGACGCATTTTATGATTTCAATCTTCTTAAATTTGGGGATACTTTGCTTGTGACCCAACATATGGTCTATTTTTGAATATGTCTTAATGAGCATTTGAGTAGAATGTATATTCCCTGGCTTTAAGGTGAAGTGTTCTGAAGATGTCTATTCAGTCCATCTGATCTGGTGAGTCATTTTTGATTGCTGTTTCTTTGCTGATTATTTGTCTAGAGTACTTATCCAGTGCTGTCAGTGGTGTATTAAATTCCCCTAATATGATTGTATTGTTGTCGATCTCTCCTTTGATATCTTCCAGGAGTTTTTTTTATGAATTTGGGTGCTCCTGCACTGGGTACATATATGTTTACCAGGGTTATATCTTCTTGTTGTATTGATCCCTTTAGTATTATGAAGTGGCCTTCCTTATCTCTTGTTATGGCCTTCACTTTGAGGTCTATTTTGTCCGATATAAGTATTGCTACCCCAGCTTTCTTTTCCTTTCCATTTGCCTGAAAGGTATTTTTCAATGCTTTCACTTTCAGCCTGTGTGAGTCCCTTCTATGAGGTGGGTTTCTTGTAGACAGCAGATGTATGGGTCATGTTTTTTTATCAATTCAGCCACTCAATGTCTTTTGTTTGGAGCATTTACTCCGTTTACGTTAAAAGATATTTTTGAAAGGTACTTGTTTGTAGCCATTTCTTTTTTTGTGTGGCTGTTTTCTTTCTGAGCTTTTTATTTCTTATTTTTATACCAGTCCCTTTAGCATTCCTTGCATTGCTGGCTTGGTGGTGATGAACTCCCTTAGCCTTTTTTTGTCTGTGAAGCTTCTTATTTCCCCTTCAAGTTTGAATGATAGCCTTGCTGGATAGAGTATTCTTGGATTCAGTCCTTTGCTTTGCATCACTTTGCAAATTTCTGTCCATTCTTTTCTGGCCTGATGTGTTTCTGTTGAGAAATCATTTGACAATCAAATGGGAGATCCCTTGTATGTAACTTTCCGTCTCTCTCCTGCAGCCTGTAAGATTCTCTCTTTGTCCTGAACGTTTGCCATGGTAATTATGATGTGTCTTGGTGTGGGTCTTTTCGGGTTCACTTTTTTGGGACTCTCTGGGCTTGTGTGACTTTTTTCTTCCCCACCTCAGGGAAGTTTTCTGATATTATTTCTTCTAATAGGTTTTCTAATCCTTGTTCATCCTTCTGTTGTTCTGGTACCCCTATTATTCGTATGTTGTTTCATTTCATGTTGTCCCAAAGCTCCCTTATGCTCTCCTCCTGTCTTTTAATTTTTTTCTCCAATTGCAGTACATTTTGGGTGTGTTTTGCTTCCTTGTTTTCTAATTCACTAATTCGGTCCTCCGCTTCTCCTAGTCTACTGTTGATACTTTCAATGGAGTTTTCCATTGCAGCTATATCACTCTTCATTCATTCTTGGGTCTTACTTAAGTTGTTGATTTTTTCATCTGTTTCTTCTAGCTTCTTCCATATGTTATTGATTTTTTTCATCTTTTTCTTGCTTCTTGCAGAGGTTGTCGATTTTTTCCTCCATCCAGTTTATGCACTCTAGGACCCTTATTCTGAATTCTTTCTTTGTCATGTTTCATGCCTCTATATTACTTAGCTGATTTTCTGGAGAGTCCTCCTTCTCTTTCCTTTGGGGGTTTCTTTGTCTACCTATGTTTGATCTCACTGACATATCTAGAAGTTGAGTCGTTCAGTGGTTGCTCCCTTGGTGGCAGTGACTCCTTGGTCTGTGGTTGCTCTTCGGGTGGTTGCGGTAGCAGCTGCTCTTCAGTTGGCAGCAGCTCCTCTGGTGGGTGCTGTTCACAGCTGTGGTGGCTCTTCTGGCCCGGTAGTTCCATTTTTAATTTTTTGATGAAACTCCAAACTGTTTTCCACAGTGGCTGCACCAGTCTGCATTCCCACCAGCAGTGCACCAGGGTTCCCTTTTTTCCACATCCTTGACAACACTTTGTCATTTGTTGATTTGTTGATGATAGCCATTCTAACAGGGGTGAGGTGGTACCTCACTGTCCTTTTTATTTGCACCTCTTGAATAATCAGTGACTTTGAGCACTTTTTCATATGCCATTTGGCCTTCTGTATGTCCGTTTTGGAGAGTGTCTATTTAGATACTTGGCCCATTTTTAATTGGACTGTTTATCTTCCTTTTGTTAAGATGTATGCGTTCCCTGTAGATTTTGGAGGTTAACTCTTTGTCAGATGTATTGTTGGCAAATATGTTTTCCCATGGAGTGAGCACTATTTTTATTTTAGTGATGGTTTCATTTGCTGTGCAGAAGCTTTTCATTTGAATGTAGTCCCACTTATTTTCTCCTTAATTTCCATATTGTTACATGAAATGTCTGAGATTTTGCTGCCTGTGAATTCTTCTAGGATTTTTATGTTTTCCCTTCTTACATTTAAATCCTTCATACATTTTGAGTTTATTTTTGTGCCTGGTGTAGTTTGGTGTTCTAGGTTCATTTTTTGCATGTTTCTGTCCAATTTTTCCAACACCATTTATTTAATAGACTATCTTGACTCCCTTGTGTGCTCTTGCCTCCTTTGTCATATGTTGAACATGATGACTTGTGTTGATTTCCGGGTTCTCTGTTCTGTTTCATTGGTGTATATGTCTGATCTTGGTATTTTAATGGGTATTGCTTTGAATCTGTAGACTGCCTAGGTACTATGTACATTGTGATGATGTTGATTGTACCAATCCATGAAAACGGTATATTCTTCCACTTGTTAGTATCTTCCTCTATCTCCATTTTTAATGTCTTTTAGATTTTCTAGTACAGGTTTTCTACTCTTTGGTTAAGTTTATTCATAAGTATCTATTTTTTTTTGCAATGGTAAATGGGGTTGTTTGTTTGCTTTCCCTTTCTGAGAGTCCATTACTGGTGTATAAAAATGCCATAGATTTCTGGTTAATTTTATACCCTGCTACTTTGCCAAATTCATTTGTTAAAGCTAGTAGTTTTCTGATGGAGTCTTTAGGGTTTTCTTTGTATAGTATCATGTTATCAGGGAATAGTGACAGTTTTACTTCCTACTTTCCAATTTGAATGCCTTTCATTTCTTCTTGTTGTCTGATTGCAACAGCTAGTACTTCTAGTACTATGTAGAACAGAAGTGGTGAAAGTGGGCATTCCTGTCCTGTTCTTGTCCCTATTTTAAATGGTTTAAGCTTTTGTCCATTGAGTATGATGCTGCCTGTAGGCTTTTCATAAAAGGCTTTTATTATGTTGAGGTATGATCCCTTTACTCCCACTTTGTTGAGAGTTTTTATCAAAAAAGGGATTTTTGTCCCATTGGATTTTGTCAAATGCTTTTTCTGCATCTATTCATATGATCATGTGGTTTTTATCTTTCAGCTTGTTTATTGGATGTATCACATTTATTGATTTGTGGATATTGCACTGGCCTTGCATCCCTAGAATAAACAGCAATTGGTTATGGTGTATGATATTTCTAATGTATATCTGGATCCGATTTTCTAGAATTTTGTTGAGGATTTTAGCCACTATGTTCATCAGGGATATTGTCCTGTAATCCTCTTTCTTTCTACTGTCTTTATCTGGTTTTTGGAATAGGGTAAAGCTAGCCTCAAAGAAAGAGCTAAGAAGTTTTCCTTTTTTCTGAATTTTTTAGAATAGTTTGAGGAGGATAGGTGTTAATTCTTTCAAGTTTGGTAAAACTTCTCTGTGAAGCCATCTCATCCAGAGAGTTTGTTTGCTGGGAATTGTATTTATGACTTATTCGAATTCATCATAGTTATTCATCTATTCAGGTTTTCTGATTAATTTATTCATTGATGTCAATAGGGTATTAAAGTCTCCTACTGTGATTGAGTTGCTGTTGATCTCTCCTTTGATATCTTCCAGAAGTTTTGTTTATGTATTTGGATGCTCCTGTATTGGGCAAACATATGTTTACCAGAGTTTAATCCTTTTGTTGTATCAATCCCCTTAGTATTATGAAGTGGCCTTCCCTACCTCTTGTTATGACCTTCGCTTTGAGGTGTATTTTTCTCAGAAATAAGTATTGCTACCACAGGTTATTTTGTTTTTGTTTGTTTTTCATTTCAATTTGCCTGAAGAATATTTTTTTTTCCATTTCTTCATGTTCAGTCTGTGTGAGTCCATTGTTCTGAAGTGGGTCTGTTTTAGATAGTACATATATGAGTCATGATTTCTTATCCATTCAGCTACCTTATGTTTTTACTTGGGGCATTTAATCCATTTACATTTAAGGTTATTATTTGCCGGAAGCTGGTCCATCCTTGCTGCTTGACACAGTCGCTGCAGGATAGAAACATCTGCACAGCATATGTTTCAAGGGACCTGGTGTATATAGCATACTGTTCTTAACATGTTTGCTCCCCTTAGCTCTGTGTGTTTTAACCAAAGTCACCTCTCCGAGAAAGGTTGTTTCCCCAGGTAGGAATTTTTCCCTGAAGTTAGGGATGGGATGAAACTCCTTAACTAAGTGCCAGGCGGGTAGTTAATCACTTTAACTACAAACAATCACGCTTAAGCTACATAATATTTACTCCCCGGAATGGAGATAAGAAACGCCCTAACCTTTGTAATAGAAATTGACAGGATTAAAATCAACTGGTATAAATATGGATGTAACAAGACAATAAACAGCAGAACCTCTCTGGAGATCCAGACCAGAACTTGGCTGGAGATCCTGGTTAGGCTGCTGATCAACTGAACACTGCCTCCGTGTCCTTCCTTCTTTGCCGACTCTGTCTACGCCTTTGGGAACCCCTGGACCTGCTGGGGTTGGACCCCGGCATCTGGAGCCCGAACAGGGACCCTTAGGTAAGTCCCCCCATACTTGGGATGGATAGGACTGCACCGTAGGGTGCTGCAGGACCCCCCCCCCCCCCATAGAGGATAAGTGGTGTAAGAGGGTAGTTAGTACAGAACTTAGATTGACAGGATGGGTCATACTGAGTCTAAAGAAAAAAGACTCTGTATTAATCTTTTAACGCATATGCTTGCTAGCAGAGGAGTTAAGGTTACTCCCAGTCAGACAGAAAGTTTCATAGAAGTCGTATGTCAATGGCTTCCTGAGGATGGAACTGTTAATTTAGAAACTTGGACTAAAGTAGGACAGCAATTAAAGAACTATTACAGCTACCATGAATCTGAGAAGGTCCCAGCAGATACCTTTTCTCTCTGGAATTCCATTTGTGAAACCCTGGCACCAGAGGCAAAAACGGTTGAACTTTCTCAAACTTTAAATAGTCCCTCGGCTCCACCCAGAGAGGATACATCATTATTGTCTTCAGCTCAATCTAAAAGCAATTTAGCTATGCCTACTGATTGGGAGGAGAATAAATATCATAAACATGACCATTGGTCCTTTCCAGTCAGTAGAGAGGAGAGAGGCCCTCCCATTCAAAACAGGCTCCCCAAATTAGAAAGGAAGCCTGTGGCTCCTATGAGCTCCATGTCTAAATTTCAAAGGGCGATAAGAGAAGCTGAATCTAATGGAGATCTTGAATTCTCACTCTGCTTCCCAGTTGCATATGAGAATGAGTCTGGTGGGGACGGAAACCCCACCTGG
The DNA here is from genome assembly GCF_964212035.1 of Myotis nattereri. Classification (NCBI taxonomy): domain Eukaryota; kingdom Metazoa; phylum Chordata; class Mammalia; order Chiroptera; family Vespertilionidae; genus Myotis; species Myotis nattereri. The sequence continues at coordinate 26,997,922 of NC_138078.1, read as the reverse complement.
GAGCCTATACCTTACAAAGTACTTAAAGAATTAAAATTGGCCTGCTCTGAATATGGACCTCTAGCTCCTTACACACAAACCTTGGTAGAAACCCTAGCCAGTAAATGGATGACTCCTTATGATTGGTCACAGGTTTGTAAAGCCTGTCTCTCAGGAGGCGATTACTTATTATGGAAAACTGAATATGATGATCTTGCTAAGAAAGCTGTAGCCACTAGCAAAAAAAACCAGAAAAGGAATAACTCTAGACATAGTAGGAGAAGGTGATTTTAACACGGCTCAGGAGCAAATGAATATGCCCACAGAGGCACTTACCGAAGTAACCAGTTGTGCAGTAAATGCCTGGAAATCCCTACCTTATACAGCAGGAAAAACAACCACCCTTACAGAGGTTAAACAGAAGGTCGAGGAACCATATCAGGATTTCCTTTCTCGCCTCATACAGGCAGTCAAGAGAGTAATCAATAACAAAGAGGCAGCCGATATCCTAATCAAACAACTGGCTTTTGAAAATACTAATAATACCTGTCAGGCTTTATTAAGGCCATTTCGCAGAACAGGAACTATAAGTGATTTTATAAAACAGTGTGCTGATGTAAGTCCAGCATTTATACAGGGTGTAGCTATAGCTGCAGCTCTCAAAGGGGAGACATACCCTCAATATGTACAGGCTATCGGACAAGCCAGCAATAATACAGGTAATAAAAGAAATATGAACTGCTACTCTTGTGGCTTATCTGGGCACTTTAGCAGAGAATGCCCAAATAAACATAATAATACTCAGGCCAGATGGCAAGCTCCTCGACAGCCTGGAAATACATTAGGGAATATTAATCCTCCAAAAACCGTTTGTCCCTGATGTCAGAAAGGATTCCATTGGGCAAAGGAATGTAGATCAAAATACCATAAAAATGGTCGGCCTTTAAACTCTACAAATAGCTCCCAAGGAGGTTATATACCATCACCTCAATTGGGAAACTTGAGAAGGGGCCAGCCCCAGGCCCCTGCAATAATAGGGGCATCAACCTTCAACCCCTCTGCAAATTTTGATCAGTCAGTGACCTCTTCAGGGCAACCCCAGGCAGTGCAGGATTGGACCTCCACTCAACCACCCATGCAGTACTAACCCCAGACTCGCCAGTAGCAGCCATTCCTACAGGAGTGTCTGGGCCGCTGCCTGAGGGAACTGTAGGTTTAATATTAGGACAGAGCTCCACCTCGTTACACGGGATCTTAGTCATCCCAGGAGTTGTTGATGCAGACTACACAGGAGAAATACAGATTTTACTTTCCCCACTCACCACAACTATACAGATTCAGCCCAACCAGAGAATTGCCCAATTACTCCTGTTACCAATACATAAAATAGGGACAGCTGTTACCCAGGAAGCTAGAGGGGCCGGAGGCTTTGGATCTAGTGATGCAGCATTTTGGATACAAGAAATCCATGCTACTAGACCTACAAAAATTTTACAAATTCAGGGAAAACCAATTGAAGGTCTATTGGATACAGGAGCAGATGTTTCCTGCATAGCAGGGAAGGATTGGCCCTCTTCATGGCCCACGCACACCACCTCCACTTCCTTAGTAGGACTAGGCAAGGCATCTAATGTAAAAAAGAGTTCTCAGATTTTAACTTGTGCTGATGAAGATCAACATTCAGGAACATTCTGTCCCTATGTAATTACAACTATCCCCTTTACATTATGGGAAGAGATATCTTATCTCAAATGGGAGTTCTATTATATAGCCCCAGCGGTGTTTGATTTACTCCTGTTACAAAATATTACAAGAAAATGAGTTTAAATATTCCTCTCCTCATCATGTTCTACAACATACTCTATTTGTAATTAATATACTAAATGTAGATTTATTAATATACTAAATGTAGATTCTGAGGGAAATTCCCCGATGTACAGGCATTGGACCCTGATCTAACTAAACCTAAAGCCCTCGTCAAATGGAGAGACTTGCTTACAGGAGCCTGGAAGGGACCTGATGTACTGGGGGAGAGGATATGCTTGTGTATTTCCACAGGACGCAGACTCACCTGTGTGGATTCCAGACTGTCTAGTCCGACCTTATGTCTCACCGCCCGCCATCTCTGCCTCATCATAGCACACCTGACCAGTGCCCGTCTGCAGCAGATGTGCAGCCCTGAGCTGGAACAATCTGTCCATTGGGAGGATCACATGTGCCTCCTTTTTGTCTTTCCACATGTCCCAGCTTTGCCCCACATCTCCTTTCCTTTTTCTTTTTTTTTTAAATCTAACTACTTGTTTGCTGGTTCTTTGTCCTTTCTCCTTCTTTCCTGAACACAGCCTCTTCTAGAATCTCCCTACCCTACTGTTCCAGGAAGGGCACCTCCCTTTTATGCCGTGACTAGGGATGCTTGGTATATGTCCCATACATGGAGTTGTCTTGTGCCAAGAGCCTGGGCTGAGAATGCCCTGTTCTGGGACTCTCCTTTGTCCTGTATTGGCCCCTCTTACCCTTGTGTCAAGAGGGACCCTCTTCTTACAATCTAATTGCCCATAGCTGTTACCTGAGCTCTCTGTTCATGCTGAGGTTGAAGCCTCATGGTGGCTGGTACCATGGATCTGTCTCTCACCCAATAGCGTGAGCTGGGCCCTCCCTGGAGAAGAAACCTGGGTTCCCCAAGATATGTGATCAATGCCGGGGCCCCGCCAGCAGGCAAGGGAATCCCAAGGCAGTTGCTGGGCATGGAGGCCAGAGGGACATAGGCTACCAAGGAGACAGAACTGAACCTCACATCACCCTACTTGGCCCAGAGATGGCTGGTAGTCAAAGACGGATAAGACCCCACAGGGTGGGGCAACCTAAGAGAGGCACAGTCGGGGGCCAGTAGGAGAGAACTTGGGGTTCAACAGAGGTGGGGCACAGATCCTCACCCCCCAATGGTTCAGGGGCTTGAATACTCGCCCCTTCTGAGGAAGGTCTCCTTTCCCCATGGCTGCTTCCCGCTTCCCACGCCCAGCTCAGACCGGGACCCAGGTAAAGACAGAGACTGGCTGACAGCAGCTGTGCTCTCACTGCAACAGGACTTGTTTCCCATTTCTACATTGGACCACGGAGAAAGGGTCAGCTGAAGGAAAGGGCTGTGTCAGGATGCTGCCTTCTTTCCTTTCTTCTCCCTCCTTTTTCTAAACACTTCCATGCCTTGTAGTTCTTTTGCTTTCTCTTCGTTTTCTCTCTACTTCCCTCCATCTTCCATATCAGCTGACCCAGAGGGCACAGCTTACTCCTCCTCGGACACCGACACCACCATCAACCACAGCCCTGATGGACCCTTTGATGCAGCCCTTCAACTCGCTGACACTTCGGGAAGCCCGTCGCCAGTGACACCGCCCGCTAGCCAGACCAACAAAGACAATCAAACCAACAACTTCAGGACAGCTGAAATCCCTTGACTGAAGAGGCCGGCAACCTTCTACAGGAATGGGGCTCCTTGTGCACTCCATCCACTATGTTTATAGTTATGCTCACTGTCATTGCTTGCCAGTCTTCTTCCGAGTTTTAAACAGCCCAATCTGAGAGGTGGCCACTGATTTGCATGCGCTATCATTTAAAAAATAAAAAAGGGGGAATTTGCCGGAAGCCGGTCCATCCTTGCTGCTTGACACAGTCGCTGCAGGATAGAAACATCTGCACAGCATATGTTTCAAGGGACCTGGCGTATATAGCATACTGGTCTTAATATGTTTGCTCCCCTTAGCTCTGTGTGTTTTAACCAAGGTCACCTCTCCGAGAAAGGTTGTTTCCCCAGGTAGGGATTTTTCCCTGAAGTTAGGGAGGGGATGAAACTCCTTAACTAAGTGCCAGGCGGGTAGTTAATCACTTTAACTACAAACAATCACGCTTAAGCTACATAATATTTACTCTCTGGAATGGAGATAAGAAACGCCCTAACCTTTGTAATAGAAATTGACAGGATTAAAATCAACTGGTATAAATATGGATGTAACAAGACAATAAACAGCAGAACCTCTCTGGAGATCCAGACCAGAACTTGGCTGGAGATCCTGGCTAGGCTGCTGATCAACTGAACACTGTCTCCGTGTCCGTCCTTCTTTGCCGACTCTGTCTACGCCTTTGGGAACCCCTGGACCTGCTGGGGTTGGACCCCGGCAATTATTGATAGGTCTTTATTTGTTGCTCTCTTTATTCTTTGAGCCTCTTTTCTTTCTCTTTCTCCCTTTCTATTTCTTCTCTACAACAGCCCCTTTAGCATGTCTTCATTGCTGTCTTGGTGGTAATAAACCCCCTTAGTTGTTGTTTTTGTTTGTTTGTTTGTTTGGGTTTTTGTTTGTCTGTTTTGTTTTGTTTTGTTTTTGTCTGTGAATCTCCAAATTTCACCTTTAATTTTGAATGATAGCCTTGCTGGTTAGAGCATTATTCGAATCAGTCCCTTGCTTTGCATCACTTTACATACCTCATTCTATTCCCTTCTGGCCTGGCATGTTTCTGTTGAGAAATCAGTTGATAGTGTAATGGGAGATCCCTTTAACATGACTTTGTCTCTCTCTTGTAGCCTTTAAGATTCTTTGTCTTTTACATTTGCCAATTTAATTACGACCTGTCTTGGTTTGGGTCTTTTTGGGTTCATCTTGCTTGGGACTCTGTGCTTCTTGGCTTTGTGTGACTTGTTTTCTTCCCCAACTCTGGAAAGTTTCTTTAAAAAATGTTTCTATTCCTTGCTCAGCCACTCTTCTTCTGCTACAGCTATTATGCACATGCTGTATTGTTTCCAGTTTCCCAAAATTCCAGTAGACTCTCCTCCTGTTTTTAAATTATTTTTTTTCCAGTTGCTGCTCAGATTGGGCATCTATTTATACTTTGTCTTCTAACTCGTTGATTTGGTCCTCACCTTCTTCTAGTCTACCCTTGAGCCTTCCATTGTGTTCTTTATGGCTGCTATGTCATTCTTCATTTACTTTTCTGTAAAAGTGATTTTATTGAATTTAATTTAAATTCTTTATTTTTTAAAGTATTTCATATGCCTCCTTTTTCCACCTTGTCCTCTCCCAGCCCATACCCACCCACCAGTACATGCCCTCACCTCCCCTTCCAGTTGGTGTCTATTGGTTATGCTCATATGCATGCATACAAGTCCTTTGGTTGATCTCTTATCCCCTCAATCCCAGCTTACCCTCATAGGTTCAACAGTCTGTTTGAGGCTTCTATGACTCTGCTTCTAGCTTTGTTCATCAGTTCATGTTGTTCATTATATTCCAAAAATTATTGACATCATGTGATATTTATCTTTCTCCGACTGACTTATTTCACTTAGCATAATGCTCTCTAATTCCATCCATGCTGTTCCAAATGGTAAGAATTCCTTCTTTTTTACAGCGGCATAGAATTCTATTGTGTAGATGGACTGCAGTTTTCTAATTCACTCATTTTCTGATGGGCACTTAGGCTGTTTCCAAACCTTAGCTATTGTAAATTGTGCTGCTATGGACATAGGGGTATATATATCCTTTCTGATTGGTGTTTCTGGTTTCTTGGAACATAGTCCTAGAAGTGGGATTACTGGATCAAGTGGGATTTCCATTTTTAATTTTTTGAGGAAACGCTATACTGTCTTCCACAGTGGCTGCACCAGTCTGCATTCCTGCCGGCAGTGCAAGAGGTTTCCTTTTTCTCTGCATCCACTCCAGCACTTGTTTGTTGATGATAGCCAGTCTGACAGGTGGTACCTCATTGTTGTTTTGATTTGCATCTCTCAGATGATTAGTGATTTTGAGCATGTGTTCATATGTCTCCTGGTATTCTGTTTGTCTGCCTTTGAAAATTGTCGATTTAGATCCTTTGCCCATTTTGTGATTGGATTGTTTATCTTCCTTTTGTTAAGTTTCAGGAGTTACTTATAAATATTGAAGATTAAACCCCTATTGGTGATAACATTGGCAAATATGTTCTCTCATGCAATGGACTTTCTTGTTGTTGTTTTTTATGGTTTCTTTTGCTGTGCAGAAGCTTTTTATTTTGATGTAGTCTCATTTGTTTATTTTCTGCTTAACCTGATTGCACTAGGAGTTGTGTCAGTAATGATTTTGCTACAACAAATGTCTGTTATTTATGTGCCTATGGCTTCTTCTAATATGTTTATATTTTCCCATCTGATGTTTCAGTCCTTGGGACATTTTGAGTTTCCTCAGGGCCGTTGATGGGAGGAGAGAGGGTGGATTCTATACCACCCTGATGGAGGGAGGATGGATTCTATAGGGTCCTGGATGGAAGGAGGGAGGAGGGAATCCATAGGATCCTGGATGGATGGGTGAACGGAGGAGGTATTCCTCGGGGCCCTGGATAGAGGTGTAAGGACTCCATAGGACACTGGAAGGAGGAAGAGGAATTCCACAGGACCCTGGATGGAAGGAGAGAGGAGGGGTTCCATAGGACACTGATGGAGGAGGAGGTATTCCGTGGGACCCTGGATGGAGAAAGAGGGATTCCATAGGTCCGTGGATGGAGGAGGAGGTATTCCGTGGGACCCTGGATGGAGGGAGGAAGGATTCTATAAAACCCTGGATGGAGGGAGGAGGTATTCCATAGGACCCTGGATGGAGAAAGAGTGATTCCATAGGACCCTGAATGGAGGAGGAGGTATTCCATGGGGCCCTGGATGGAAGGAAGGAGAAAGGATTCCATGGGACCCTGGATGGAGGAAGTAAAGAGGTATTCCATGGAACTCTAGATGGAAAGAGGGTGAAAGATCCGTCATACCATTGATGGATGGAGGGAAGAGGTGTTCCTTGGGAATCTGAATGGTGGGAGGGATGAAGTATTCATGGATCCGTGGGTGGAGGGAGGGAGGTGGTATTCTGTGGGACCCTAAATGGAGTGAGGAGGTATTCCATGGAACCCTGGATGGAGGGTGGGAGGATGTATTCCTTGAAACTCTGAATGGAAGGAAAGAAGAGGGATTCTATGGAGCCCTGGATGGAGGGAGGAGAGATTCCATTGAAGCCTAAATAGAGGGAGGGAAGAAGGGATGCTAAGGAACCCTGGACAGAGAAAGAAGGTATTCTGTGGGATCTTTTGGAGGAAGAGAGGTTGTATTCCTTGGGACCCTGGATGGAGGGAGGGAGAAGCTATTCCATAGGACTCTGGATGTAAGCAGTAAGGTATTCGATGGGACCCTGGATGGAGAAGGTATTCCCTAATACCCAGGATGGGGGAAAGAGGTATTCTGTGCTACCCTGAAAGAATGGAGAGAGTATTTATGGAACCCTTGATGGACGGAGGGAAGAGGTATTCCATGGAACCCTGAATGCAAGGAGGAGGTCTTCCATGGGACCCTGGGTACAAGCAGGAGTTATTTCATAGGACTCTGGATGGAGGGAGGGAAAATGATCAGTGGTAACATGCATGAAGGGTGGGAGGAGGGATTCCTTGGGACTCTGAATGGAGGGAGGGGGGAGGTATTCCTTGGAACCCTGGAGGAAGGGAGGAGTTATTCCTTGGGACTGGGCAATAGTGAATATGGAAATGAGCCTTATACTGGTTTTCCCATAGAGCGGGGTGTGACTTCCAAATCACCAGTGACTGGCATGCACATTCCAGTTACAAAGCATTTACTTATGTATATTTTCTTTCATTTGTATCATAAGTGTATAGATATTCTGCAGGAGAGTTCGTTTTCAATCTCCAGAGTAGATTTTTGAATGTTTGCTCTGGAAGATACCCTTTCTTGAAAACCACTTCAGTGACTGCATTATTGGACATGATATAGCTGCTTTCTAGAGCTTTTCTGAGCCTGGTGGTATATCTGCCCTTGTATTTCAAATATTTACCTTTGATTTAGTATTTTTTATTTGTTACCAAGATAACCTAAGCAAATATGTTTTTTTTATTATCATCAAACCTTTACCAGGCTCCACTGTAACTTCTTCTAGGATAGTAAATGACATTTTTCTCTTTATCCCTAGCACAGAATCCACTGAAAAGGAAAAGATGAAAGGGTAAAAGGGATAAAATAAATATAATTGCCTGGATAGAAATACACACTAATGAAGGCTGGTACCACAAGCATCCCTTCTAACCTGTAACCTGAAAGTTTTTTCTCTTTAATTTGCAGGTTTTTAATTCCTTATAACAAACTTTATAAGATTGTGTTCAGTATCAGCCAGTGCCACAAAATATTAGCAGATGTTCAGTGAAAAATGGGTATATATATATATATATATATATATATATATATATATATATAATTAGCAGGATTTTTGGTTTGGTTTTTCAGTTTTTGTTTACTCTAAGAATTTTATGTCTATAGTATAAAACATATATACATCGTGAACTTATAAAATGTTCAATATTTCCAAGCATTCTCATCATAGGAAACTTTTTATGCCAAATTTTATAGAACAGTATTGAAAAAAAAATAGCTTTGAAAACCATGTTAAATGATCTCATGTGTTGTTTCAAAATCACGTACCTGGTAGCTAAACGT